>NW_013581197.1:0-329050 GCF_000721765.1 Aureobasidium namibiae CBS 147.97 | reverse complement strand
TGCAGAAGAGTCTTCTCCAGCACGCCCAGCATCGCGGACGTTATCTACGCTCTGCCTGCAGAAGAGTCTTCTCCAGCACGCCCAGCATCGCGGACGTTATCTACGCTCTGCCTGCAGAGGACTCCTCGCCTCGACATTATAGCGCTGAAGCTGACCGTAAGCAAGCTGGGAAAGAAGAAGGAGATTTGGTTTCGGCGCTCGCTTCTCGGCTTCTGAGCCACGACATGGTCAGTGCGCCTCCATCACCAACTCTTGGCACATATTGACCTCATGCAGGAGATCAATGTGACCACACCCATGATGTTTTATCACAGTCGAGTCGATATCAGAAGGCCCAGGACCGCTCGAAAACCGCTTTCGAAGGATGCTATCCGCGACCATCGGGAGTGCACTGACCTGGTTGCTTGCAATTCGGTTGGACACGCGCGGCGACACACATCCTCGTAGACACGTTTGACACCATTTCGAAGAAGAAAGCATCGACACTGAGCCCCAGCAGCCAGCAGAATGCGATCATAGCCTCATCACCGCAGCACGGCTTCACTATCTACAACTTTGTCACTTTACCGTTTACGGCTTTATGAATTCACGATCTACATCCTTGTCACTTCACCATCTACGGCTTCGCCACTTTACCATCTACGGCTTCACCACTTCACCATCCACGCGTTCACCATTTACGGCTTTATTACTTTACTATTTACGACTTTATCACTTCAACATCTACGGCTTTATGACTTCAACATCTACGGCTTTATCACTTCACCACTCACAGCTTCGCTTCATTGCTGCGTCCAGCCAGACTCTCAGCAATCTTCCCATATGCTGTCATTCAGCGCATCTCTGCCGATTTGGTTCCAGCATCCCTACTCGTGCAGCACTCCCAAGCACAGTTGTAGATTTCGTCATCAGCACCAAAGTTTTCTGCAAATACTGGAAGCCTGCGTCTCTTTGTCAGTCCATACAAATCTCTCAGATCTTGTTCAAGGGCTCTTACTCACCTGTTGAGATGTAGAGAAGATGCTTATTCGGGATCTATGCATGAATGTCTGGTCAACATGAGCCAAGGACAATAGATTGCATATTACATAGAAGGAAGCAGATCTGGGCTATACAAAGGAGATGAGAATAATGGTTTCAACTCATGTAAGGTAGTATAGATGGTTGGCAAGCAATGGACCTGAGCTGGGAACAAGCAAGTATCGAGCTTCCTTCCATTTCATTCCTTTGATCGAACTAAGGTGAGACCGTCCAGTACAAAGTGACGGTGTTTGCGCGGGCATGGATCAGTTTCACTCCGCGCTTCTTGACTGATAGCAAACACCACCGATAGCCATGCTTGCACATGGTTGCCTAGCCCGAGTTCACTGCGAGAATTTCCGGCACGTTCATTGCCATGTTGTGCCGGAAATGTCTGGACTATTGACAGAATTCTATGTGCAAGACAACAATACCAGTCTGTTTCACACAACCTTGCTTCCACTCACACGCGCGCCAACTCTCGAAGTTCTCGCTGCACCTTAAAAACCGCCTACTGAACTCTCTTACTTCATCCATCCAACCCTTTCTCCATACTTGCCTCCTTCGTCAAGACTTCCTTCAATCCAACCTATCCGCCGACACGACCTTACCCACAACGCACAGATACAAACTCCAACCACACCCAGCACAAACGACATCAAGAGCGACAATGTTCGAGGTCGCGACTCAGCATCAAGTCCGCGCCCGCGCGTCGCACCATCCCTCCAAATACCGCTCAAAGCGTCGCCCTGGTCGCGTCTACCGATATGGACAGAAACAAGTCCGTCAAGATGTCTCGAATCTCGATCTTGGAGACTGTAACGACTGGAGCGAGCCTAAAGGTGCACAGAAGCAGTTCCTTGGACGTCGCCCTTCACCCGCCTTGGGCATCGTCTTGAGAACTTACGTTCTGCGGGCCAAGAAGCCCTCCAGAAACATTTCCAGTCAGTATGATGGCCGTCATACCGCTTTCATGTCATACGACGGCGCCGACGACGATTTGCTTGACCCTCTGGCCCCTGCTGCGATTGGTGGTCGTGCGCGCATGTTGTTCGGATTTCCTCCTGGCGATTACCGCGCAGACCTACTTCCAAAAGGCAGAACCTGTTGCATCGATGAACAAGACCTTTCGAATGAGACAGTCTCAATCTCAGGAATCAAGGGTGGTAAGGCGTTTGAGTTCTGGATGAAGGCCTCGAACCTCAAGATGATGCCCGAGACTGAAGAGAACACCGTCGGGTTCGCGTGCACGGTCATCAAGGAAGACTGGTGCACTCCTCGCCTCGACCGCAACCCCAGGAAGGAGAGGCTGTACATCTATCCCGGCGATGAAGGACTCATACAGAAGGTGGACAACCCTATGTGGTTGGCTCAAGTTTTGATACCAGACCGCACGGATTCTTACGGAAACACGGTTTGCGGCTGGTTCGAGCTAGACTCTCTGAAGGTTGGCACAGCAAAGTATGGCGACATGAGCGTCCGTTTCGGTATCGCCGTTACTCGGATCTCCTTTTCCACCTTTGGGCCTGCGACTACATCACAGTTTCCTCTCACCAATTACTTCTTCGACTTCTACACAGGCGTACTTCGTGAATCCACGGCTCTTGGCCTCCCCACCTGGATTCTCGATGAGATGACAAACGCCTCGGATCGGTACAAGATTGCGCACCGACTTGCTGAAGGTATCAATCGGGCTCATCTCACGGAGTTCTTCCAAAACCCCAACTTCACCATTGAGGATCTTCTTGGCAACGCTGATGATTGCGAACTTGGCATGAATGATTCTGGTGGTATTTATGGACGCATATACACCAGGTTCATTAGTGCTTCCAAATACCACAAGAGCAAACACAACGGTCAGGACGTCTGGATTCTCTACGTGGGAAAGGCCAGCAAGTGGGGTGTGAGACTATCAAGCTACAATTCCACGCCATTCCGCAAAGAAGACCAGGGCTACTATTCTACACATCACATTACTATCCGCGAAGCTCGCCAGCGAGATATGGTCATGATGATGAGTTTCGACCCGGCTGACCCTAACTACGCTAATCTTCTCACCTACGGAGAGCAGGCCATGATGTGCTTGCTCCAGAGCTGGCGTGGTAAGCTGATAGCAGATGAGAATGAGTTTGGTCCAAAGGCTACCAACTTCATGGCGGACACAGCGGCCGCTGCACTTGTCAAGACGGATGCTTTCATCATGCACAAGGTTTCTGTGCAGGTCGCAGAGAAGAACAACTGGCCTGGTGGAGTTCTTCGCGACAGCTTTGGCGCCCTCGATGGCCTCAATTACAATTGTCCACTGCTGGAGACAAAGATGTATCAAAAGGTGCTGTACGTCGTCCTTAACGCTGGAGATAGGTACATCTACACTCGAGGTTCGATTTCTTTCACCAACAAGACGGGCATCGCGTTCGAGATCGGCATCTATGATCATCAAGGAAAACACAAGAGGTGGACCATTGAGCTCTCAAAGCATATCAAAGACGAGTTCAAAGCCAAGGGAGTGACCAAGATTTATGCTTCTTGGGAGCGAATGAAGCGCGGTGTCGCTCACCCCGCCCCGTACTTTCGCATTCCAGACATTGTTCCCTTTACAGGAGCGGAAGAGATTAACACTCTCGGCCTCAAGATCACCTGGCAGGTCAAGGACCAATGGAAGCAGATGTATCTACAGGTCAACCAAAAGTCGACCGTCGACGCGAGCCTCGATGGCCGCGGCGAACAAGGGTGGTATGACATGGGTTTCAACATGCTCTACTTCTTCAAACAGCAGATGGTAGACAACAGGCCCTCGTGGATGCACTTCAACCAGACTGCTCGTCTGGTTGAGCTCAGATTCGATCACCTCAGTCAGACAGTCACGGCTAGCTATCCATCCAAACCGATCACTCGGGTTGCAGCACCCCAGCTGAAGTCCATCAACACGCTCAAGGCGGAGATGGAGGCTCACGGCTTCCAGAATGTCGCTCAACCTGTCGGCACAAAGGTGACGGGCATGCAGAGAAAGGTGTGCGACGGATGTGCGTGCACGAAGCAAAACACACTCCACAAGTATATGTCACCGGAGCTGAAAGACGTAAGATTCTTTCTGAACGTGTGTCAAGTCAATTGCTAACCTATAGCAGCGCGTCAACACTATCGGTGGCAGTGTCTGTGAATGTACTATCGATCCTGACGGCAGAATTTGCGACACCTGCTGGGAGTTGGGCATTCCATGCTCATTTACGCCCAGCCAAACTCTCGCCTTGCGAGATGACTTCTACTACCCTGTGATCTACATGCAGCTCAAAGAGTTGGAAATTTGCAAGACCATTGATATCAGCGACCCCGGCTTCGTCGCCTTCAGTGTTCCAGCAGAGCACTAGTGAGAGGCGCGAGGTGTTCCAAGGTATTCAACAGGAGGAACGGTCAATATGATCGCTGGAATCATGAGTAAGGTCCAGAGGTTGCAATGTTAGCAACAAAAGCATAGATGAGCAATGCAGTTTTTGTATTTTCCATACTTGCGATTGTGTGATGCTTTGTATTTGACAGTCTCCTCTCTTCTGGTTGTTGCAACTTGAAAGAGGGATTCGAGCCCCTGATTGGCGTCTAGTTTATCAGGAGAGAAACGTCTTCCCAACAGTGACAAGTATTCCTACGTCCACAGAGGCAGACCCATGTTTTCTGACTCAATGATATATCGAAAGAGTACTGAAAGCACATTGGGTTCTACCAGTAGCTCAACTTTGATAGCCATCATACGTCTCCACAAGCCTCTCACTCCTACAAGTTATTCTATCCTTCCTACATGCAATAACCCGAGTGAGGTGATGAGAAGGTGGAGGTACAAAGATGGCTACTAGTCATGTCATGGGTGGGTTTGCATAAGATTCCATTTTGTCCTTGTCCAAAGTTCAAGTCCATCGTTGTGCTTTTTTTTGTGCCTTTAAACACTGATTTAACTTCTGATTAAACGAGCTCTCAAGTCCAGATATACCATGATAATAAGAGGAGGTTGAGAGAAAGATAATATCGCAAGGTTATCGACGAAGCAGATCAACTTCGTTTGCACATATATTATCAGGACGGAGAGTTAGCTCGTACGCATTGAAGTCTGTAAGTCCCTGTCTCTCTTCGTTGAGGTCATGAAAGGCGTCTCGTTATGAAAATGTCCAGCTGCCTTAAAAATGGAGATATGTAGATACACAAGAGTCAGTGACCTCTCGGTAGAAGCTGCCTCATCTCTCGAACACTTTGTGCATGCCCATAGCTCCACGATTTGATGACGGCGCACATGAAGCAACCTCAATCAAACAAGACCAAACGGTACATCTTCGAATTCATGAACGCACACATAACTGCAAAACTATCATAATCGTCGTCAAAGAAAAGACCGTTCACCCATCAAAAAAGACCCCGAATGTTCCTGCTCACAGGCGGGACAGTCCTGCAATCTCTCTGGGTGCATGATAAGTTGGGACTTTCATGTCCAAAGCACTTCCAGAGTAACCCAGGTCCTCGGCCACGAGCATGGCAGCCTTTTCTCCGATCAGAAGTGCGGTGCTGTAGGTGTTGCAGCCGACGTTGTCGGGACAGATGCTCAAATCAGCAACCTTGAGACCCTTGACACCGTGGACATTCAGGCGTTCATCCAAAACGCCATGCTTAACGATTGAGTTACCTTCCTTGGGCGCCATCGAGCACGTACCCAAGCTTTGTAGACGTCAGCGAAAACAGTATTTCACGATTGCAACAATGCAAGACTTACCTGTGCCAAGTCGTCTCAACGTGGCGTTTGGTCCACTCAATTATGTGGTTGATATCCTCGTTGGTGTACTTCAAATCCTCACGAATCTCCTGTTTGTTACTGTTGAGGAAATTGGGTTGAGGGGCGGTACCGGCTTCAAGCGGCATCGTCCAGCTGCCGTGCTGAATGCCTGCTGAAAGGTGGTTCGGTCCTGCGTAAGCTTTAGTGGTAGCCAGATCCATATCCATGGCTCGAGCAGGACTATCGTAGGCATAGAACGGGTGGTGGCTCGTGACTTCTCCTGCGAAGGCGTCCATGCGACGAGCGGTCTCGCGTGACTTGATATAGGCCCAAACCATCGGCGCCATGTCCCGTTTGTCATTCATGAAGCCTGCATCAAAATCAGGAGCGTCGTAAGCGCTAGGTGAAGTGATATGTGTGAATCCTCGACTGAACGGATACTCCAAGAAATGGAACATGGTGAAGAAGCGGCCAGGTGCAATCACAGTGTGATCTCCGAACCAGCCTGCAATGACTGAATAGTGGATAAGTGGTTTGTCCTCTTTATCTTTGAAGTAGGACTCCCATCCAGAGCGGAATTCAGGGCTGCAGAAGGGTCAGTAAGAGTTGAAATAGTCAAGATAATGCATACCAAGGCCAACTGTCCATCTGAGCAAGTTCCTCTTCAGTAGGGCGAAGCTTGGTTCCTGCTTCGATGCCGTTCGTTGCCAATGGGCCTGTGCCGTTGACATTCCATTGATCGTAGACCTGTTTCTGGACCACAGGGTCGCCACGAAGGAAATCGTCAAAGGACTCGCTATCAGGCTTGGCCCTGAAGACACTGAAGGTCAAGTAATGGTCCTGGAAGTTCAGTCCCACACCAGGAAGGTCGACAAGAGGCTTGACACCAGCAGCACGGAGTTTCTCGGGGTCACCTGTATAGAGGTAAGTTTTGGGTGAAGCCTCGGAAGTTGAAGCCTGGGGACATACCGATGCCTGAGCGCTGCAGAATGAGTGGGGAGCTGAGGGTGCCGCCCGAGACAACCTAGAATGAAGAACAAATCAGTAAATGTCTAACATGCAAGATAAAAAATAGGGGTATGACTGGGAGCGATATTTGGTGAGACATCAGGGCAGCAGCAGGGCTTTCGGTACGCCTCGGCAAGCCCCAGGAAGTCGCTCCTGCGTGCAACACATGATAACTTACAATTTGCTTCCTCGCTCTGTAAACCTTTGCTTGATCCTGTCCAGGAGTCAACGGCTTAGTCGGCACAACCTTAACGCCCACCGCGCGGCCGCCCTCCATAATAATCTTCTCAACCTTGGTATTGCACACCAAATGCAAATTGGAGTGATGAGCACGAGTACTGTGGATATAAGCATGAGCAGAGTCAGAACGACGTCCAGTATCTCTGTTGATCCACTTCTCCCAGTGACAGGCTCCATGTCCGGTTTTCAGGTCTTGGAGATCGTCGGTTACGGGGATACCTTGGGATTCGACGGCGCGGAGGAAGTCTTGCATGACGGGGTAGGTGTAGTTGCCAAAGCTGACTGTTTCGGTCAGATTAGCGTGGATAAGTGATGAGGAAGATGAGAAGAAGATGTGGGAAAAGATGGGTGAAAGGAAGGAAAGGACGGGGAGGATAGGAAGGAATACCTTTGATAGGTCCCTCGAAACCATGGATGTCACGGTTGTTGCAAGCTCTCTGATATGTCTCATGTTTTCTCATCAAAGGGATTAGTTCCTTGGTAGTCCAGCCCTTGGCTTGGAAGTCATCGTAATCAGATGCCGAAGCACGAGTGTACATCTATGCTGCAATCAGCAATGTCGAATACCACACGGTCAGCATTCACTCACCATGAAATTGATAGAGGATCCACCTCCAAGGATATGAGCACAAGGAACCACAGCACGACGACCACCCAGCCATTCAGAGGGTCTGGAGTAGTAGAATGATGCTGTCTTACTGTCCAGTCTCCTGTGCACGCAGTCAGCGATGTTTCCTTGCCGTATCTGATGAGAAGAACAAACATGTTTCTGGGATAAATGCCTGGACGGTACACCCAAGGATTGTTGAGATTAGACTCTCCAGCCTCAATCAGCATGACCTGGAGGTTATGGTCCAGGTTGGCCAGACGGCCAGCAACAACACATCTGGACATCATCAGCAACACACCTGTGACATCGGATAGGTAAAAACACTAACCCGCATGATCCGCCTCCAGTAACGATAATATCGACTTCGTCGGGAATAGTCATCTTTGCTTTGATTCTCCTGGTAGAAAAGAATAAAAGAACCAAATCTGATAGTTCTCAAACATTGCACGCAGCACACCTCATATATACCTCAGGTCTTACCAGCATCTACGCGCCCTACATCCGCAACACAACCCCGCTTGCTCCTGAATCCACTCGGGTATATGGGACTGGCCAGAGACAAAGAGGGGAAATTGCCACGAATCCCAGATTCCGAACGGGGCGGCTAGAAAGCAACCAAGGCGCATGTGGGATGAGGGATCAGAGGATGTAAGTATCCTTGTTCTGGATCGTCGAGTTGATGCAGCTAGACGCTTGGATGAAGACGGCAGTGGAGGTGAATATGTGGTCAGCATCCTTGTAGCTTTCGATATGTACTGACTCGAGCAGTGCGAGGTCCAAAGCTATTCGACCTCCCTGATGGACTGCTCAGTCTCGTGCGTAGTTGGGGATCGGTCTTCGTGTGCTAGCTTTACCACTACCACAAGTGCGTGCACCGTTCAATCCTTGAGGATACTAGTAGCCAGCTCAGATCGGTCCAAGCATGTCTCTGGACAAGGATGCAGCTGCAGTAGCTCCTCGAGAACCATGCGACAGGAGACGTAGAAGGGTTCCCCGCACGATATGCTCGATCAGATCAGTATGTGGTTAGGATTGGTTGGACAAGACCTACAGAGCTCTACTGTAAGTATGTACCAGCAGTTCGTAAGCTGCTTGCGCATGTTCATCCGAGTGTCCTTGTCCTTGCAGCTCCAGCAGATAGATTATCTGTTGCATTCTCGACCAGGAGACTTCCGACCGATCACAGCAGACCCAAATGAGGTCTGACTAGTGTCGCGGGGCAACAGTGGGGTGCCTACGGAAGGAGTCGTCTTGGAAGGAGCAAGTAAGGTACGTACTCGTTCCTGCCAATACTGAGGTTGCGGGGTGAATGTGGGGTTTGCTGCAGGGTTTCTGGCAAAAAAACAGCAACATCGAGCCAATGGCAGTTCGGACCAACTCCCGATGCGAACCTCACCTGATGTTTGGATATCACAGACTCGGAATGGGATTTTGCCGTCTTTGCCAGCATGTGCAACGCCTGGCGCCAAGGTGTGCGTGGTGAGACCGGAAATGGTTGTTTCCGTTCTCTGTTTGCGGCAGTGATCAGTGACGAGAGCCGAACAACTCGGTGCAGTAGTTCTCGATCACATTCAGAGGGACTGAGTATCTTTCTGGAGAAGGGAAGGGAATGAATCTGTTGTGTTTCCAATTTCGGTCCAGACAAAAGTGATAAGAAAAGTGACAGAAGAGAAGATAAATAAACAGCCAGCCTCTGGGGGTATCTAGTAGTGTTTCGCTGGAGGCATGAGGTGACTTTGAAAGCAATGTAGTTTAGACAAAGGAAACAAGACAACGGCACCCGGCACCCTTACCGCATTATCGCCAAAAAGCCTTTTGAACTCAAAAATCGGGTTTCTTGTTACGCAGATCACTCAGACTCTGCCCACTCCCTAGTGATCTCCTCTCGCACTCCACGGCACCACTTCAAGACGGTTTCGTCAAATTGCTGCCAGGCGTTTGCATCCTTGCCGTGTACGACGTGGAGCACGTTGAAAGATAGCGATGTCTCCCATCGAAGCTCTGCAGCTTTTGACCAGAAACGCAGATTTTCGGCACATCGATATGGCTTTGCGACGTCTGTGAAGAATGTCTTGATCTCGCCAAAAGGACGCTCAGAACGACGGACCATCTCATTGTGAAGTTGTACCAAGCGTAGTCCGCTCTGTAGAGCTTGTAGGAACGGAGAGGGTGCATCGGGGCTAGATTCGGTCCACTGTGGAAGAGGATCTGCGCTGGTGTCGAAAGAGGACATGAAAAGCCATTCTCTTTCACGTTCCCGACCGGCCCAGTCCCCATGACGCCATGCAGATTTTGTTCGAGAGTCCTGCTCTTCTTGTTCGCGAGATTGCTCTTTCGACATCAAATCGCTGATGCTGTCGATCCAAGACTTTATCCCAGCTCTTTCTTCCTCTTTGATGCCTCCTCTGAACTCTCTAGCAGCTGCGCGTTTCAGCACATCAAGAACTTCGTACAAGTCTCCGCGAATTTTGCGTTCCGACTGAATCGTATAGAGCTGTTGGGGGCGAGGGTGTGATGTGTAGTAGGTCTTCGCGGCACGAATAGCCAGGGTTATGATATCGAGAAGGTGGAGACCCATGATCTCATGCCAGCCTTGGGCGATTGGTGGTTCATCGGAGATTGTGGGTAAGCGTACCGACTCGACGATTGCTTCTCGAGTAGCATCATCGTATGATACATTCTCTGCCGACTCTTGTAGTACTTTCCGAGCATCATCCAAGGCTTCACGAAGCTGTCGACGAAGCACAGGGAGCTCTGGTGGAGGTTGTACATTTGGCTCTTTGTAGGCGTATGTCGACACAGTCGGTGGCAGCATGACAGGCTCTGACCATTCTTCATTGGCATCTTTCGGACTCTCAACCAAGCCATCTTCTGATGTGGTGTATATGGCGATATTGGTATCCAGTTGTCTAACGCCTTTTTTCGGTTTTGCGAATTGACCGCCTTTGCCGTCGAGAAGGCCAGTACGAGCAAAGTAGTATTGCATGTGAGCGATACTACCTAGACTCATGACACTGTCGCGATTGCGAGCAGAGTCTGAGAAGGCGGTACCTTGTGGTCGCATATAACCATTCTTGCGACGGCCTGATTCTGAACGAGCTGAAGACGAGGACGCTGATCTGCTAGATATTGTTGACGGCGTGGACACTGATCGTTCGGAACGGGTATCCAGCGAAGGACAACCAGTGGGGTAGAGGGCTAGCGAGGGAGACACATCTAGTGCAGGCGACGACGGACGCAGATAGGGGGATGTCGAAGACGCGTCCATGATTCAAGCGGCTCTGTGTTGGTTGTCGATGTCGGTGGTGTTTGCTGGCTACGCGTAGTCGGAACAGACAGATATGCGACACTCCAGATGCGGATCAAGGCCCTTTTTCCAGAATGCCGTCGTCGGTCACGGCCACCAAGGGCAATACTAATCTCCGCAAGTCGATGCAGCCGCGTTGCTTGAGCGATGGCGCAACCTCCCCTACAATTTCCTCTCCTATTCCACACTTGCTGTCAACGTGTAACAGTGTGGCTCTCACAGATGACAGCCTCGCTTGTCCGTGAACCATTGAACATCTGGGTTGCCATGGTCTTTATGCTGCTTTGTCCGTCGCCAGATGCGAGACCGTTTCCCGAACCCCTATACAAGACATGCCAAACAAGCGTCACTCCAACGGCCGAATGTGTCTTCTTTTGAACACTACGATTTATTCCTCTACTTTCTTACGATAATTGCATAGTCCTTGAGACTGCCTATCGACAACTGCTGTCTTCAAGGCCAACAATCAGTCCGCTATAACAAGGACGCGTGCCTAAATTGATCTACTAGCTCCATATTACGTGTTTCATCAAGTTTCATCTACGCAATTCATCAAGACCTGCGCGACTGACAGCATTTTTGAACACAACTCATAATTGCTTGGAATGGACATGATCTCAAAGTCTGCATTCCGCTCGTCTATATTATTATGTGTCTTGGTCTGCTGCCTCATATAAAGTGCTTGAAGACTAATGATCCTTCCCTGCCCCTGCGTCCGTCGACCCCTTTTCGTGCCTCCGCTTAGCGTGTCTGTGATCGCCATCTTGACAGTTGCTTTTGCTGGATCGCTGTCGCATGGCTATTGACGTCGATACTGTTCCATGACATGTAAAATCCTGGCAGCGCGTCCTTGTAAGTATGTCTCGTGACATAGCGAGATGAACCGAATCTCTGCTGGTCAAGTCCCGTAGAACACTTAACCAAGACTGATGGATGTCTGGCCTCGAGTCCTGTTCTGGATGGAACAGCGGATCAAAGAATGCTCTCAGGACCCGGTCATGCACGATCCTGTGGCTCGAGGCTGATTCGAGGACCACTACATTCCCGTCTAGAAGATATCCCACAATATGCGATTGCCCCAAGTATCTCTCCAGCCGCATAGGCATCGATGCTCTGTAACTGGTATACGCAGAGGTTTGTTTATCAGATGGTGATTTGGGTGCTTAGGAGTTCTTTGTCTCTTCAGCGTTTGGACTTGCGCTTCTTGAAGACGACGGGAGCCTCCTGCTCCTGCTCTTGCTTGGATTCGATCTTGACCTTGAACTCGCTGGCAGTAGCTTGATCAATGTCTGGTACAGCAGTAATGGCATCGGAAGTATCGAGATCAGCCTCCTTCTTGAACAAGTCAGCTTCCTCGGACTTGACTTCCTTTTTTGTGGTGACGCCGGAGAGTAGAGCATCCAGATCATGTTCGGTATTGGCATTGGAACTAGGATATGACTTTAGACGTGACCCCCAAGCTTTTGGGGCAAGATTCAGTTTGTCGTCGTCGTCTTCGAGCTTTCGCTTCCTCACGCCAAATGCTTTATCATCATCTTCATCATCGTCAGAACCAGATTTGACAGGGCGAGAGTAAACAGGTCGTTCCGAGACTGTGGCCCACTCTCCTTGGATAGACATGTCACGACGGTATTCCTCCGGGATAGCGACGCCCATAGCCGCGAGCTGTTCCATCTGACGCTTGCGCTCGGCGACAGACGCGGGACCGGATGGGGCAGTAGACTTGAGTTTTGGCGCAGGAGGTTGCGATCCAGAGGCGACCGAGATGGTCGGCTGTTGTTTGCCGGAGACCAGGCCGTTCAATCTGGCGACTTCATCTTTGGCGCGCTGCTTCTCGCGGTCCTCGCGTTCGGTTTGTTTGTGGATGTCGCGCAACGAGCGCTGGATGTTGGCTTGATGCTTCGGGGTGGCTTCGTGTGATTTCTTCTCAAGCGTAGTATCGCGGACGTAGGTGGAGCAGAACTTGCACCAGTACTTGGGTGTGGACTTCCAGTATTCCGACATGTTTGATGTCTGGATTGGAAGCAAACGAATGTCAAAGGGAAGAAGGATGATGACGGAATTTGTTGACCCGCCCCCCGCGCCGGCGATTGTAACAGCAGCGACGATGATGTGCCTCTCTGCTTGCTTCTTCACTTTACGACCACAGCACATCAAACACATCCACAATGGCTGAGAACGCCATGGGACTCATCGCGCGATCCGGCGCCCTACGCCCGGCAGCATCCCGCCGCTCGCTCGCCGTCCTGGCCAACAGCCGCTTCACCCAAAGAGCTGCCTTCAGCTCGCAACCGCCACGCCTTCTTCCCTCTGCCGACTCGCTCTTCTCCCGTTCTTCTGGCTCGGGCGAGCCTACGAGCTACTTCCAGCGTTCATCATTACCCGCCAACACCATCGTCAAGTTTGTCCCTCAGCAAACAGCATGGATTGTCGAGCGCATGGGAAAGTTCAGCCGCATCTTGCAGCCTGGTCTCGCCGTCCTCGTCCCTTTGATCGATCGCATCGCCTACGTCAAGAGTCTCAAAGAAGCCGCCATCGAAATTCCCTCCCAAAGCGCCATCACCGCCGACAACGTTACTCTCGAGCTGGACGGTGTCCTCTATACCCGCGTCTTCGATCCTTACAAGGCCAGCTACGGCGTTGAAGATGCAGAGTACGCCATCTCACAACTCGCCCAAACCACAATGCGCTCAGAGATTGGTCAACTTTCTCTCGACCATGTCCTGAAAGAGCGTGCTGCCTTGAACACAAACATCACACAAGCCATCAACGAGGCTGCCCAGGACTGGGGTGTCACTTGTCTGCGCTATGAGATTCGCGACATTCACGCCCCTGCTGGTGTTGTTGAGGCAATGCACCGCCAGGTCACCGCCGAGCGTAGTAAGCGTGCCGAGATTCTGGAATCAGAAGGTCAACGCCAGAGTGCCATCAACATTGCCGAAGGTCGCAAGCAGAGTGTCATTCTCGCTTCCGAGGCCTTGCGCGCCGAGCAGATCAACATGGCCACTGGTGAATCCGAAGCTATTCTCCTCAAGGCCAAGGCCACCGCTGCTGGTATCGATGCCGTCGCAAACTCCATCGCCTCTGGCAAGGAAAGCGCCCAAGGTGCCGTCAGTCTCAGCGTTGCCGAGAAGTACGTCGACGCCTTTGGCAAACTGGCCAAGGAAGGTACCAGCGTTGTTGTTCCCGGCAATGTTGGAGATATTGGCAGCATGATTGCCACCGCTATGGGCGTCTACGGCAAGGTCAACGAAAGCCAAGCCCGCGCAATGGCACCCAAGCAGGTTTCTGCTCCTTCAGAATCTTCTACACAACAGTCGTCCGACAAGCCTCAGAGTGTGACGGAAAGTGTGCTTGAGAGCTTTGAGGATACCCGTGCCAAGCACTAACAACACCTCCTCTGTTCTGACTAGGATAGTCTAGTTTCTGCATGTCATTGTTGCACTAGCCAGACTTTCATTCTGTTTTGTATGAAAACGAGCGTCTAGCATTGTTTTTTTTTCTTTTTCGCCGCCGAACGATTCGTCTGGCAAAAGATATCGAAAGAAGGAGTTACTGATTCTGGTCGGATCCCTCCTCCTCCATCATGTACATTATTAAAATCACAACACTTCACAACTCACTCTTCCTCCGGAGGTTTGACAATCATCAATCTCGTTTTGAACATCCCTTTGAGGCTCGTGCCTTTTGGGAACAGTTGCTTCCAACTTCATGGTAAACCTGGGCCATCACAAGGATACCAAGAAGGTCACCACAAAGCCCACTTTCCTGGTGCCTTCTCTCTTGGTCGTTCTCGAATATGATGTTTCTCAAGCGAAAAGGAAACTCCGAAGAGAGGGAAAAAGGCACGGAGCAAAAAAGGTAAGCAAGATAAGTACTTTTCACATCAACGTTTTTTCTCGTCGTCGGGTCTTTTGCTTGTATGTTGGAGCATAAGGATAAGTTATGCTGCATATCGACGTTTGTACAGCTATCATTGGTGCAATTGTCCCGAGTGTTAAGAGCAGAGTACAAGCAGAAGAACAGAAAGAAAAGCAAAAGCACAAAGATCAAGAGAAAAATAAACATTGACATCTTCTCCAGTGTGCAGTTGCCTGTTCCCAGCAAAGAAAAGTATCAAACAAAGAAAGGAAATCAACCAGAAGCAAAAGAGCAACAAGGACTCCTTCATCTTCCTGTGATGTGTGCATATCATCCCTCAAAGCAATAATTCCCTCCCAAAAAGCATTATCATTCTTCCCCAAAAGAGCAAAAGAAGCAATTCTCTCCAAGCAAAGGAAGCAAAGCAAAAGCACAATCACTTCGCTCCTCACTCAATCCCTCATCTCCTTCCTCTCTTCCAACTCCCTTTGCTCTCCTCCCTCTGCGCCTCTCTCTCTCCATCTTTCCTCCCCATGATCAAACCTCGTGCAAAACAACCCAAACAGGAGGTCTCTCCCCTCCCCTCATCTCCGTCCATCCCAACCCCCTGACCCCTTGCTCAGCTTTGGCATCCCCCCACACCACGGTACCGCCCTTGTACCACTCTCCATCTCCCTTTTCCACAACTTCCGTCAATGCCCAGCCTTCTGCTGCTTGCTTACCGAGTAACTGCTCCATGAGTTCCGCAGCGGTAGTGTTGCAAGGAACAAAAAAGGTTTTGGCGACAAGAGATTTGGCACGAGGACAGCACGCTTCCCAGACTTTGGCGCGCAGGACGTGCAGACAAGTGTGGTGTTTGGCGTACATCAGTTTCATACCGGGTAATGGTGGGGTTGGTGCTGTGAGGGCTTTTGTCTTTGTGGCCTTTTGGCTCGCGGAGGGTTTTGTTGACGCTGCGGAGACGGCGGTGGATGGAGCTACGGAAGGGAGGTTCTTGCTTACTGCTGTGGAGACTGACACGATAGTCTTTGCGGTTACTATCGCAGCTGATGTCTTTGCGGCGCAGGGGGTTGACGACTTTTTGGAGGATGGGGCAGTGGAGTTTGCAGGTGCTGCCGAGGCGGGCTTTGCTGGTGGTTTGGCTGTCGAAGGTGCTTTTGCTGCAGATGGTGCTTTGGAAGGAACTCTTGAAGGTACCTTGGATGGTGCCTTTGAGGGTGCCTTTGATGGCACTTTGGAGCTAGCCTTTGATTCTGCCTTTGCTGACGCGGGCTTGCTGGCAATCTTGGTCACAGTCTTTGATGAAGTACCGCTGACTTTCATTTTCGTCTCTACCACGACCATTTCCTTGCCTTTTGCTGCGGTGTCTGAACCAGCGACTTTTACTCCTTCCAAAGGCGCGGGCACCCGTGCAGGCGCGACAACACAAGGAGTAATCAGAACAGGAATGGGTAGTAAGACTGGCATTGGAGGAGGCGGTGCAGGCGCAACGGGTCGATAGCTTTCAGGTTTCCAGGTGTATGGAACAGGACGACCCATGTGGGACAAGGGTCTTGATCAAAAGGGGTTGAAGTCGCTGATGTTGTGTTTTGCGTAGTCGATACCTACTCGAACAGGCTGAGTCGATGTTGGATGTTGTGGTAAAGGATCGATTTCCTGAGAGAGATGAGCGGCGCTTTATACACCACACTGGCGCGTGTGATGGTGTGAGTGCGCTGTCTGGAAGGTTGTGAAAGCGGAATATCATTGTGAAAATGTCGCCAGCGCGGTGTGATAGCCGAAACATATGAAAGTCTCGTGACACGGAGAATTCAAAGAGGTGATTGATCTGGCATGCGCCGACAGCATTACGGAGGCAAAAGGCTCGTTACCACTCAGAAGCAGCAGAAAAGTGTGAGACCAAGCACGCGTACCATCGTGTCTCCATGCTCAAGCGATTTGGGAAATAATGAATTTGTGGGTATCTTACATACTTTTTCACACTCAACCACCAGCAATCACGGCCAACCCCTCGTAGACCTTCCTTCTGACTGCAAAGAACGCGCCTTCACGTCTCCCAGCAGATGCCATGTAATTGCCACCCTCAATCTCAATCCTGCCATTAGCAGTCTTGCGGACAACAACTGCACCGTCCACCAGCAATGTACCTTCACCCCTGAATTCTGCCGCGTGACCAGATGCTTGCATGAGCTTTCGCAAGTCGGCGAGACGAAGGTCACCAACATGTAGTGGTTGGGTTGTGATTTGGTTGTTGGCGGATGAGTTGGTGGACAACACGTCGAGTACAGGTTCGGTCTCGATTTGAGCTTCGTCGACTGTATCAGGAGCATCATTGCTATCCTCAACCATCTTCTGCTTTTTCCTCTTGCTGGCGTCATCACCATTGCTGTTGGCGGCTGCGAGCATCTTTTGCACAGCCTCAAGGCGACCTGTGACAGCCACAATGCCGAGTCCCTTGACATTTTGCCAGGCAAGCTTCTTGACCAAGTTTCGACTGAGTTTGAGTGACCATGCATTCGTGTCGACACTAGCATCGACAGTCTCGCCAATGATGGGGGTAAGAATATCAACGGCATTACCTTCACCAGATGCTAGCAAAGCTTTGCAATCTTCGGCAAGTGCCAATGTCTCGGCTTCTTCTCCAGCTACCAAGATGAGCTTTCTTGGTCGAATGAGTGGGATGAGCATTTGCAAATCACGCTTTTCGTGTAGACCGGAGAAATCGATGTAGGCTATTCTCACGTTGAGTTGAAGAGATTCCTTGGTGAAGACGGCTTTGAGTGGTCCTTCGGGGAGTGCTTCTTCAGGCTCGTAATCAGACTCTTCTGACTCGCTGGCAGCGTCTCCATTCATGTCATGATCCTGGTCCGTCGATCTAGCATTTGCAGAACTTTGTTCATCGGTCTTGTTTCTCTTGTCGGGGAATTTGCCAGTTCGTCCGTTTTGAATAGCACGCGGTGCAACTTCATCCCATTTACGTTTTTGGCCAACAGCAGTTTCTGTTTTTGCTTCTGCTGCATCCTGGCCTTCTGTATCGTCCTTCTCTTCCGCACGAAGATACTCCTCCGGTCTGATTACTTCACCAAAGTCGTCTGCACGGCCGCGCTTGGCAACATATGGGAACACCTTTTCACGTCCTCTCTTGTTGCGCACATCATAATCGAAAACATTCTTGCGTCGTAGGAGAACGTTAATGCCAAGCTCCGCGTCTGTCAATCCGACCTTGCGTCTATGCGTCATTGTTGCAGAGATGTTGAGAGCTCTTCCTTGGTGCTCGTTCTCAGACTCGTCGGAAGATTCGGAGCTGCTTGAGGAGGCGTCGTCGGCCAGTTCCGCAGCATTCTCTTTTGTGAGTGTGTTGTCGCCTTGCAGCGTGCTGTGCATCTGGCGTCTTCGAGCCAGGTATTGCTGATAGAGCAGGTTCTCGTCACCTTCGAGGCGTGCCACATCCAGTTGACGAACTTGTGTTTCTGCACCACCAACCTCGACAACATTTGCATCTTCATCGCGTGACTCGACCTGTTGACGCCAGTATTCCCATAAGAAGCGACCAATGCCTTTGGTATCCGGAGAAGGATTGGCGGCTCTTTCTGTCAGAACAACGAGATTCCTGGGGTCCTTGCAAATCTTGCGGATGGCATCGTTAGAGAAACCCCATTCAAGAGACTTATCACTTGCTAGAATAACAGCAGGCTTTCCAGAGTCCAGAATGCGGTGTAGTTGAGTCTTCTTCTCAACAAGCTTGAGATACTTCAAGTCGAAGGGGGTATCTTCATCGCGGCCAGTCTGGCTCTTTTGATTGTTCTCAGATTTCCCTTGAACAGCAGCCTCCATCTCACGCGCAATAGCGTCGTCCATCCATTCAATCATACTGCGGGCGTATCGAAGAGTGGCAGATGCGGATTTTGCGGCAAATGCTAGCTTTGTGTTCTTGTAGAGTTCTTGGTTGGGACCATTGGTTCCTTGACGCCAGTGACGTTCCAGGATGTAGGCCAGTTCGAGCATGCGGGCACTTGAGTCTGTGGGGATCAAAACAGTTCCTCCGTTAGAGATAGTCTGGTTGATCAAGGCGAGCAGAGCATCGTCGCGCTTCTTGCGACCTCCGGAGAGATGTGATCGGTCAGCGCCTTTTGTGCTGCAGACCAAGGCGGTGGGTCTTCGTAATTGTTCAATGACTTCAGCACCTCCACCTGCACCTCCCAGCCAAGCAGCACCAGACAAGACGTTCTCTTTTGCTTGATTCCAGTCAACGGCGTATACGATAGACTCGAGGCCATGTTGTAGATGCCAGATGGTACCACCAAGAGTATGACCAGCGTTGTAGGCGGTGATGGTAAGGCCATTGAGAGGAGGGGAGAAGGGCGAGGGAATGGGCTGATGAGGTTGCGAGTATTTGAGAGGGTTGATCTTGGAGAAGTATGAAGCGATTTCATCGGCCGTGGGAGGTTGGAGCAAGAAGTTGGCGGGGAGCTGAGTGTTGGACAGTGAGTCGGCCAGAGCTGATGCAGGGACAATTGAAGCTTGGTGAGGAGCCGAGGCATACAGGTCCTGGATGAGAGTGCGACCGAGGGATACGACAGGAGTGGTAGCGTAGACGGGGATGGAGGAGAAGAGCGGAATGTGTTTGCAGCAATGAGCGAATGCGCCGAGATGGTTCAGAGTGGGGTGGGTGAGCAGGATGAGCGATATGGCGGATACGTTCTGCTCAATGTGGACGAGCTTGTCGGCGTCTAGAGACTCATCCCAGCCCACGTCGACGAGGATCTTGACACCTCCATCCAGCTCGAGCAGCGACTGCGAGGCAGCCGACTCGGACTGGGCGCCCAGCAGCGGCGTGAAAGTGAACATTGCTGATGCACGACAAAGACGGTCGCGTTTTGGGACGGAAACAACGCTCTGGACCTCTGGTATGCCCTGGCTTGGCGCTGGTCAAGGTGGTGTTACTTCAACGACACCCTATCACAGCTTCCACTCTCCTGGTTACTGAAGTCGATATGCTGCTTGTAACATGGACTGAACACACTGCTAACCCGATGACCCAGTCTTTTGAACAACAATTGTAACAAGTCAACAACCCAGTGACGCACGCTTGGCGGGGATTCGCGAATCTATACCACCTTGCCGCCGAAACATCTCTCTTCTTGCGCCACGACCATCCTTGACTGCATCTTTGGGCCTGCATTACCTCAATATGGACGTACGGACATTCATCTCGGACAATTTGATCAAGCTGGTAGGCGGGTCCGAGGGCATGATCGTCGACTTTGTCCACCAAACCGCCAGCTCCGTCAAGAACCCAGACCAGCTTCACGACAAACTGCACGCCATGATCGATGCCGACGACAAGGATCTGCGCACTTTTAGCCATCAGCTCTTTGCTCGTCTACCAAAGTCCGACAAATCTTCTACCTCGTCACGACCCAAGGATGCCTCGGCCAAGGACTCCAAGAAGCGCTACGCACTACTTGACATGGACGTCGACGACGAACAGCCTGTGTCTGTTCCGCCACCCTCTACTCGCCGTCGCCATCGCACCGAAGAAAAGAAAGACCGTTCCGACCGCCATGATCGCCATGACCGCCACACAAAACGTTTGCGACAACGAGACAATGGCGATTTTGACGACCGCTGGGGAGATGAAGAGTACGAAGAGGAAGAGGACGAGCAAGAGAGACCACGTCCATCGTCCTCAAAACGTGCAAGACTGGACGACGGTTCCGCCTCTCCACGCCGTCGGTCTGCCTCACCCGAAGAAGATGAGGAAGAGCGTGATCGCAAAGAACGTATTGCATTTGAAAAGCGCCTGAAAGAGAGAGATGAACGTGGTACCAAGAAAATCGTAGAGGACCGTTCCAAACATGATTCTGCCGCTCGACGTGCCCTGGCCGATGACCCCAACCAGAGAAAAGCACAACTCGAGGATATCAGATTGCGCTCTCGTCAGGAATATCTCAAGAAGAGAGAAGCCCAGGAACTTGCCCTTCTGCGAAAACAAGTCGCCGAGGAACAGATGGAACTTCGTGAGAATCCATTACTCACAGCCCAGGAGAAGGCCGAGTTCGAAAAGAACAAGAGGACGCTGGAAATTGCTGAAGAGCGTCTGCGCATCGACGACCATCTGGAAGGCTATGCTTTGCCTGATGATTATATCACAGAAAAAGGTAAGATGAGCAGAAAGGCAAAGTCAGACGCATTAAACAGCCGTCACGTCGACCGTGACGAGTATGGAAGAGAACGTTTCGTCACCGAACATGAAGAATGGGAGAATGAACAGCTCGCCAAAACCAAAGCCCAAATTATGGTCTCTGACCGCGTGAATGAAGCCGACTACGAATACGTGTTTGATCAGGACCAGCAGATTCAGTGGATGACCGACCGTGTCATGTCTGGGAGCATGCAGCAACAAACTCAGGAGGAACGTCAACTCGCTCAACAACTGGTCGCCGCTGAGAGGAAAGCAAAAACTATCGAAGAAAAGCGAAAGACTTTGCCCGTGTACACATACCGAAACGAGTTCCTGGCTGCCGTCGACAAGTACCAAGTTTTGATCGTCGTGGGAGAGACTGGTTCAGGAAAGACTACACAACTACCACAGTATTTGCACGAGCACGGTATGACTAAGGATGGCAAGATGGTTGGGTGTACACAACCTCGTAGAGTTGCTGCCATGTCGGTCGCTACTCGTGTGGCAGAAGAGATGGGCGTCAAGGTCGGTAACGAAGTCGGTTACTCGATCCGATTCGAGGACGCAACCAGTGACAAGACTATCCTCAAATACATGACTGACGGCATGTTACTCCGCGAATTTCTGACTGAGCCAGACCTGGGCAAATACTCTGCCTTGATGATCGACGAGGCCCACGAACGTACCCTCCACACCGACATCCTCTTTGGTCTGATCAAAGACATCGCGCGCGGACGACCAGATCTGAAAATCCTCATTTCCTCTGCTACTCTGGATGCCCAGAAATTCTCTTCCTACTTTGACGACGCGCCCATCATGAACATTCCTGGCAGAACCTTCGACGTCGAGATGAACTACAGCATGCAACCAGAAGCAAACTACCTCTCCGCAGCCATAACCACAGTCTTTCAAATCCACCTGTCTCAACCCATGCCAGGCGATATCTTGGTCTTCTTGACCGGCCAAGACGAAATCGAACAAGCCAACGAATCCCTGATGGAGACTGCCCGCAAACTGGGCGCTGCAGCAGGCGAACTAATGATTTGCCCCATCTACGCAAATCTGCCCACCGACATGCAAAACCGCATCTTTGAACCCACGCCTCCAAAAGTGAGAAAAGTGGTGCTGGCAACCAACATCGCCGAAACCTCACTCACAATCGACAATATCGTCTATGTCATCGACCCAGGCTACGTAAAAGAAAACCGCTACACCCCAGCCACAAACATGGAGTCCTTAGTTGCAGTCCCCATCTCCCGTGCCTCGGCCAACCAACGCGCAGGCAGAGCCGGCCGCACCGGCCCCGGAAAATGCTTCAGACTATACACGAAATGGGCTTTTTACAACGACCTCCCCGAGTCAACCACTCCAGAAATCCAACGCACGAACCTGACTTCTGTCGTCCTTCTCCTAAAAAGTCTAGGCATAAACGACCTGCTCAACTTTGAATTCCTCGACCCACCTTCTCCTGACATGCTTATCCGCAGTCTCGAACAACTCTACGCTCTAGGCGCATTAAACGACAAAGGCGAACTCACACGCGTCGGGCGCCAAATGGCCGAATTCCCCACTGACCCTCTGCTGGCAAAAGCGATCCTCGCAGCCGACAAGGAAGGTTGCGTGGAAGAAGTGCTCTCCATAGTCTCGATGCTAGGAGAAGCCTCTGCACTCTTCTACCGACCCAAAGACAAAAAGACACAAGCGGACACCACACGCGAGCGCTTCACGATAAAAGACGGCGGCGACCACCTCACATATCTAAACATCTGGAACCAATGGGTCGACGCCGAATTCTCTCAAGTCTGGGCAAAAGAGAATTTCCTGCAGCAGCGCAGTCTCACCAGAGCAAGAGATGTCAGGGATCAACTCGCGAAGCTGTGCGATAGAGTCGAAGTTGGCATTTCGTCGGCCGGTCCCGCGAACATCCCGCCGATTCTGAAGGCGTTGACGGCTGGGTTTTTCCCCAATGCTGCGAGGATACAGAGGGGTGGGGACAGTTATCGCACCGTCAAGAACAATCAGACGACTTGGTTGCATCCGTCGTCGGTGCTTGCTGCCACTGGCAATAGGCCCAAGTGGTGTGTTTATCATGAGTTGGTGTTGACGAGTAAGGAGTTTATGCGCAGTTGCTTCCCGTTGCAGCCAGAGTGGCTCTCGGAGGTTGCGCCGCATTATTACAAGTCCAAGGATGTGGAGGCGCTGGGTGTGGATAGGAAAATGCCCAAGGGGCAGGGTGCTGCTGAGAGTAGGCTGTAGATGGGACGAACAATAATCTAAAAGCTTGCACGAGAAACAATTCGTTTTTCTTCAAACTACACATCACATTCATGAATCATACCGCCGTAAGAATTGTCAAGTGACACGACTGGTCCATAGGGTACAACTCCTTCTCCGCCCCCTCTGCTCAACCCCTCAAATCATATTCCCACTCTCCAACCCAGAAATAATACTCTGATTGCTTTTCCTAGGATTGTCCATATCCATAGCCCCACTCAACACCCTAACGACCTTTTTCCCTTGCTTGGACCCAGCAACAAGCACCTGAGCAGGACAAACCACAATCTCATCCTCGCCTTCCCCACTATCATCTCCCTTCTTCACCACAAGCGGAAACAGTACAATCTTCACCACCGCCTGGGACTTCTCTAACTCGTCATTGCTGTTGTATTCGCCAGAGCGTTCATTCATGAGAGCAGCGTTGAAGTGCACTTTGCGTATCAAGTCGCCTTGGGTGTCGTATTCGGGCTGCAGAGGCGGCAGCATGATGTACTCTGCTTTCTGGCTGCGCATTTCGATGGACAGCTCGACGGCTAGACGCAACACATTGCGCAACGACGACAAGATCTGTGCTTCCAACTGCGCAGGAGGCGGCAGCAAAGCAGACAACACGGCAAATATTTCTTGAGCCACGGCTTCAGTGTCGAGATTACGTTGTGTTGCAAACGCTGGTCGGCGAGACAAAAGCGTCAAGGTGGTTGCTCTCCACTGTGCTACCGCACGTGCAGGACCGACTTCTGATAGTATCTTTTCCAGTGACTTGAGTTTCTGGCGTTGTTCCCTATCCATGCCGAAGAGGTATCGAGTAAACACGTATTCCCAGATCATGGTCATGACTACAGACATGAAGACGTCGCGGCGGCGGATGCGATCGCCGAGCAGTTTGTCAACATCGGAGCCATCCAGTATGGCATTGTCGAGTCTAGCTGCGATTTTCTCATCCGTCAAGTCTGAAGTCAAACGGCACATGCGGTTGTCGGAGTATTTTGAGAAGCGTAAAACCCATTGCTGAACATGCTGACAGAGCTTCTGACATGATGCATCAAAGTAGTCTTCGTCGCGGACCGTGAGGTAGTTGTCGCCCTTGGACGCAAGGATCTCACTCTGAAGAAGGCGGATCTGTTGACTAGCCAGATTAAGCTCCTCGCGTAGTTTTCTGATCTCAGCATTTTTATCTTCCAATGCATTGGCAATCTCCTGCCGAACAATGTCTTCCATATTGTCACTAAGCTCATGGTGTTGTCTCTTGAGACTTTCAAGTTCATGGCCCGTTTGCTGTATTTGCTTGTGAGCATTTGCATGTTCGTTCTGCAAAGTAGTGTATGAAACATCATTGTTGGCCGTGAAGCTTCGATTGACTTCGAAGAGATTATTGTTGACATCAGTCAACTTTGCAATTTCTCGTTGCAGTGGCTCGAGTAAAGATCGGATCTGTTGGATCTCTGCATCTTTTTCATGGAGTTGCATGTCACGTGTTCTGAGCATATCTTGAAGACCAAGATTGTCATCGAGCGAAGGATGTGATGGTGTGGTTTGATCGATGGCATCCTGTAGGTAACGATTCTCGGAAGCGAGTTGGTCGAGTTTAGCTTCTAGGTCAAGGATATGCATGCTTTGACGTTTGCGCATGCTCGGCGGTCGCGTCGGGGACACGGTCGGCGAGCTGCGGACATCGCCCCAACCCTCCTGTAATACATATTAGCATTGATTGTTCTCGATATACAGAAGAACCATTACTCACATAAATGTTTGCCATGTCCGGAGGACGGGAAGCACCGTGACCGTTGAAGTCCTCGTCTTGCAAAGGCGGTGTGGGGGGAGGTTCGATGGGGATTGTTGTTGGTGGTCCATGCGTCCTGCTAGCCGCCCTCAAATCACCTGACAAGCTCCTATTGATTCGTCGTAGGGAAGGTGTGACAGAGCGGTCGCTTCCTGCACTAGCCGATCGAAGTTGTTCTTTGTTGCTTAGTATCGACAGGTTCGAATTCGTGGGTCGTAAAATCGGTACCCGGTCAGCCAATTCCTCTCTTTCCACAGCTTGCGTTCCTTTCACTTGATATAGATTGGTCTGTTCTCGGAACGATTGCTGTGGTGGTGCAGACCGTCTTGCAGCCTTGCTAGAGTGCCCCGGGCCTGGGGACCCGATATCATAGAGACTCTTTTTTCTGGTCAAAGGAGGTGATTGAACTGGGCGCGGGTTTGGCGGCAAGGGGGCTGGGAACGATAAAGATGCACGAGAAGGACTTGGTGGAAGCGGTGCAGGAGGCGTTGCGACTCTCGAGGGCATCGGCGGCAGAGGCATATCGGACAACTTTGTAGGACTTGGTGGTAGGTGTGCTGGTGGTAATTGTGGCTTGGTACCAATATCCAGGCTCGATGTCTCTCGAGGCTCGTAGAGACCGGTCTGCTTTTGAATCGCCTCTTGCGATAAGTTCTTCGCTTTGTCGAAAGCTGTCAGATCAACCGGAGATTGGAAGAGATACGAAGTCCTGTCTTTGGTGGTGGAGTCTACGGGCGAGATGGGTTCAGCCTTTGCATTCTGCTCAACGAAGTCCAAGATAGGTACAGACGAAACAATGGGATCGTCATTCTGCTTCTCTAGACTGAGTTCCGGTAGATGCTCTACTGTAGGCGATTGTAGATTGTCAAAGGACCATGTCGCCGGCTCGCTGTGAGCTTGAACAGTAGTTGACGACTGTCGAGGTTGTTCTGTGATTGATGGTGTAAACGTCTCTGTCGTGCTTGGTCGCGGAATGTCTTTAATCAAAGTCTCCATCGCAGATATGTCGACCGAAGGCCGGGGACTCTGGTCTACGCGCTCTTTATCTGACTGGACTGGGTGATCAATACGGACCGGTAAGGATTGCGAGACTTCGGAGGTGTGAAAGAAATTGTGTTTGGCTAACCTCGTTGGTGATATGTCAGCCGGCTCGTCGATACTCCTTCCAACGCCTTCGAATCTCTCTCGGACATTCTCAACCTCTTGAGCATGTCCGACATTGATCGCTTTAGGTACCGGATGATCTGTCTTGCTCTCTGGCACATATGAATTGGCCTCTTCTGCTGGGTCCAGAGTCACGGTCTCGGCTCGTGTAGCCTTTTTGCTCTTCTTCTTTCTTTTCGGAATCGCGAAAGAGAATTCATCGGGTTCATCTCGAGCAG
Source organism: Aureobasidium namibiae CBS 147.97 (assembly GCF_000721765.1). Lineage (NCBI taxonomy): Eukaryota > Fungi > Ascomycota > Dothideomycetes > Dothideales > Saccotheciaceae > Aureobasidium > Aureobasidium namibiae. Next base: position 302,628 of record NW_013581197.1, on the reverse strand, counting down.
TTCCACTATCAATCGAGAGGTGGTTAAGAGCATCAGGCGCAAAACCAGAAGCGAGTAGACCTGCTGTCAAAGCTTCTGAGAAGTCGTCATTGCTAGGACGCTCTGCTGATTGAAAAACCCCGGCTGCCGGTAGCTCCTTGATAGCATATTGCGTAGGGCTCGGAGCTCGACTATGATTGCCACTCCTCTTTGGTCTTCTTGTTGTCGTAGACGTGACTCCACCAGGGTCAGCTTCTCCTACACTGGTGGGTGACGCTCGTCGATGGAACACAGGGTCATCGATGACAAGATGGGGATCGAAACCGGAGTCTTGTAAGCCTGCTGCCAAAGTGTCTGCAAAGTCTAAGTCCTGAGATGGGTTGACAGAAGTAGAAAGGAGCTCGACGTCTTGAGCGGTGGCGGGGACTTCGCCTTCGTGGTTGACAGGATCGACTGGTGCGTCCTCAACGACGCGCTGAATACCAGGAGAGACCTCTTTGACCTCTGTAGTTCCATGTTCGATATGCTGCTCATCACTGAACATCGCTTTCTTAGCTTTGCGTTTCTCTTTCTTCGAAGGCTTTCGAGAAAAGCTCCAATCTTCGTTGATGGCAGGGTCGATCATTGACTCTGGTTGATCTGGCGATGGCTCTGGCTCGATGATATGCCTGGTCGGCTGATCAGCACTATCCATGATCTCATCTGGCAGATTTTCCGATGCAACAGGATATTCTTCGCTGCTCTGACCAGCCAGGGGCTCTTCGAAGTTCTTGAGCTTCTTGGCTTTGCGCTTCTCCTTCTTGGACTGTTTTGTTGGCACTGCCCACTCGTCTGCAGCAGATGTGACCGGTTGTTCATCGACTGCCTTGTGTGCGACATTCTCAACCTTATTGACAACTGGCTCATCCTTGACAACCCGTAGTGATTCGATGGATTCTGTTTTTGGCCCTTCGAGTTCGTTTGGAAGGTCCAACATCGGCTCCTCGCCGACCTTGTCTTGCTCTACAGCCTCATGTTCAAGTCTTGTCTTTTTGCCTTTCTTGTCCTTCTTCTTCTGGGATGTTGAGATTGAGGCCCAGAAGTCGACGGGCTCCTCAGACATTGGGGTCTCAACACTCTGTGTAGCAGGACCCTCGCTATTTTCATGAGACTCGTTCACATTCTGATCAGAGCCCGGCGCGATTTTCTCTGCAGGCTTTCGCTCGAGGTTAGGCTGAGCAGGCGAGAGGGCTTTTGTATCTTCAACAGCTGGTTCAGTGGGGGTTTGGTTCATGGGCAGAAAATCATTTACTGCATGCTCAGATCCGTCGATCACTTTTTTGGCGTTGACTTCTTCAAGTGGCTCAGCTTCAAGAGTTTTCTTAAGTTCATGAGTTGTGTTGGACTCCGAACCTTGAGTGGCGTCTGATCTGAGGTGTGCAGTCGGCTCCGCAGTGACTTTGAGGTCGGTCTCTACCTCTCTCTGAGCCGCGAATTCAACGCTAGGCGGTTCCAGTGGCTCGTTAATGGAGGATCCAGGACATCCTTGCTCCGTAGGAACAGCAAAGTCCTGATCTGGATCTTGTACACTGGTGGGCTCGACTCCATCTTTCACATCGAACTCCTCCATCTCCTTTGCTTCCAATCTCTTTGCCTTCTTGATGGCCTTCTTAGACAATGTAGATGTGAAGGACTCCAGATCTTCATCAGGCTGCTGAGGAACAGAACCATCTAGGATCTCGGCAGACGGGTCATTCTCAGTGATATGCACAGGTGCTTTGATGTCAACAGTCTGAGCCTCCCCCAATTCAGGACCGTCTAAGACAGGCTCGGCAGCCTGCTTTGACTTCTTAGCTTTTCTGTTCTCTCTCTTTGAGAACCTCGCAGGTACAGGCTCGGCATCGGCAACAGACTGCTCTTCCTGGATGACATCTCGGATAGTTTCTGGCTCCATCGCGGGCTTCTCTGTTACCAAAGGCTCTTCAGTGGTCATAACAGGCTCTTCTTGAACTTCTTCCGTGCTGACAAGCTCTTTCGTGCGATACGACTCCTCGTATGACTGAAAAGGTGCAGTAGTCCCATCTGCAGGGTTATACTGATCCCTGTATTGGATGTCGTGCAAGTCTACGGGTGTTTCGTTGTTGTTAACTGGCTCGGCCAGACGTTCCGCAGCAGGCTCTTCGGAGAGTATCAGCTGATCAAGCACGCTCGGTGCCTGGTCCTCGACAGCTGCAGGCTCGAGGTCTGGAGTCTGTGTTCTGATCTCTGCCTCGTCAGCCTGTGCCTCGTCCATAGAACCTGTTGAGTTGACAGGCACGCTCGCAGCAGTGTGAACGTCGTCAATGTCAGAATCATGGTGAGCTAGGCCAGGCTCAACTGGAGGCTCATGCACGACAATAGGCTCGTGTGTAGTAGGGACTGTGTCGGGACTGAGGTCTCTGGCAGTCTCTTCAATTACAATAGCTTCTGGTTCCTGGTTGTGAACGTCAGGGCGTCTCTCAGGCCTTCTGTCCGACTCTCGAAGCTCGTTGAGTCCAGCATGGCCATTCGACGATTCTTCTGCAATCTGTTGTGATTCTCTTGTTTCGTCAAGTGAAACGGGTCCAAGCTCAGAATCTGTCTCTGCAGGAAGCTCTACTTGCGTCGGCTCTAGGGACGGATCATGCTCGGTGATGTCAGGAAAGAAGCTAGCGATATCTCGAGCGATCAAAGTTGGACCAGCCGTGTCCTCGGAAGGTGATACGAATCCAGATGTCACGGCTTTCTTTGCTTTTCTCTTCTCTTTCTTCGAGAGCTTCCTGGCAATCGGCTGTTCTTCGATGATAGGATCTTCTTCAGGCGACTGCGGGGCTATTGGAGCACCAACGTTGTCGTCTGTCACAGATACTGCAGGCTCGGTCTCACGTGGAGACTCAGGCAGCTCCTCGAGCACTGCGGGAGAATCAAGTTCGGCAGTGGCTTGTGCATAGGGCTCGGGCTCGAGTTCCTGCTGCTTGGCTTTCTTTGCTCTCTTCTTATCTTTCTTCGACTTCCTGGAAGACGTCAACGCGAAGACATTAGGATCAGTGGTCCCTGCGGCATGGGTTTCAGGAGTATCCTGGGGCTGAGCATGCTCAGTCGTAAGAAAGTCTGGATCAGACCTGCTGTTTGGTGGAGTAATCTGGTCGCTTGCTCGAAACTTAGCAGTTTGTTGGTCCTCTTGAACAGACTCGGAGAGCGCCTCTACTTTCTCGGGTTGCGATTGCTTGAGAGCGTCTGGGATTGGGTCGACGGACGTTCTGTGTGTTGTGACGGGTGATTCATCGACAACTTGCTCGTCCTGATAATATTTCAACTTGCCCTCAGTGTTCGCCATCTCAATCTTGGATTCATAGGGCCCTGGTGCTTTGCCCTCCACGGCGGAAACAGACACCTCACGAGTCGCGTCTGAAGCGGTAGTTTCAGTATTTTCGATATGCTGCGTAAACGGCGGCTGATCCACTCCAGCAGGCTCATCCTGCACATCCCCCTGAGTCAGGGTGATTGAACGACGTCCAAACTGTTCTTGTGATGCTGGGTTGGCTTCGTTCTCCTGGTTGGACCTCACTTGCACAGCATCATCCGCAGAAACAGCAAAAGGCTGCTCGGGAATCTCCTGCATAGGAGTAACAAAGTACTGGTCTGCGAGCTCATCGGCAGGTGTTGCAAAATACTGTGCTGAGGTGTTTTCTGCAGGAGTCTCGAAGACGTCAGGCGTGACAGGTGCATCCTCGATCTCGGCGATAGATTCGGACTGCTGAGGTTCTAGACTTTGTGTGGCTGTGGAAATCTCGACAGCTTCGACAGGTTCTGTCACGGCCTGCTTTCCTTTCTTGCCCTTCTTTTTCTTCTTTTTGGAAGACGGCATGGCCCATTCGTCTTCAGCAGTTGCGGTCATAGGCTCGGCGCTCGGAAGAGATCCGTGCAGGGTCATTTGTTCGTCAGTATCCTGTGCTTTGTCTAGGACGTCAGGCTCAGTCGAAGTGGCACCGCCCTCGGTTGACCCTGGTGTCGATTCATGGAGTCCGGGAACATTCTCGGATGGATCCTCTCGTTCTTCCAAGCTTAGAATTGGCGGTGATCCAATGACATTTAGTACGGTCTCCCTTGGAAGTGGAGCTGGAGCTTGCTCGGCTACCACAGCATGCTCGACTTGCAGTCCGGGCTCTCTAGCTTCAATGGCCTCATTGACTTGGACGAAACCTTCATTTGTGGTCATGTGAGTTTCCAAATCCAGGAATTCGTCCTTCGCAGTTGCAGAGGACAGTAGCGCTGATTCTGACAGAGCTTCTTGTTTCACCGCCGTCTTCCCCTTCTTGCCTTTCTTGCTCTTCTTAGTTGGCAGTGTCCAGAAATCTTTAATGGGCTCGGGCTCTTGGACTGATGAAAGTGTAATGCCCTCTTCTTGAGGCTCGTCCACATTTGCCTCAGAGGGGCTCAGAATGTTCTCAGGAACCTCAGTCACGCTATCCTCAGGAAGATCAGGGTCAACTCCTTGTTCGGCTGACACGGGCTCGATTGCATCAGGTGTCGTCTCATGAGAGTGTATGTCGGAATGAAGGCCAGGCTTAGAATCTTCGATGGCTGTAATGTCGTTCTTGTCGCTCATCGACGCCTCAAAGCTCGACGGCAGATGTTCCTCAAGTACTTGCTGAGTCTGAGATGGTATATTAGCATCGACGGAAAACTCGTCATGCTCCAAGGCCTCAATATCCACTACTTCTCTCGCCTTAACAGCCTTGTAGTCATCAGCCATATTCTCTTTGCTCTGAACAGGGTCCTCGACAATATTTCGGCTAATGTTCGGTTCGTCGACAATCTCGGGATGTTGTGTTGGCTGCTCAAGAAGACGTTCGAAAGGCTCTTGGTTAAGGACATCGGACTCTTTTTGGAAGTCGACGATCGCCCTGGACTCAATCTTCGGTTCATCGGCTTCTTGTGTCTTACTGCCTGGCAGCCAGGAGAACCAAGACGACCTTTTGCTTGTTGCTTCTTGATTAGTCTTTCCTGAACTCGGGGGTCTCTGTTCGAGTGCGTCTTCGGGTACACGCTGAGCCTGTTCTTGAGGTGTACTCTCGACGCTTGACTCTGAGACAGGGTTCTTGGCTACGAGTTCATCTAATTCGTCCCGAGTCTCATCCGGAAGTGAAATTTCTTCAAGGGACAACTCTTTGATGGGTTCAGAAAGCTCAATTGGCTCGTCCGCTGCATCTTGCTGCTCGATTGCGCCAGGTTCTTCAAATCGTTCGGCTTCGACAGTGGAGACAGCACGTTTAGGAGCTTCTTCGGACAGAGTTACTTCTCTAGGATGATCATCAGCAGTACCAGGAACCGAGCTCGCATAGTCGTCGACAGACCCCTCGATTGGTCTCTCGTCTTTTCTGTCATCGACAAACGTGGACTCATGTCCTGCAGCCGGACTCCTGTCACCCTGTTCCGGACCTTCATGATCGGACACAGCTAACACGGCTGCAGCAACAGCAGGGACTGCAATTGAAAGTGCTGCCTTCTTTGCCTTCTTTTTCTGCTTCTTGCGTTCTGCCTTGGACGTTGTGTAATCTGGTTCTTCAAGCTGTTTGTCATATTGAGACTGCTCTGGACCAACTAGTGTAGGGACCTCGTCTGGGATATCAATCGAGACATTTGTTTTTGAATCCTCAGTGTTGAGGCGATGTTCATGAGCTGTTGGATCAGGAGGCGTTCCTGTTTGAGATTCCCGCTCTCCATTCTCGGGCAGAATCCCCATAGGAGATTGAGTTTCGGGTGCGATCTCGGAGTCCATCTGTGCTTCCGAGGGGTTTTCGATAGACGTGAATCCAGAACTTGGTTCATCCAGGACCACAGATTTCTGCTTCTTCTTGCCCTTCTTCGATTTCTTGCGCGACAGCAATGGAGAAGTAGATTCAAGCTCTTGTCTTAAAGCTTCATTCTCTTGTATAGGAGCAGGTAGAGATTCGCTCTCTATGCTGTTCGCTTCGGTCGGAGTTGAGGATTCTGGCAAAGGCACAAGGCTTGCATCGACTTCATCTACAACAGCTGCTTCTCTTGATCCATCGACTGGCTGGAACCAAGTATCAACAGCATCTTGTGCGTCCTTTTCCCTTCTTCTTGCAAGTTCTGCGGGTGTTTCGCGAATCGGGCTAGTGAGTGTCGAAACGGAAGAGGTTCCCAGCTTAGCTGCCTTCTTGTTCTTGCGCTTCTTGGCTGGGGATATAAAGCTTGCTTCAAATTCCGGCTCCTGTAGTTGCAATACAGGCTTTTCGGGCTCTTCGCGAACACCCGCTTTGGTGCGAGAAAGCTCTTCGTCGCTCAATTCACCCCACACGTCGGTCGTCATTGGATCTTGATTGACGACTACTTCTGGATCCATGTGTGATTCGACAATTGCATCGTCAGAGATTATACCAGAACGAACTTCATCACCAGTAGCAGTTTGCTCTTCTACTAAGTCGTTGTGGCGGTCTCTCTCATTCTCCTGGCGTAGATGTTCCTCACGTTCCATATCGCTCCATGAGTAGTACTCTGGTTCCAAATGAGGACGATGGTCCAGTATGTGCTTCGGAAACTCAGTCGCTTTGGGTGTGGTTTGCGCAGACCCCAAGACATCTTCAGGCTCTTCAGTTTGCGACTGGTCATAGTTGGGGGGACTCAGATTATCGTGTTCGCTCGGGTCAAAGTCTTCGGCCGCCGACTGCCAGTCTTCACTGCTCTGGAGACTGGATGAGCTCGTGCTACGACTTGGAGGCAGACTTGGTAGATCCTGTTCAGATTCTTGAGTTTGGGGCTTACGTGTGCGCTCGAGTAGGTACAGTGGTCTGAACTCAGTTGAGTGCATTAATTCTGAGGATAGAGGTCTCTTCGCTTTCGGCGTTATCGGTGATGATGGTGATTGTGCAATCGAAGAGCTGAAGCTGGCCGACCGTTCTTTTGGGAGACTTGGCGATGTTGGTGGACGACGAAATCGTAATGGGACAGCTGTGGAGGAGCTGATGCGTAAGGGAACGATAGGTCTTGCCGGTGTCATGTGCTTGCTGGGCGGTGACAGCGCTTCAGATGGCAATGAATCAGATCTGGCTTCAACTCCTTGCGTTGGCACATCTGGATCTTCCGGGACAGTACCCTCCATGAAGTCCACCGGCTCATCAGTGACCATTGGCGATAGTGTCGAGTCATCGACTTGCTCTGTTGTTTCCATCTTGTCATGCACCGGTGACGCGATAAATCCCTGTAGATGTTCGATTGACTCTGAAGCCTGAGATGATGATAGGGAATCATCCTCGGGTAGAGGTACGGACTCCTCATCCTCTACCCGATCCACTAAAAAAGACTTGTCTTCGTCCTTTGTGGTCTTACTGTCTCGCGATAGCGACCTCCTAACGTCCAAGTCCAGATCGCGTTCTCGATGCCTATGCTTCCTCCTCGATTCCGAGGTTTGAGATCTAGTGTCATCGAACTCCTTCTCTGGAGACTGGCTCTGATCTCGACTACGATGCTTGTGGTGGCGCCTGGACTCTGAGGTTTGGGAAGCGACGTCGACATCATCTACACTTTCATCACGATGATTTTTGCGCCGATGTCGAGGACTGCTCGAGTGTCTAGAGAAAGCGTCGTCTCTTTCGACATAAGAATTAGATCTGGAAGGCGAGTCCCTGCGCTTGGCGAATTCACCATTGGCGTGCTCGGAGCTATGGCGGCGACGGTGATACTTGGAACGTTCTTCGTCACCATTGGCACGTTTCTGCTCACTACCGACAACATCATCCGATGTCTTACGACGGAAGAGGCTAAGAATGCCACCCTTCTTCTTGCCTTTGCCTTCTTCTTCGTCCCTCCTGGAGCTGTGAGAACTACGAGAGCGGATTGAGGATGCATCATCAAGATCGGCATCGTCACGATGTGATCGCCGTTTGTGCTTACGAGAGCTTTCATACGGTTCTGACGCTGCGACCGATATACTTCTGCGAGGTGAGGCGGACTTCTCACGTTCGCGGTGCGGCTTTCTATGCTTGCGTCTTCTACCACTGTCTTCGTCACCAGCAGGTGCAGAGACGATGGATGCAGCGCCACGCTCAGACTCGGGCGAGGTGAGGTTTCTTCTCAACTCTACCTCCGTGTCGTCGAGAGAGTGTCCATTATCGTAGTCAGCATTATTTGATTGCGTCTGAGCAGATTGGTCATACTCCCTGACATCCATGAGTTCGATATGGTCATCCCAAGTCATGGCTGACCGAAGCGGAGACCCGATAGCGGGATAGTTGAGCAGACTGTTTCTCTTAGACTTCTTAGGTTTCTTGCTACCAGGGAGCATGTCAAGATCGTCAAAGGCATGGCTGGGAAGAGATGGTCGACGCTCGTAAACTGGCGATGTAGGTGTGGATTGCGAAACAGTGTCTCGAGGTTCTGAGTGTGAAGAATGTGCACGCTGACGGTCGAAATCCTCTGGCTCACTCTTTCTCCTGGTTGGCGATCGAGACCTAGCGTTGTGCACGAGGGCTCCTACTGCCGCTGCAGCACCAATCAATGCATCGACCTCTTCGTAGCGTGAAGATTGCTCATTATGCTTGCGATTTTGTAGTGGTTCAGATCCTGGGGTTGAAACGTATGCTCCTGGTACAACGTCACGTTCTTCCGAGCTGGAACGAGGCTGATGCATACGTGATGAATCACTTTGGTTATCGACTGGCGATCGCTGGTCTTCCACGAGGGATGCTCTCCTTGCTTCCTTGTCTCGTCGCCTTCTCTGCTTCTTGGTCATGAAGTAATCATCCTGGTCTTGCTCGATGATTGGTGGGGACTTGGATCTTTGCGAATGCGCTAGTCCGCTAGGAACTTGTTGTTCTTGCATAATTTGACGTCTCAAATTTTGCACCGCACTGTCAAGCATGTCTTCGGATTGAGGCTCTGGAGTCATGTCATCGAAGCCGCCAGGAATATGAGGCATCTGGTCATCTTGTTCAGTCGCATCATCGATTTCACCTTCGACGAAGCCTTGTACGGGTGGTGCACCTTCTGTACCAGGCGAGTCCATAGTGAAAGCAATATCGTCAACGCTCTCAACAAATGGTTGTTGGTAGAAGCGTTCGGCGGATGCACATGGAGGTTGTCGAGTGATCTCTTCAATGAGATGATCGGCCCCATCCATATCCAGATTTGAAGTGTGACTGGTAGGACTATGTTGGGCTTTTGCTTGAACTGACACCTTTTGAGGCAGTCCATCAGGCAGAACGACGTGCTCTTGAGACGACTCAGGAGTGGTTATCTCGTAGAAACGAGTTTGATCTTCGCCCCAGCTGATTTTACTCGACTTTTGGAGTTCGACATCAGCGATTGACTTCTCGTTAGCTTCGCGTGTGATCCTCTCTGAGGCACTGATCGGTGACTTGTCATCCTTGGCCGATCCCGCGTAGCTTGCAGGAGGTGTAGGCGCAATCACATTGAGCTTGGGAATGTCCCACGGTGCTGGTCCTTTTTTGTCTCGCATATTGGCAAATTGATACGATGGCTGGTATGGTGGTGGTGGCTCGCTGGGCATAGATGCAAGCTGGTCTTCTGACATGTGGTAGACCTGGAAGTCGTTGTCGTCTATCGGTCCATGGACTTTAGTCTTGCCTTTTGATGGTTCGAAAAGCTCTCTCGGCGCGAAGAACTCAGCCTGGGATGGTGCAGGACTTCTGTACTTATCCTCAAGATCAGCGACGATCTTGGCAGCTGCTTTCTTAGCGAGCTCTTCGTGTCGAGCTAGATCGCTGTGACTACGCCTACGGGTGAAGAACTCTGGGTCGATGAGGTCGTCGTCCATGAGAGGCTGACCACTATGTTCGTTGGACGGCTCGTAAGAACGAGTAGCATAGGGCATGCTCGTAGAAACGTTTCTGTCATGTTCAAGATTGTCGTCCGAGAATCTGGGTGACGCACCGGCAGTCGATCGAGAAGTTGAAGAAGGACCAGCTCGAGGACGTGGAGGAGACTCCTGTCTCGCACCTGCCATCTGCTGAGCTTGCCAAGCCTCGCGCTGCTTCTTCTGTTCGGCCTCACAAGCTTGTTCGGCAAGTGCGTTCTGCATGAACTCCCTGGTCTCTTCTCTCCTCCGGCGGTACGCTTCTCGCACCAATGCTTCAGCAGCCGCTGCCTCTCGCATTCGAGTTTGTTGCTGCTGAGTCTGCTCGGCGATGTATCTTTGACGTTCTGCTTCTTCCGCGTAGTGTCTTGCATCTTCAGTAGCCTTTCGGACCGAGTCCTCTTGCATCGCTCTTTCGCGGTCGAGGCGAGCACGCTCCTTCTTCGCTCTAGCCCCCTCCTTGGCTTGGTCTTTGCTCTCTTTAGCGTTGTCTTTGCGATATTGACGTTCCTCTTTCTTGGCTTGCTTTTCAGTGAGTTCGAAACGGACATTACTAGGACTATCGTCTCTAGTTCTGCCCTTGCCATTTGCAAGAATTCCAGCAGCAGCCGCACCTGCTATTCCAGCTATTGCAGCGTTGCGCATAGTGTTATTCGAGACAGGACTCGACTGGGTGCGTCTCAGCTCTGTAGGAATAGTAGGGCACGCAGAGACTCGAGGGCTATATTGATCGTTGTGAGAGGTATCAGGCGGAGTCTGGGTTCCAAATATGCTAGATCGTAGAGGCATCATGGGCTGCGGTTGCTGTATCGGTGTGCCGTTGACATTGTATGATTGTTCTGGGTATACACCGGGCATAGATGGTGATCCACGAACATCAGAATGCATCGGGCTAGAGATCGGAGCCGGGGCCATATATCGCAGTGGTTGCGATGTGGCAAGGCTCAAATCTCTACCGATATGGCTGCGGTTGGTCTGTGACACATCTTTGGTGACTTCTCTCTTGTCTGCCTCTCGACGCCAACGCCAGCTCCATTTGTCAGTGCCGGAGCTCTGAGATGTGATAGATTCGGAGCTGCGTTGTCTTCGAGGTCTCCTTATGCCACTTTCGAAGTCACCAAACGCAAGGCCAGAGGAACCACTCTCGTGATCAGTAGCTGATTCCCAGCCATCCTCCTCACCGCTGTTTTGCTTGCTTCGCTGTGTTGCATGAAGGTGATCTCTATTGCGTAGTCGCGAGGTATCTGCCTTCTTGCTCGTGAGTCTACTTCGCTGCACGGCGCTAAGGGCAGCCGCAGTGGCACCGATGCCTAACAGAGTTGCCTTGAGATACTCGTCAGAGCTTTTGCGAGGAAGCTTCTTGGTCGATTTGCCATTATTGGTAGGCCAGACACCAAATGCCAGGTCGGGGTTGGAAGATGATGAGGACGAGTTGGCAAAATTGAAGAACCCCTTCTTGGTACTTTGCTTGGGCTTACTCCTGTTTGACGGCTTGGAAAGGAAATTGGTAAACATGCTATCCTGCTGCAGTGAGGAGGAGCGAGAAGCTTTTGCTGATGTGCGTCTGTGTGAGCTGGTCAGTCCCAGAATCTGAGCCAGAGAAGGACTCTGACTTCTTGATCGGCTTTTGTATCCTTTGCGGTATGCCGCATGTCGGGAGATATGTCCAGCTCCGGGACTAGGATGACGAACATGGATCTGGTCTTCGGTATGTTGCGAGCCTCCCGCGGTCGCCGAGCCTGACTTGGCAGTACCGTATCGACCATCTTCGGTGACTCTTACGTCCGAGCTCAAGTTTTCCGGTCTGTAAAGGTTGTACATCCCAGCTTTGAGCCGTTCGTCGAAGCTATCATGTTCACCTCTACGATCTTCAGTGCGCTCTGATCTGCTGTCAAGACCGGAGGAGTAATTCTTACCCCTGCGACTGCCATTCCTAGAGACCTCGCTCTTTCTCCCTGATTTGACACTATAAGTGTCGTCGAAATCACGAGAATTTTGCCACAACGACTTTCCAACTTTCGATAGACCGTATGCAGCAACACCAGCTCCTAGCCAACTAGTTCTCTTGCTACGGCGCTCACTGTCGGACGAGTGGTATCTCGCATCCTTGTCTACTCTGCCATAGTCCGATCCGTTCGTGTGAGTTCGGCGGAGAGATTCTCTAGAGCGTCTTCGCAATGAATCAGATGAACGTCTGCCTCCACTGTTATGCTTCCTGGGTGCGTCTGTAGCGGTAGAGCGAGGGTCAAAGCAATACTTGCACACGCCAATGTACTCAGTATACTCTTCCATCTTGCGAACGTCTTCATAGTCCTTCCACCAGTCCACAAATTTGCTTATCGAACCTTTGTGCTTGTGTTGCATCGCCATGGCTCCGGAAGTATACGGCCTTGGAGGAGAGTACCCGTGCGTCTCATCGTGGCTGTTGTCATGACCATTAGGAGCCGAGTGAGTGTACTGATGCATCGTATGATGATGTTGGCTATGAGCATCTGCTACCGCAGCTTCTGCGGCTGCGACATGTGCCAAGTTCTGGCCCGTCGAGGCGTGCTTACCGTGTCCTTGAACTTGACTGGGCACAGGTGTTGTGTAGGAGGTATCAGTATAGGCTGTTGCAGAAGGTACGGACTGAGGGTGCTGGTGTTGGACTCCGTATGAGCTAGTGTGTCCCTGCAAGAGATGCTCGGTTGGACCTTGCGGTTGACTGTATGTATAGTTTTGATTTGCGGCATTGTCGTTGTACGGGACATCAGCAGGAGCAGTAGTGTACGAGTTATTAGGATAGGCAGAGCCGTTAGACATCAAAGGTTCAAATTGTCCTGTAGGACGATTCGATGTCTTGTGTGAGGCGGCAAAGGCTTGCGAGGGCATATTTTGGCTTCCAGTCTCATGAGGCTGCATCGAAACCTGTGAGTAGTACTCAGCAGCAGCGCCTCCAGCCACAACCCCTTGAGTCGTAGCAGAAGTGAACGCTGAACGTGCGAATGTAGAGGGATCTTGACCAGGGAACTGGTCTTGCACACGAGAAGATGTACCAAACGAGTTCTGTGCATACTCTCCTCGAGGTACCAAGCGCTCATCTGGCATGGTTTCTCCAGTTGGAGAGTGGTAATCCAGATCTTCGTCGGACCGCCGACCTGTGTCGTTCTTGTACTTATGGCCAAAGCGTTCCCTCTTGTCTGCATGCCCAGGTCCCGAAGGCAAGTCATCTGCGTGCGAGTATGTGTCTCTCCATTCATCATCTTGCATACCAAGGCTCCTGATCGCCTCCTCCGTCAAAGATCGAGGTTCGAGTTGGTCAAGTCGGTCAGAAGTGGTATAGTAGGTGGAGAGACTAGAGGAGCCATCTACGGGAGGTTGGGTGGATGTTGGCTTTCGGTCATTCTTGGAAGTGCGTTCATCATTGCGAGAGTGTTTGCGATGCGTAGACGAAGATGCTACGGATTCGGTCCGGCGACTCGATTGAACCGTCTTGTTTCGTTTGGACGAGGATGCCGAGTTCTTGCTGCTTAGTGATCTGAACATGGTCGACTAGGTACGTGTGCCAGGCGGCGGTAGGCGCTGTCGCAAATGGTGTGAAGCTTCACCGTAAGAAGCAGCAGGTGAACAATTCAAGTCTTGATTATATCGATTATGCGTCGTGTCTGAGATGCAGTGATTACAAGGTCATGATAGCGTACGAGACATGAGAGGAGTGCGTGAACAAGCAAGCAAGCAAGACTGACGCTCAGAGCAAAGCTCACACAAAGTGCGACGCAAGAGACGAGTGGTGTTTGGTCAATCTATCGTGGCAGGCGCTGGGTCGCGTTCGCGCCTTTTCCCCCATGCATGTTGCAGCTCACCTTTGCCTGCTTGGGTTTGGTGCCCGACCACTATCCCAGCCTCCCGCATTTTGTGACCCCACCCGTAAGCAGGGCAACCGAGAGCTTGTTCTTGAGGGTGGTCGCAGGGTGCCGTTCAGACGTATCCTGCATACTGTAAATGTGTGAGAAGCAGATGTCCAAGGAGAAGCTTTTGTGAGGTTCGACGTCAAAAGGTATGAACGTTGTGCGGGTCCCCGTTCTCCAGTCAAGCTTTGGGGTAGAAACGGCCCGCGCGAACCATCACCGCGTGTCTGTGTACATATCACGAGTCAAGACCGCGATTAAACAAGAAGTTCAGAAAGACATGAAGGAACATTGTTTGGTATTTGGAGCGGACTATAACGCTCTTGGTGCTCAACTTTGTATGTGAGTGATCAACTATTGTTGGGGATACCGCCATGTCATGGCGGAAATGCCATCATTTGCTGTGGCCCGCTATGATGTGGCTCTGTGATATCATGGCCAGACGTGCGTCGCTTATGTCGCTGGCGAAGTTTTTGTAGGAACAGAATCGCTGCAAGCTCATCCTGCTTTCATCTAGCGATTCAAGGGACGCCTTTGTGGTTGAGCCAAACGCTATTGGGTGACGCTGTGACTTGGGTACCTTATAATGCCATCCAGTACTTGTGGTAGGCGAATGCTTTTTGAGCGAACGTGACTTAGTTGTAAGAAGTCACGATCTTCAGGCAACTGGCGCACCAAGCTGAGCACGTAGAGCAATGATCTGCTGGCGAGACACGGGATCGAGTTGATTGATTTGGTCGATGGTCATGGACAAGACCTGAGCGATGAGGTCCTGCTGGCTAGCCGCTGCTGCCTGTTGAGGAGGTGGCGGTGGTGCGAAAGCGGGCTGTTGGACAGGCGGTGTGGGTTGGTGATATTGTTGTGGAGGGTATCCAGGGAAGCCAGGCTGAGGAGTAGGGGCATAGGCGGCCTGGGGAGGCTGGGGCATGGGTGGTGGAGGAACAGGCATCTGGGCGTTCTGAGGAGCAGAGGCCTGGACGATACTGCTCAGCATGCTCGTGTCGACGAGGCCTAGGAGGAGAAGTGCTTGGAAGATGGCGTAGGCGAGTTGAGGAGCTTGGCGCAAAAGCTCGGTGGCCTGGTTGGGATCTGACATTACGAGACCCTTCATCTGCGAGATGATATCAAGCAATTGAGGAGCTGGGATCGCGCTGAGTGTCTTGGAGATGGCATCGGGGCATGTCAAGCCTGCGGGCAGGTCGGTGCCGGGTGGAAGCGGAGGGAGCATCGGGGGCTGCTGGTTTGAGCTATCGCCGGGATTTGACTGTTGTATGGTACTGTTGTTCGAGTTGTCATTGTTCCCACCGCCTCCACTGTTATCGTTGGACCAGTCGACGCGCAGCTTGCGGCCCATGATCTCGTGGTCATTGAGGTTGCGCACAGCAGAGGCAGCGGCATCTGGGTCTGCAAACTCGAGGAAACCAAAGCCCTTTGGTCTGCCAGTCTCCTTGTCGTGTACCAGTCTAAAGTTGTTCACCGAGCCGACTCTTCCAAACGTGTCGATGATCTGTTCCTCGCTAACACCTGTATCTTGGTCAGTCTTTGTCGCGTGTCAGGTACGAGGGCACGCGTATACCGTAAGGGATGTTGCCGATGAAGACGACTCTTCCATTCTTTTCGGGCGCCATGGTGGATGAATATGTGTTGAATGAATGTATGT
This sequence comes from Aureobasidium namibiae CBS 147.97, assembly GCF_000721765.1. Lineage (NCBI taxonomy): Eukaryota > Fungi > Ascomycota > Dothideomycetes > Dothideales > Saccotheciaceae > Aureobasidium > Aureobasidium namibiae. The sequence continues at coordinate 287,267 of NW_013581197.1, read as the reverse complement.
TCGTATTATTGCCGAGACGCAGCTCGAAGCGCAGGACGGCTCGCGACAAGCTCGCTCTCACTCCCGCCCGCCATCCAAAGCCTTGGCTTCCAACCATGTGAATGTCAAATACTCTTGACAATCATCATCACTGTTGGAAAACAAGAGATACACCTTGTCAAGATCGCTGGAGTGCTCCCGCGATCGCTTTCGAACGACAATCTAGAGAAGGTATTGGTGCGTGTATTCATGGCACAAACTGTGTAGTATCTCTATGGGCTCAGATTGATATATGCTGATTTCGCGATTTATAGCCTCATCCAGTCAATAGACATCCAGGAGACATGAAGATCTAACACCCAAAATGGTCTTGCACACATGTCCTTAAGCGATTATCTGCGAATGTGTGCAGTTGTGTGCTGTTGATATTTGCAATTTAATGTCGAAATTGGTTGTTCGAGGGTCGACCCTGTATACTAGCCGTATGGAGCCCATACCAGTTCAACATCGTGTTCTTTCCGAGATACTAGACTGACCAGGTCCAAAACTGCAGGAGTCTTAGAAGTTCTTTGCAAGGCTGTGCGTGATGATGTGTACTTCTCAGCGTCCGCAATATAATGTCGAACATAAAAGTACATTTCCCGAAGAATTGTTTGTACAATAGACAGCATCAAAGCATCCTAGCAGTTCAAACTTGACTGTTTCTAGGCCTGACTTCCAGCGTCTCCCAGGCTTCCTCGCCTGCTAGACCTCTAAGCAGCCTGCTTAGCCTCTAGCAAGTTCTTCTCAGCCTTCTCATTCCTCTTGATAGCCTGCTCCTTATTGTGCTTCGCCCTCTCATCAATCTTTCCAACTGCGTGTTTACCACCCGGCAAAACTCCCTTTGGCAGCTTCTGTCCCTTGTTGCCCAGAAGTCCAGCATTCTTTGCGCCCTTCTCCCCCTTTCCAGCCTTAACACCCTGCCCAGCTTCCACCTCCATAGCGTCCAACTTTGCGATCGCAGACTCGGAGCCTTGGGCAGCTGCACGGCGAAGACTGCGACGTTCCTTCTTCGAGTGGCGTTTGGCGTTGTATGCGGCTTCGGACTCGCCTGCGCTGGGGATGGGCGGCCGTTGGGTGATTGGTGTGCCGAAGGGCACCAGAATTTCCGAGACGACGTGGTGGACGTGTTTTGCGGCGCGGAAGGGTCTGAGAGCTACGACGTCGCCGATGTTGAGGGAGGACTTGGGGTCGTGAACTAGGTGGTCTGAGTGGTCCTTGAAGTGCTACGACGCGGAAGGAAGTGATATGTCAGCGAGATGTTCTCAAGCGCATATGTAGCATTGGACTGTGGAGAGGATTGAAGGGTGATGATTACCTTTCTCAAGTAGTTGTTCCATTTCTGACTGGGTAGCCTGACTTTGACTGTGTTTTGCATCTTTCCAGCGCTGACTACGACACCGACGGGTCGCGACTTTCCAGATGTGCTTCCTTCCGTCTCTTTTGAGCTTGCGATCTTGGACTGTGCATCCTGGACTACTGGTGGAGTGATGGGCGCTGTGAGGTCTGAAGGAACGGGGAGTGTTGTTGAAGCGGGTGCGACTTCAGTGGCGAAGGATCGTGTAGAGCGCCAGGCTTGAATAGATGGGCGCGTGCCTGCGAAGGCCCTCAATGGGAGGCTGAGTGTCCTGCTGGCCATGGTTGTGTGATGTGCTTGTCCGCCTTTGTCAATTCGCGAAAGTAGATTTCCAACTTGTCGGTCTCGGTGCACAGACCACATCGACTTCCCGCATCATCTCCTCCCCATATGCACAATTATGACACGAAGACAGCTATGGAAATGCACAGTTCCTTTATTGACCAAGAGGCACTCATCGCACGTGTTGGTTTTGATCGGCTCTCCATGGCCGCTGCTACCGTCTAGAAGGGACTGTGCATTATGATGGCTTCTGATTGTCAACGTGAGAGCGAGTGGTAGCGACCAAATTTAGCACACGACGGCTTTTGACCTTGCCCCCCTGCTTCCTTCTTTCCAGCTTTCCCACCGCAACCCATTCCTTTCCAGCCGACATCCTTGAAACCCTTTGATTCCTACTCACTTCCATTGAATTCTACGTTGGCCAAGTGGAATGTCGACTTTTAACGCACCACTTCACACAGAGATTGTTTGACCATCAAAATGATTCGACAAGAACCACGCTTCATTGCAGCACTCTGAGCCTGTCATTTACCAACAAGACTATCGACAACTTTCTCATGCCTATTGATCCCCTGCAGGACTCACGGCGCGCAGACCATGTCGGCTCTGGAGCCAGGCACAGAGTCAGCCTCAACGACCAATGAACTCCAGCAATACCGCCAAAATACAGATGAGCCGCGCAGGTGTCGAAATAAGCGCGCGGGACAATCGGATGACAGTCGTGATCTCGGCGAGCGGCAAGCAAAACGAATGTGCCGCCAACGCATCACGCACATAATCGAAATGGAAAAGACCGCCAAATCCTCATCAAAAGGCAGACAATGGACGAAGAAGGACCTTCAATCCATCATCTCACGAGTACTGAAGGCTCCTTTCCTGGAAGCATCGGCGTAAGTCCGCTATCCAGACACATGAGAGATGGCTCCTGTCCATCCATATCTCGGCCTTGTCCTGACCATTGTTCAGCTTTCATTCTTCGGCTTCGGTAGTGGGCAATACGGTCAACATCCCCTCGGTCCCAGCCTACGTCCTCGAAGACCTCCGACCTCTACTTGCATTGAATTCTACCACTGCCAGGTGGAAAATTGACTTCCAACGTACCAGTTCACGGAAAGGCCGTTTGACCATCACAATGCCTTCTCATTCGCATGAAAGGTTCATCGATGTCATGGAGGACATAGAGAATCAGATGCGAGCTAGCTTTGTGCCACAAGTAAAGCGCAAGGTCATCTGGCAGACACGCAATACCGAGGTCAAAACAGACTCGAATGACGACATGGAACCTGATGGAGGGTTATCATTTTACAAGCCTGACAGAACATTCCTCGTGCTTGAGGTTGCTCATTCGCAGAAAGAGAAGAAAGCTCGACGAAAGGCTCAACGTTACGTCCTGGAAACCAATCGGAAAATCAAGATCGTGGTTATTGTTATCGTCAACAAAAGGCCAACTCCAAAGGGTCAATCTACTACGTCTGTCAGTCTGTCCGCAGAGACTGATACTGTGCACGTGGCTGTGTGTAAGTCTATTGAGGAACCCGACGCTATCACGGGCGAATACGTGGTGGATAGATTGCAAATCTTTCCCGGTCCAGTCCCAGAGAAAACATTTGACATCACGTGGTCTGATGTCAACAGAGGCCCTTGGGACAGGTTTCGGGATGGTATGCGCCTACCACTTGACACACCTGAGCCCGTGTGTCATGTCAATTTCCAGGATCTCCACCGGATCGCCATGGCACTTGCGAACGACCCCAACTCTCCGGTGACGACGACAATGTGGGACTCAGATGCCGAAACCCCCCCACCCAAGAAAGCAGGCAAGATCTTCGATCCTAGCTCGAGCCCAGACAAGATCCCTTCAAGCTCAAGCTCTGGCTCAAGTGCGGAGGGTCGACGAGTAGATCCAAGTTATTCGCATTCTGAGACCTCGTCTAATGAGTCAGATTGAGTTGAACAGCCCGGCGTAATAGATACCGTGCGGGACTCAAACTCGAAGCGATTCCCACATGTCGAATTTGGAAGCTGTCAAGAAGGAGTGTCATACTCTCCCTGCGTGTAAAGATCGTCGCGCGAATAGCTATAGAAAACGCACAGCCCTTTGAGCAGGTATGGAGTCCCCCACAGGAAAGTCGTGCTCTCTTTGGATCTCGCTATCGTCTTTGAAAGGACTGTGCACTCTGATAGGTCCAGCTCTGCCTCTGTTTCCTTGTGAGAGCGGTGTGGGGAGCGAAAGCATTCAGCACAATGAAGAAGACGTACTCCAGAAATGCAAAATGTTCCAAGAAGGTCTACTTCAAGAGTTCCAATTTCTTGTTCTCGTGGAGTTAGCATTACGCATGTTCAAATTGCACTTGATTGTGAATTACCACAGACGTTCGTCTAGACTGTACATGTGACTCGTCACAGGCTTCAAGCTGGATGTGGAAGAAGAGCAACATGCACTCTTCAAGTGTCTATAGTGTCATGACTGATAAAACTAACATGATTCCACCATCCCGTGTTGACCCATGAGGCCATCGCTATCTCTCCTTACGCCATAAACGCCAGTCCATGCCATCGTGCCTCCAAAGTCGCGTTTGACTCTAACCAACCTCTTAGAGAGCGGTCTGGGCTCTCTTTGCGTCAGGTCTCCTGGGGGTCGAGGTACCAGAGTTTGTGCCAGAGTTCAAACCAGAGCCAGTGCCTTCGTTGTCCTGGTTGGCAGTGCTCTTTTGAGTAGTCTCTTCGTGCAGCTTTCCATCAAGCGCAGACTGCTTGACCTTGATCTTCTTCTCGGCCTGCTCAGAGATTCTGGTGAGTTCATTGACGAAAGACTCGCCCCACCAAGCACTGGTGTATTTGTTGACGTATTTGGCGAGCTTGTGGTAATTGATGCTTCTCTGCTCGTCTCCCATGGTGACAGCGTCGTGGATGGCATCGGCCAGTTCTTCCGTGTTCCAGGGGTTGACGATGATGCTGCCGTTGAGACTCTGAGCTGCACCGGTGAATTCGGACAAGATCATGGAACCGTGGCGCTTCTGCTGAGTTGCAATGTATTCGTACGAGACGAGGTTCATGCCGTCTCTGGTCGAAGAAACGAGACAGACATCACTGACAGCGTAAAGTGCGATCAGCTCGTCGAAAGAGACTGACTTGTGCATGAAGTGGATGGGCATGAATTCGATGGTTCCTAGCACTTGTTAGTCGACTATCAATGCTTATGTATTCAATGTGCATACCGAATTTGCCGTTGATTCTGCCGACAAGTTCGTTGACAACAGCACGGAGGTTCTGATACTCCTCAACGTCCTGTCTCGAAGGGACGGCAACCTGAACCAGCACAACCTTGCCGATCCATTCGGGGTGTTCTGTCAGGAAAACCTCGAGAGCGTGGAGCTTCTGAGGAACACCCTTGATGTAATCGAGACGATCAACACCGACAATCAGCTTGACGCCTTGGAACTTCTTCTCGAGTGTCTGGATACGCTCGGCAACCTTAGGCTTCTTGAGGCCTTCTTCGAACTTCTCGGGATCAATACCGATGGGGAATGCACCGACGGTGACGACCTTGCCCTGGAACTCGACCGTGTTGGGCGTTGTTGGCAGTCCACTAGAAGATGTCAGTAATCGTGTTGCAACTCAAGCAGAAGTTCAAACCTACAGGATTCTGGAACAACTGCTGAGGAAGTGTCTAGCATAATCATAGGTGTGGAATCCGATCAAGTCGCAGTGCAGTACACCGTTGAGAATCTCGTTACGGACAGGCAAGATTCTGTAGATCTCGCTACTGGGGAAGGGAGTGTGGAGGAAGAAGCCGAACTTGACGTTGCGCTTCGAGTCGCCAATCTCTTCGCGGAGCATAGCGGGCAGAAGCATGAGATGGTAGTCGTGAACCCAGATCAGATCATTATCTTGTACGTCCTTTGCGATCTCCTTTGCGAACAGACGGTTGGCTTCCTTGTATGCATTCCAGGCGGACTCGTCGAAGGTGATCTCACCGGGGTGGTAGTGGAAGAGGGGCCAGAGGATTGAGTCTATCGCACAGTCAGTACGGGGAAGCCTGAAGACTGGAGCAGAGTGACATACTAGAGAAGCCATTGTAATGTCTGTCGGCCAGTTCATCGTCCATGAAGATGGGGACTGCGCCATACTCTTTCCATAGTCTGTCCTTGACGAGACCGATCTCGTTCTGAGGAACCTGAATACCGGGCCAGCCATACCACTGGAACTTTGTCGTCTTTGCGAGTCCGGAGAGACCACTGACTAGACCACCGGAGGACATGGAGAAGTCGTAGGTAGCGTCATCGGAGCGCTTGATGGTGATGGGTAGACGGTTGGAAACGAGCAGAAGACGACCCTTGCCATCGCTGGCGGGCTCTGAAGGATTCGACATGGTCGTTTATGTGTCCTGTTTAGAGGGAGAGTCTCTCTGTCGCAGAGTGTTAGTATGCTTGGGGAAGTTGTAGCTGCGCGAAAGCAAAGGGAGCGGCAGCAAGTGACCAGCCACGATAGGCTGTCACATGTCGATTGGTACTTACTTTGGTGAAGTTCGGAAGAATCAGGATCGGCAAACAGAAGGTAGCAAGACCTTTTATTGTTGGGCACAGAACAAGGAAAGATGTGATGTATTTGTGAGTAAAGAGCCGGGATTCGACTACAAGCTTGCTTTGGACGCTTGGGGCTGGGGTGGAGCACTGGAGATGCGGCTGAAAATGCCCTGTCCAAACTCAATGGAGCTTGCTGTGGTGCTGTACAGAGTACTGGGTGCTTAGGCAATCAGAGATAATTTAGGGGTAGTCACAGGGAAGTTATATATCGATCTTGTAGCAGGCTTCAGGCCCTGTTTACAGCTGGAATAGAAATTCTTGGAAATGTTGAGGATACGCCTTTGCCAACTCTGCGAACATCGAAGGTTCCAGGAAAGACCCGTGCGAGGAAGTTACGAAAAGTGACGTATAAGGAAAAACAGCTTGAAAAGCGTCTGTGGACCCGAGATTGTGACGGGGTTCATATACAGACAGCAGTTCGACCCGTAAACGAGACAATGGTAGAGTAGGTACGGAGTAGACTAGCAGTCAAGTTGATAGTAGACCTGCTCTTCCGGCAGTCGTGGTGTTTCACGCAAAAGGCGATGCAGCTCGCCGTACGAGGAAGGCACTCCGAAACGTCAAACGTGGGGCAGCTGCGCGTGAAGTGACTCTGCGACGCGTCTTCCACCAAAGTTACTAGTCTATACTCTATACCACAACATTCACGTTTCGCAAACATGTCCTCCGAGTCTGAGCTGTCTGATGCAGCACATCCTTCCGATGCCGTTCTAGAAAAGACACTTCGCGACATTGTGCGCAAGGCTGAAGTCGATCCTATAACCGTTAAGAGAGTGCGCACCGCCGCCGAGGAACGTCTCGGACTAGACACTGGCTTCTTCAAGGATCATGACGGATGGAACGAAAAGAGCAAGGAAATCATTGAAGCTGCATTCGTACGCCAAAACACATCCATTGCATCCTGCCATCGTATAAACTAACGATCTAAGAATGAATCCTCCCAAAAATCTCCCTCGCCCGAACCCACCCCACCAAAGAAAGCCCCCAAGCCAAAATCCACAAAGAGATCTTCAACGACTAAACCAAAACCAGCTCCTAAGCGTCAGAAGCGTTCCGGCTCAGAATCAGAACATTCCGAGTTCGAGTCCGAGGAGGAAACGCCCAAGCCAGCTTCAAAGAAATCCACAACCACCAGGAAGCGTGTGAGCAAAGAAACTGTCGACTCTAACGAGGAGGAAGTCGGTGACAACATAGTTGACCCGGACGGTGACCTGTCAGTAACAGAAGATAAGGATGACGAAGCGAAGGCTGCAGAAGATTCGGAGAGCGAAATGTCGGTAGTCCTAGACGAAGCACTACCAAAGAAACAACGCAAGAAGAGTGCAAGTGCCGGTACCAAGGCCAAGGCAGCGCCCAAAGCAAAGACGATCAAGGCTTCTGCTAAACCTGCGAAAGAAGAGACACCCGACGAAGCTGAGATTAAGCGTCTCCAGGGCTGGCTCGTGAAGTGCGGAATCCGAAAGCTCTGGCATCGCGAGCTGGCTCCTTATGACGCACCAAAAGCCAAGATCAAGCACCTCAAAGAGATGCTCAAAGATGCTGGCATGGACGGACGTTACTCTGAGCCAAAGGCCAAGGCCATCAAAGAGCGAAGGGAACTGGAGGCCGATCTGGAAGCTGTGCAGGAAGGAGCAATGAAATGGGGTAACGAGAGCGGTGAGGATGGCGGATCGGACGAGGCTGAGGCTGCCCCTAGATCTCAACGCAGAGCAGCTGCAAACCGCTTCGTAGACTTTGGCGAAGACGACGATGATGATGACGAGTAATGATTAACGAGGATGAAAGGTATCCAAAAGGGCTTCATCGTTGCGCGGTCGATCGTTGAGCGACTATGCTGAAAGCAGCGACCGACGAGATGAACAAGACCAAGTTGTAGAACTAGAAGCATTGCTGTAAGCATGTATTCATACGAGGTGTTCTGTAACACAGATGCTGGATATGTGGCGCATCAACTTTCAAGAGCCATTTAATGCTCCCTCTCAGGAATGACACAGTGTAGCCGTCGATACATGATTATTTCCAAATCAGAAGTGCGTCCGTAGAGGCAATCTTTATACTGTCTCTCTGAATTCCCACTTCCTTTCGGGAAACATTGTGCATTTCTACAGCCGTATAACGCGACAGTGAGCACACGAGATACCGTGCGAGGCCTCGACAAGTGAAACATCTCCTCCGAAACCTATTCGCCCACAGCGGTGATGGAAGATACCTTGAGAGATGACAAGAAGATAGTAGATATGTGTGGTAACTTACGGCATTTCTTGAATATGCGCTCTCCTCTGCTTCGGTACGAGCTTCGACAAAGAGGCGACGAAGGTTGGGCAGATTGGACGGCTACTCAAGATCAGCACGTGTGCGAGAAAAGATTGAAAGCAGCAAAGTACCATAATTCTTATTGGACTTGTGCTTGGGATGGTAAGAAGGGCATGAGCAACACGTCGAGGTTCTTGAGGACGATGCTTATGCATGCATAAAGTTGTGCGCCCCTCCACGTCAATCACAAGTGTGGAAGCTGGAGTCCAGAGCAGGGAGCATCAACAACCCTCATTTCATTGACACTTTGACATTCTACTGTACAGCCTCGACTGCAGCCCCGCCATCCGACCGAACCCTCTGGATATAGGCCAACAGACTTGGAAGAGCTGGGAAACACAAAGACAACAACAAGATGGCGGTAAACCGACTCCGCAGTGCGCTGGCGGTGCCTCGTAAGGGCGAGACGTATGAGCTCCGCGCTGGCCTGGTCTCGCAATATGCCTACGAGCGCAAGGAGTCAATTCAGAAGACCATCATGGCCATGACCCTGGGAAAAGATGTGTCGGCACTGTTTCCCGATGTGCTCAAGAACATAGCCACTGGCGACCTGGACCAGAAGAAGCTCGTCTACCTATACCTTATGAACTACGCCAAAAGTCATCCCGATCTTTGTATCCTGGCCGTCAACACTTTCGTACAAGACTCAGAAGATCCGAACCCTCTGGTTAGAGCACTGGCTATCCGTACTATGGGATGCATCCGAGTGGACAAGATGGTCGATTACATGGAAGAGCCGCTACGGAAGACTCTACGAGACGAGAGTCCGTATGTGCGCAAGACTGCTGCTTTGTGTGTCGCCAAGCTGTTCGACCTCAACCCGTCCATGTGTCTGGAGAACGGCTTCCTCGAGACACTTCAGGAGATGATTAGTGATTCTAACCCTATGGTTGTCGCCAATTGTGTCACTGCACTGGTCGAGATTGGAGAAGCCGCCCCCGAGACGAATGCCTTGATCGTAACGCCACAGACTTTGAAGAAGCTGCTACTCGCCCTCAACGAGTGTACCGAGTGGGGTCGCATTACCATTCTGTCCACTCTGGCCGACTACAAGCCCAACGAGCAGAAGGAAGCCGAGCACATCTGTGAGCGTGTCGTGCCACAGTTCCAGCATGCCAACCCTAGTGTCGTCCTGGCTGCTGTCAAGTGTGTCTTCCTGCACATGCAAAACATCAACCCGGAGCTCGGCAGGACCTACGCTAAGAAGATGGCTCCTCCGCTTGGTATGTGTGCTTGACAGATGGCCGCGATGCAATCACTAATCAGCTTCTTATAGTCACCCTCGTCTCGTCTCAACCCGAAGTTCAATACGTCGCTCTGCGCAACATCGATCTCCTCCTCCAGAAACAGCCCTCACTCTTGTCCAAGGAGATGCGCGTCTTCTTCTGCAAGTACAACGACCCACCGTATCTCAAGTTCCAGAAACTCCAGATCATGGTTCGCATTGCCAACGACTCAAACGTGGAACAATTGCTTGCCGAATTAAAAGAGTACGCTATGGAAGTCGACATGGATTTTGTCAGGAGAGCCATCAAGGCCATCGGTCAGGTTGCAATCAAGATTGAGAATGCTTGTGAAAAAGCTGTCAACGTTTTGCTTGAACTCATCAACACCAAGCAAGCTTATGTTGTGCAAGAGGTTGTCGTGGTTATCAAGGATATCTTCAGAAAATACCCTGGCTATGAGGGTATCATCCCCACACTGTGTCAATGCATCGATGATCTGGACGAGCCAACTGCAAGAGGTGCCTTGATCTGGATCGTTGGCGAGTATGCTGAGAAGATCAGTAATGCTGGCGATATCCTGTCTGGCTTTGTCGATGGTTTCGCAGAAGAATTCACTCAGGTATGCTTTCTTAGATTTGCGTTTGGCATGGACAATCGCTAACAAAACCAACAGACACAATTGCAGATTCTGACTGCCGTGGTCAAACTCTTCTTGAAGAAGCCCGACCAAGCGCAGGGACTGGTGCAAAAGGTTCTCCAAACCGCAACAGTAGAATGCGACAACCCAGACATTCGCGACAGGGCATACGTCTACTGGCGACTACTGTCAAGCGACCCTCAGATCGCAAAGAACATCGTCCTAGCCCAACGACCAGCCATCACCTCGACAATCTCAACTCTGCCGATACCCCTACTCGACTCACTCATGCCCGATCTATCGACGCTCGCCTCGGTATATCACAAGCCGCCACAAACTTTCCTCGGCCAAGGTCGCTCATTCGCAAACGCCCTCCAACAAGCCGCCATCGAAGAAGCAGCCCAGAACGCACGCGAGAACCCACTGGCAGCAGCCGCCGCCGCGGCCGCCGTTTCAGGCCAAGCCAGCACGGTACAAAGCCATGCCGAAAACCTTCTCGATATCGACTTCGACGGCGCCGCACCAGCAAGCATGCAAAAAGCACCTCCTGGTGGATCCTCGGGACTCGAAGGTCTTGCAGGCACACCCATGCGCGTTGCTAGCCCTACAGCTAATGAACCTATGGGAGGTGGCATGGAGGACCTGATGGGTATCTTTGGATCATCGGGCGGTGCTTCTGCTGCTCCTGCTACTGGGGGGTCGGGTGCTGATGATTTGATGAATGGGTTTGGGGGTCTAAGTATGGAGGCCTCGCAGCCGCCGCCACCGCAGACACAGTTGCATGGAGGTGGCAACAAGGCCAACGAAGACATTTTGGGGTTGTTTTAAGAAAATGCACAAAGCTGTAGTCGCTGTTTCCGACCCATATCATCCTGTTGCTAAATTTTCTAAGCGAAAGTCGTTGCATCTTCTAGAATTATATGCCTGTTTTCTTTTTTGCTTTCGCTTGTGCCCTGGAAACGATCAAAACCTCCACAGACATAACAACTTGTCGTAAAAACTAGTCGACACAATGGTTCGCGGTCCACTGTATCCGCTTGCTTCGGGTTGCGCATCACTGCCATAATTCATACTCTTGTGTTGCTCAAACTTTGCCAGCACCTCTATACTCCAATCGCCCTTGTCATCGTCTGCTTGAACACGCACGATTCTGGTGCCTGCATGCATGCAACTTGCCAGAACCGTATATCTGCACCTCTGTCAGTCTTCTTTCTTTTCCTTCACTGAAAGCTGCAAAAGGGTGTACAGGGAAGTTGTTGGGAGAAGAAACTTACGATCGTGCTTGAGTGTCTTGGTGTAGCGGTTGCAGTCGCCAAACACCGCCTTCGAGGTTTTCTTCTGCGAGGATTTGTTTCCTGCCTACAAGAGGTGCGGAGAGAATGCGTATGTTATCGTCATAACTGCCTGTGATGAGGATGTTGTCTTCAAGTGCCAGAGGCAAAATGGCGGTGACGCCTGCCTGGTGGGAACGGCGGTCTTGCCACTGTACGGGTGTGAAGTCGTTTCCTTCTTCTTGACCTTCTGATGTCGCAAGAGTGGAAAAACGTAAACTTGCGTCGTCGCCGCCAGAGTAGATGGCACTGCCATTGTGAGAGAAGACCAATGTCCAAGCTTCCAATTCGTGCTCCAAGATTTGGGTTCCCGTGCCTGTTGCTTCTTCTACCGAGACAGCGGTATCGACAATATAGACACCGCCGTCTGATGCTGTTACACCCAGTTTGTTTGCTTCGACAGGATGCCAAGCTAACGATAAAGCTAGGATTGCTGGATCGAAGAATTGGTAGGTAGAGAGGGATTCTAAGGATGTGGTGGCGGCAGAGAAACGGAAGAGTTGGAGACATCCTGTTGAGCCTGCTACGGCTAGAAGAGAAGGGTCGTGGGGCGAGAAGTGCAGGTCGAGGATTGCGTAGGGGGTGGGTGTTGTTGAAATGGTGATGCTGGACAGAGACATGTGAGACTTCTCGATGTTTGGCAAGGATACGAGGTGGAGGAGGAAGATGTTTGTTCCTTCTTGGTGTCTTTGGACGTATATGTGGTTCCGTTGTCTTTTGAAGTGCAAGAGCATATAGACGAAAGAATCGTAAAGACAGAAATTGGGGACGTATGGAAGGCAATACTTACATCTCATCACCTTCAACCTTGAACAGAATCAATGATCCAGTTCTAGTCTGAGGTTTTTTTCCAACATCTTCGCTCTTGTCCTCTTCATCTTTGCTCTTTTCCCCCTCAGCTACACTAGCATCTTGTTCTCTCTTTTCCAGAAAATATGTCCCGACCACAAAGTAGTCTCGCGCTGCGGAGCAAAATTCAATACAGCTAGGAGGTAGATCCAGAACCAGGGATTTGATCGAGTCGATTGAAGTCATTTCTGTTGCTTGCTGTCGTGGTCAACCGTAGGTATGCTCGTGAGCTCGAATTTTTGTGGTCGGAGATGTCATGGTCGTTATATCCGGGCTATAACCGAGTTCTACCAACTTATAGAAAACATGTTCATGAGACGAGAGGTATTTCAAGTTGATCTTTGCAAGACGCACAGGCTGTATGATAGGTTATTCACTTTACACTGGCTCTTCTTGGAGCCAGAGGGTGCAGATATAGTAGTCAGTCATGTCGAGTTCTTGGAAACGCAAGGCACATCAGAATTGATATAATAAAGATTAGGGGTTTGCTATTTCAACTAAGAAGACGCTCAACTTATAAACTCATGACAAAGGCACTGATCGCAATTTGGAGGACATCAATTAATTAACGTGGTCGGAAACCGCAGTCTCCCAGTTCACAAGGTCTGCTCCGTACCTAGCCGAGAACACGAGAAGCTACACTGCGAGCATGTTCGTGGTCGTGCTCGTCAGTAGCGTAGGATGTCTCGGTAGGCTGGGCTGAGGTCTGGGTCTGGTATGCAACTGGCTCTTGACCAACGACAGAGGGCTCGGACGAAGTAGCGTACTGGTCGGCGTGCTGAGTGTACTCAGACTGCTGGGTAGGGTATTCAGACTGTTGAGTAAGGTGCTCGGAGTGCTGAGTGGGGTACTCGGACTGCTGGGCGTAGTGCTGAGTGGGAGCAGCACCTTGCGAGGACACGGGAGCAGCGGGCATGGCGTTGGTACCAAGGTTACCAGCGTTGGTGTGAATGGGCTCAACGTTGGGAGTCCAGGCTCTAAGCTCGTCTTCGGCAACGTTCAAGACTTCTCTTGCAGTCTCAGCGTGGGAGAAGGTGGGGTGGACGTCTCCAGGGACAATGGGAGTATCGTCGACGAGGTTAAGCAACTTTCTTGCGTTCTTGGCCAGCAGGATCTGCTTCTCGGCGCGCTCGATGATAGCGGCGGTGTGAAGGTCGTAGGCCTCCTTGAACTTCTGGCGGGTGATGTTGGTAAGCTGAGCCTCGGCGACGAGAGACTGAGCCTCTGCGCGGACGAGCTCCTGCTCGAGGGTGACAATCTTGACAGAGCTGGGCTCCTTGTACTTCAGCTTCTGGATCTCGTCGGCAATCTGGAGATGGGTTAGTATGTTTGCTTGTCGTGTGTAAAACTTCATAACGAACCTTGGCCTTTTGGTCGCGCGAGGGCTGAACTGAAGACTCGGTGTTGCGGATCTGCTTGAGGACACCTCTGCTCTCCTCAAGGCCGGAAGCCAGAACATCCTCCTGCTCGGCGATCTCAGCCAGCAAAACACCAAGCTTGTCTGAGATCTCCGAGATGGCGTCGTCACCAGTCTCCTCACCCCAGTCGCTGAGTTGGGAGGCGATGTTGGCCTGCTCCTTGGCAGCAGCTTCGTATGCGCCAATGGCGTGGTTCTCGGTCTTGATCAAGCGGTAGAGCTTCTTGGAGAGATCGGGCTGTTGGTGGCCGCGGAGACTGGCCATGGTGAAGCGGTGCTTGTTGGACGACTTCTCGCCGCTCTGGCCCTTTGACCGGATGGAGAGGGAACGGTTCCTGTCGAAGGCATCAGAGATGAACAAGAATATTGGGACAGGCATGGCGAAAGCTCGATATTACTGACATGATGAAAATAGGAGAATCTGGCTTTGTAAGTTAGGTATGTGCTGAGTGATGGCCCAACAGAGTCGCAGTTGCAGTTTACGTCTCTGTGTTTGAATGAGAAAGAAGTTTGGAATCAGGAATGCGCAGAGGAAACAACGACGCAGAGAGGCGCATCCGGAGGAAGCTGCGACGTCATGGGGTCTCACATGCTCGCCTGCCGTTGCCGATCAATTCGAGGGGTCCAGCCACTCGGTGCGCGTCCTTCTGCCTTTCGTATCCATACCGGTGCTTCCGCTATCTCGATTATCGAGTCTTGTCTGTCGAGTGTTCAATGAAGTCTTGCTTCTGGGCTCGACCTCGTGCACTGCTTGATCATCCTGAGTCTGAGAGGAAACGAACAGGCTTCATTGCAGACATGAAATCCAACGTTATCAACAACCAGAGTGGACTTGACGTTTCTCGTAACCATTGCGTATAAAACATTACACCTTTCCAACATTATCTTCCATCCCCATCATAATCGTACAGTGTTTGCAATCCTCGACTCAGCCAGTCATGAGCATCATCTCTCGACCACTCTGATGTCGCGATGAGAATAGTCGATTGAAGGCTGGCTCGAGCGATAGACGTAGCGCACCGGAGCGTCGCTGGACCGATAATCGTTGCCATGGTTGCTGTATCTTCGACGATTCTTCGGAAGTGGTGATGTCCGTCGAGCTGGCCTAGCGTGATAATTGGAAACATGTCGTGCTGGCTGGTTCCAATCTCTTCCGACGCGCTCTTCTTTGCTCGTGATAATGCACATATTGTCCTAAGTCGATGCAGCTATTCGGCGGGGTCGATGGCGTGTTGGGAACGTGTTTGGTGGCTTCTGTGATGGTTTCGAGATTTGTCTGGAGAGGACAATTACTTATCGATCGAAGATGGGTATGAGCCTCTGTTTGACGAGTAGGTTGCAAGACCACAGCAAACTCTTGAGTCGCTCACGATACTTCCCGTGCCTCTATTCCGTGCCTCACAAAAATCATCATCGTTCATATGACGCGGCTGACCCTGTCCGGATTATGTGGCGTCAAGCCAGACCTCACGGAATACAGACATCTGAGAGTTGAAAGGGTGTCGCATACAAATCGACCTTCCGACTGGTATGAACATGCTGTTCTTGAGCACTGGAGACTCCACGTTTGTCCTGGCGTCCACCTGCCTCCTACGACTCCATCTTTCTAGGGCGGCAAACAACGACTTGCGAGCTCTGAAAATACACAAAGACCTCGAAGACAGAGGAGTATCCAAAGAGAGTCGAGAAAGAGACTGCAGTTCAATGATGACTATCTTCATTATCGACGACATCATGCACTCTAATTGTTACTATTGTGCTCCTTTTTGCGCATGGAGTTGTCAGCGGATCTCTCTAAGCTAATGTGGCCAACCTTTGCCGTACGCCAACTCCTCCTCATCACGGTCCAAAGAATCAGGAATGACGATTGCCGAATGTTCTCTGCCAGGAGTTCTAGGAGCTTCTCCTTCTCCCACAAGACCGCTCATACGATCCACATCCATGGGCTCACCAGAGTCCTTCTCTGGAGCATCCTCTCCGGGACGCTCCGGCGACTCCATTGACTCCAAACCAGTCTTGACCTCAACATCGATATCCTCTGCATCCTCCATATCTTCTTCCCAGGCATCCACGACCGCGACTCTAGCTTTGCAGATGACGGTATATCTGTCATCCTGCCCATCACCAGCATCTTCCTCATCCTCTTCGGTCTCATCGACTTCAACATCCTCTTCAATCCTGCAAAGCTGTGGGAATAGACTTGCTTTGACAAAGCCGGTCTCCTCCCAGAACATTCCCTCCATACGAGCCCGGCTGAATTGCACCGGAGATCCTTTGCGGCTTGCATCCATCATGTCCAGCTTGTAGTTCCACTCTTGGTAGTGAAGCATGCGGAGGGTAGTGAGATGCGGAGCGATAGCATCCGAAAGCCTACGGCGAATTGCATCGGTGAAATCCAAGGTTGTCACGGTCTCAAGATGTTCTTTCATGTTGTCCAAAAGGAGTTCCAGAGAATCTGCTCTTGCTTGAAGCATCGATTCTCTATAATTGGTGGTCAGAACGGTGCTAGTCAATGCGAGCCATCTCTTGACATCCTGTTGTGCCTTGGGGGTTTGCGTATTCTCTGGATCATGAAGTAAGCTTCTCGTCCGGAGACCAGTAAGACCAAACGTACCTGCGAAGGTTATCCAGGCCCACCAGGCAGCCTGAATTGGATCCTTGTTGGGAAGGCCAAAGACAAATTGGTTGTTGACAAATTGAGTAAAGGCTCTGGAAACGAGAGAGATGCAGACGTGCAGTTTGTCGTCTGAAGTGTTGTCTCTCCAGCTGGGCACTCGTTTGGATAGGAATCTTGTCAGATACCCATCTGACGACAACATGGATCTGACATCTGTAGTACCACGCGTCAATTCTCTTTTCCTCGCGATAGAATTTCACAGACTGACCAAATTCTTGCTTGCGGCGGACCATCAGAAAGCACTCGCGGAATCTTTCGTAAATCTGGTCCATGACTTTGCGGAATGTTTCGTCTCCCAGCTGTTTGTCTAGCCTAGTTGAAGCTGCGATACTTTGCTTAACTTCGTAGTCGAGAGACACACGAGATTCTCCGGTCTTCTCTACAACTTGGGCCAGTTTCTCCTGTAAGTCGTTACGCTCCTTGACCATGTCTCTGATCTTCTGCGTCTTCTCCTTCGCTCTTATCATTTGTCCATCACGCTCTTGTTCGAGATCTGCAACCTCATCTTGAAGATTTTCGTTTTTTCCCTTCAGATCTTCGTTTTTTTCTCTCAGCTTTCGAATCTTCTTTTTGGCTGTGCCGTAAAGGTCGACCGCTTCGTTGTACTCATCCACGAGACTGTTGTATTCGAGAATGCCGTCTTCTTGACATTTCCGAAGTACTCGCTTGAGGCGCTCATTTTCTTGCAACAGATCTCTGTAGTTCCTACTGTAGAGTTAGACTTGCGCACATCGAACGCGTTCAGATACACAAACTCGATAGTTGAACACATGGTTGCTGGTTCAAGGTTGGGAAGAAGGTGCTGGCGCTGACTGGTTGGTAGAGAAGAAGGGAAAGAAGGCTGAGCAGTGAAGTTGAACGGAGCCCGTAGTCACCGAGACTGACAGAATCTCAAAAGCTCCTCACTGTCACTTCACCTATTGGATTCAGTTCTTGCCGGCTGATCATCGCACCTCCCCATGTGCTAAAGTTTGTAAGTCCACAACCCTCCCATAAGAGCAAAGACTGTGGTACTCACTATAGAAAGGCACAAGTATTTTCGGATTAGAGACGACTCAAACGAGATTTGACTTGACATCGCTTCTCATCGAAGACCATCTGTTTTTTGGAGCCACTGTGTATTTTGATAGCTGTGCGCGTTATATACCTCAGCAGGGAGAGATGACACCCCCTCTACTCTGAGCTGAAACAGCATCTTCATTCGTCGCTCCATCCCTATTTACTGTCTAGAAATAGCGTCTAAACCTCACTTGTGAAGCTTTGCCTTCACTCTCCCAACTTATCTATTCGCTCCATCCGACTTCACTTCAGGCCTCAGCCTCCTCCCTCATCCTTTCCTTACTGTCTACGCTTACTACTCTGACTACCTCTCATCACTTCTTTTCTTTGATCGTCCCCCATTCACAGAATCGATAACCATGCCTCCCGGTCGTCCTAAGAAAGACACCATCGTCGTAGGAGTGGACTTTGGTACCACTCACTCGGGGTGAGTTTACATCGCGCTGACAACCTATCAAATTTGCGACTGACAGCTATACAGTGTGTCGTACACCTACCGTGGCAAGCCAGACTCTTCTAGTGAGATTCCAGTTGTAAGAGGGTATGTATTGTGTCCACATCACTCACTCATCGCGTCTGACACATTCTTCCAGATAACAGGAAGGCACAGGCTGTGACAAAGTGCCTACACAGTTGCAGTATGAGGTCTCCTCAGAAGCCACGCCTCTGCCCAGTCGCAAACGCCGCGCCGCTGGCAGTTACGCTGACTTGAACAAAGCCGATGTCCATGTCGTCAAGTGGGGCTTCCCTGCTATGAAAGAGAAGGAATCCATCCAGATGCTCAAACTTCTTCTGGATCCGCAGCAGGAGCTTCCTCCCTACGTCTCTCGTACCAAACTTGAAGCTCAACTCAAGCAAATTGGAAGAAGTGCTGTGGAAGCCACTGCAGACTTCTTGGAGAAGTTGAAGGCACAGGCCCTTGAAGCCCTTGACAAACGTTATGGCAAAAATTCATGGCTTCGACCAAGATTGACTACATTCTCACGGTCCCAGCTGTCTGGTCTGATGCGGCTAAGGATGCAACTCTGAAGGCCACTGAGATGGCAAAACTTCGCAACTTGCAGATGATCACAGAGCCCGAGGCTGCCGGACTCTACGCCCTCAAGCAGATGGAGGGTGTCACACTTGCTGAAGGCGATACCTACATCGTCTGCGACGCAGGCGGAGGTACGAAGAACCCCACCATCTTTAACCATGACAAATATGCTGATCGAACTCTTGCACATAGGTACTGTTGATCTTATCTCCTACGAAGTCAAATCATTGAAGCCCCTTCGTTTTGAGGAGTGTGCTGCAGGCACTGGTGGTATATGTGGAAGCGGTATCCTCAACATGAGATTCGAGGACCATGTCAAGGCTCGCATGGGTCTCACTGCTTTCGAGGAATACTGTGAGCAGAATCCCAAGGACTGGAACAGATGTGTCGAGCATTTCGAGTAACGCACCAAGAGAGGCTTCAACCCTCACGCCTTACAGAACACTGACGACATGGATGATGCAAGTATTCCTCTGGCCGGCGCAAAGGAAGACCCTCGTGCTGGTATCGAAAAGAACTACATCATCCTCGACGCCGAGAATCTCCACGACATCTTCCGTCCCGTCATGGAGTCTATCGTCAAGCTTTGCGACGAACAGTACATCGCCTTGCGCAAGGCAAAGAAGAAGGCCAAGGGTCTCATCCTAGTCGGCGGTTTTGGCGAAAGCAATCATCTCCACAACGTTCTCAAACTGCACTTCGCCGGCACTAAAGACTTCGATATTCTTCAGCCCCCTAACGCCTGGTCTGCCGCTGCTCGCGGTGCAGTCATTCACTGCATCGAAGGTGATAGTCTTGTCGAAGCCGGCGTAGCCAGACACCACTACGGCGTCATCAACCGCCTTCCATTCGAGCCAGGAAAGCACAGCCGCAAAAACTGTGTCTTTGACCCCGACGATGAAAAGTGGTATGCCGAGAATCAGATCGAATGGTTTGTCAAGAAGAATGAGAGCATCTCTGCGAGAACTCCAATGGTGTTGCCTTTCCACTTTCCCGCTTACGACAAGCTGACATCCGAGACCATCACTCTGGTCGTCAGCGACGAAGAAGAAGCTCCTCTGGAGTTCGTGTTTACAGGACGCACCCGCACCCTTGGCACCATCGAAGTCAATCTCGAAAAAGTCGCTGCTAACCGTTGGAAGAAGCAGAAGACTTTCTCCGGCAAGAATTTCGTGAGTCTGAATTACCAAGTCGGTATGGTCTTTGGCTCTGGAGGTCTCATGTTTGACATGAGAGTCGGCTCAAAGATTTGCGGCTCTTTGAGAGCCAAATACGAATGATCGCATCTTATCAGCAATCGATATCGTATTGGGGCGGGGATCTCATTCTGTATCAGCGTATTTCTGCATCTCTACGGATCAAGTAGAGATCATCAACGACATATCAAGTGGGGTACATCAGACCAACTTATTTCTTTTGTTTTCCAATGGAGGATGTTCATGGCAAAGAAAAGTATGAGATCAAGGAACGCAAGTATCGAGCAGAGATGGAAGACAGAAACGAAAACATAGGAGAAAAATCTGCAGATTCCGGAGCGAATTTCGAGGAACAGTTTCAAGCAGATCAGAATCAACATTATGCCCACTCTAAACCACGTCTTTGTACTGTTGTGCTAGAATAGTAGTAGTCAAGTACAGAGATAGTAATCTCGTAACGTAAGTGGTTAAGAACATAAGTTGCTTCTGTTGAAGGTAGCTCATCATTGAATTCTGATTTGATACAAGTGAGTTGACAAACCGTGATATACTTGACACGTCAAGAATTGGGCTAAGAGGGTGCTAGAATGGTCGAAGAGCGAACATGTCGGAAACAACTCAAGGAGGTATAAAAGATACGTCGCGCCTTCCTCCCTTTTCAAAGTTCTCGACCTCTTCCCGCAGTGACCAGTAGCACATTCATACATGATCGGAATGCACAATCCTCTATCAGAACGGAAGCGCAGCTCAAGAGAATCTTCTGAGGGGTCTTCCCCGTGGTCATTGTATCATTTTGCAAAGTACCCTACATTTTATAGCAAGAGACCTAGACAAAGGATGACTGCATCTGGCGCGGAGATGTATTCGTATCCGGACGACGCGGTCCCACTCCCTCCTCGTGTGCTAAATTTCGTCATTCCCACTGCCACTCCACTTCCGCTCTTACGATAACATATAGGCGGACTAGGAGCTATCATAATGCACAGTTCTTTCCAGATCTTGGCAAAGTCCAGAGAGAGCCCATGATGTATTAACTCTCGTTGGAAGCTGTTGCTTTGCACATGGGGAGGTTCAAGACATCCATTGTCTTTCTGGCTTAGATGATCAACATGAAAGTTGCAAAATGTGACAAGTATGCACAGGACAACCAAAACTATTTCGGAGTAAGTGCTGCTGTAGCGCTCTTCTCGTGACTAGTTGAGTAAGCGGAAAATCTATGGCCCATTCCATTAGAACCCTACAGAACATCTCAGGTATGAACTGTAGGAGCAGGATGTCATCGAGCTTCACCGTTCCACCGGTGTTTCACTCGTTTCTGTCTCCGTTCTAGCTCTGACTTTGTTCACACGTTGAGACTCCTCTTGGACTTTGATGCTTGCCCACGTGAATCTCATTGTAATCAACCCAGGTATGGGCAGATACTTCTACTGAGATGCATGATCTTGCGAGAGATTTACTCAGGTTGACAGTCGGAGTACAAGCTGATCGATACATCGATACCAGATTGTGGCTTCGATGTATCATAGTAAACCATGATCTCCTCAAATATCAAGATCACCAGAACAACACGAACTAGTCGCAATGAATTCTTGCAACTCATCCCAGAGTTCAACGTTATACGCGATGGCGGACCCGTGCATTCCGGAAACCCAGAAACATCATCTTCGATTCTTATATCCGAGTCATGGACCAGTTTCGGACCTCACTGGACTATATCCAACCCAAGGCTGGACACTAACAGAGACGGTTCCAAATTTGGACGGACTGATTATTTTCACAGATGTATGAGTACTTTGGATGGTCTTCGGGACAAACACCATATATGCGCTGCAAGCCTCCAATATGCAGATGCATAGATGTGGGCGCTATACATCGGCCGTACCATACATGTACCATGTACAGGATATGGAGTCGGCCATATCGCTACGAGACATGCAACGACGACGGGATCTTGCATAACTGATACCCCAAAGTGGTATATTTTCTACCCAACTGATCAACATCAGTAATCAGTCGGCATGAAGCCTGGATCATGTCTGAAACCTTCACATCATATTCCCGAGGCAATGCAAGACCACAACATGGGGTTGTAAGAATCGCGACAACGCCGGACATTCACGCGCATTGAGAGCCAGCGAACATGACACTTTTCCGGAGGACTAACACAATGCCTACGGAGAGAAGACTACTGGACTTGCCTTCCTGAAGAAAGACAATCGATGTCTACGCAAGCGTCGATACAAAAGCATTGGCACAGACGCAAGGGAATTGATCAATTATTTGAGGCATATGCGACGTCCCCGGCTGACGGCAGCACGAAGCTTTCACGTCTTGCCAGCCGCCTCGGGTGGGGGGCGAGTCTAAATTTAACGTCTCATCTTGACCGTCCGAACCAGGTTAACTGCAAACATCTGAAATCTCCCTACACATTTGGATTTCACATCCAAATCTTCTCAATGTTCGCTTGCGTTCTCTGTGCAGAGACACACAGACCCACACGGGAAGGGTCGCGGTTGGGGATATGCACAATGTGCATGTGAACCATGCCGCTCAGAAGTCCACAATCACTCCAGACGATCATCGAACCAAACCGATTGGTTACATCTCATCCAGATCTACTTCCCTGGACCAGATGCGGTAGGGACCCAATCGTACACATCTGCACCTGTGTGCATGGGTTTGGAAGAGTTGGCTCGTTCCACGGCAATGTGACGGCACTCTTGTCTGCATCGTCACCGGATCTTGGCCAAGATCGCAGCTGATTGAGTTTTGAGGTCAACTGTAAGCTTCTGGGACCTGCAGTTGAAACTGGAACGAGTCGAGATGACACTTATTGTGCGTTCCTGGGACCTGCAGACACACATAGGTATTCGGTGACATTCCAAATCGCGCAGACGTATGCATGGCTGTCTCCAAGGATAACAATATGTTCTTCTGCCTTTTCCAACACACTGGAATGCCGCTGACAGTGGGCTCTCGATAAGATGTGGAGCAAAAGACCTTTTTGGCCATGATCCTAGCAAAGGTCCACGAGAGCATTCGGAAGCTAGGTGAAGTCCAATGAACCGAGGTCCAAGCCACACAGCACCAGCCCCTTCGACAGTTTGCACCGACATGGGTCTGAAAAGCTGTAAGTCGCGATCCGTTGAATGAGATACGAAGCCTAAATCGGCGAAAGGTCTGCGTCTGCCACGTATTAGTGTTCCATACTATCGACCCTGTCTCTATGCAGCCGTCTTCTGGACTTCGAGTCTTCTCAAGCATCTGGTCCGGACCACATGCGTCCTATGCCATGGCAATCTCTGCCTCGAGCGTATGATGCTGCGGCAGCACCAGCTGATCTCAGACGATGTGCAATGCTTGACAGCCGAGGCTACCGTCGATAACTATCTCTGGCTATATCTGGATCTCTTCGCCGCCAAGATATATGCGCGGCTCTTCAGCTAAGCTCAGCACGATGCATAGTGTACATTGCACTAGTGGTGAACCATCTCTATCGGTAAACCCAACTGGATTCGAGTTGAGCCTGATTTTGGGGCTCGATTTGGGAAACTCAATGCAGCTTGAAAGCCACACGCATAGATGTAAGCTGAGTATGTCGTTGGCCCCATCATGGTGTGTGTGGATGTCTGCACATGGGCGATGGAGCTTTAAAGAAGCAGATCCCAGCGATCTCTACCTACACATCGACTCATTCTTCATCCACTGCTATACTTTGCATATCTGATCTGACGTCGTTCCATTCTTTGATCCAATTTTTGCATACAACGCTGCCCTCGAGCCCGCCACGCAGGACTGAGTGCCATCGCGAGTTGCCTCCGACATCCCACACCATGGGCTTAAAGTCCTACTTTCGCAAGCCGGCCAGGAAAGATGCCGAAAAATCCGAGCATAAGGAACCAACAAGCGGTTCTCTCACGCCGTGGGCACCAACATCCGACACGCCTATGTCCCGTGAGTCTGTGGTCTCACAAAGCATGCCAATGCATCGACTCAACGAAGCAAGATGTGAACTCATGGTCAACCATTTGTGGTCTCAACAGGCCAAGATGCTCTGGTACGCTGGAGGCGAAGACGAGGGTGTGGTGATCAAGCAAGGCCGCGACAAATACGTCTGCTGCCCTCCTGATTTAAGCAGGGCTGACGGCTTCTTTGAGGCTATCAAATCTCTGAACGTAAAGGTATGTATCTATATCCCGATCATTGTTGTACGTATTAAGTGATCATTAGAGCGCCATGACACTCAACACACGCATGATCAGGCTCCTCGTTCAGAGCAGCGATCAAAGTTCCATCCCAATAGGTCGGAACCTGAACCTCCAGGTCCTTCCTGACATTTCGTATCTGAGCCGCTGCGCAAAGCATCAATTTGCGGCATTCATCGCCGACAGAGGCATATTGGTAGTCTGGGATGACCAACCGGAACATCTTATCGACCGTGCCAAAGTCCTGGAGAAAAGTATCATGGACTTGATTTGGTCCAGCCAGGCCGACCAGGAATCCTCGGAGAAGGACACCAACGTATCGGTCAACGAACTGGACATCACTGAAAGTCAAGAGGACTTGGCAGAGAAACCCCGTCGCATAGTGCTACTTCACTCGATCACGACTGCACTGACGCTCTGTCTTATCATCGTTACTCTCGGCGCTGGATATCGAAAGATCGTGCAAGAGATTGCACTTGACAATAGTTACACCCGCTTGGCTTTGATAGCGACGGCCCCGGTCACCATATGGGTATCATTTTTCTTCTTCCAAGCTCTCATTGGCAACATCTTTCAGATATTCGGCCCGATCAGCCAGGTACAGAGCAACACCAAATACTACTCTGGCCTTCCTCCAAAGCGACTTCCCGGTGGTTCACCCTTGCCTCACGTCACGATTCAATGCCCCGTCTATAAAGAGGGTTTGCAGACCGTCATCGCTCCAACGGTGTTCTCTATCAAAGCTGCCATTTCGACCTACGAGATGCAAGGCGGAACAGCAAATATCTTCATCAACGATGATGGTATGCAGCTATTGTCTCGTGAAGAAGCTCAAGCTCGTCAAGACTTCTATGAAGAACACAGCATTGGATGGGTAGCTCGCCCCCGTCATGATCCGAAAGGAGAGCACAATCCTGTTCCATTCGTCAGAAGAGGCAAATTCAAGAAAGCCTCAAACATGAACTATGCTCTTTGGGTCAGCAACCGTGTCGAAGACAAGATGGCAGAACCAAGTCCAAGGCCACCACACTGGACTCAAGTGGATGAGGCTGCTTTGTACGTCAGAGCGCTTGCGGAAGTCATCGAAGAGGACGAGAATCGAACCTGGGCTGACGGCAACGTCCGTATGGGCGATTTCATACTCCTCATCGACTCCGACACGCGAGTGCCAACTGATTGCCTACTTGATGCGGTCAGCGAGATGACGAATTCACCACAAGTCGCCATCATTCAGTATTCATCTGGAGTAATGAATGTGACACAAAACTTCTTTGAGAATGGCATTACCTTCTTCACAAATATGGTTTATACGCAGATCAAGTACGCCATCGCAAACGGTGACGTTGCGCCGTTTGTTGGACATAACGCAATCCTCCGGTGGTCCGCCGTACAGGACATCGCGTACGATTGTGCGGACGATCTACGTGAGAAGTACTGGTCAGAAGCCACTGTATCGGAAGACTTCGACATGGCCCTCCGTTTGCAGTCCGAGGGTTATCTCGTGCGATTCGGCGCATATACTGGAGACGGCTTTAAAGAGGGAGTGTCGCTCACTGTGTACGATGAGCTAGCCCGCTGGGAAAAGTATGCATATGGCTGCAGTGAACTACTATTCCATCCGATACGATACTGGCCGACCCGAGGACCTTTTACAAAGCTTTTCCGCTCATTCATCACCTCGGGAATGCCACTGCCATCAAAGCTTACTATCATGTCATACATCGGAACCTACTACGCTATCGGGTGTGCATGGTTACTCACTCTTCTCAACTACTTCATCGTCGGTTGGTACAATACCATCCTCGATAAGTACTACCTCAACTCATTCCAGGTCTATCTCTCTATCATTGTGGTGTTTACAGGCCTTGGAAACGTTGCTCTGGCTGTTCTTCGCTACCGCCTTGGAGAGAAATCGCTTCTTGGTTCACTAGTCACCAACTTGATGTGGATCCCACTAATGTCTATCTTCCTCGGTGGCCTTTCGCTTCACGTATCCCAGGCCCTTCTATCCCACCTGGTCGGTATCGACATGAATTGGGGCGCCACTTCCAAAGAAGCAGAGAACACCACCTTTTTCCAAGAGGTGCCCAAAGTGATCAAGAAATTTGGATTCACATTTTTGTTTTGTATCACGGCTTCCATCGGCATGGTGGTGCTTGCATGTGTGGTTCCTGAGTTCTGGAGGATTGACCAGTTCTTTGCTATCTATCCGCTTGCGACTGTTGTTGTCAGTCATTTTATGTTGCCTATTGTGCTTAATCCTAGTCTTATGTTGTTCACATGGTAGGGTGGGAGTCAGGAGGTTTTTGTAGTTGTTGGTATGCTCATTGATCTAAAACATCCGTCGATGGGCACCCTCTCTCTGTGATCATCCTTCGACTCTGAAAAGCACTCTGCATTTTTATAGCTACTACGAGAGACTCCACGTCGGAGGGAGAGAAGCTCGAAGTATCCGACTGTTCAAAGTCCATGATTGGCTCTCTCCCGTAATGATTAGTAGCGCATTTGTACTATAGGAATGCACAGTCTTCAGTGAAACATGAGTGAATCCTTTGAAACGCATCAAGAAAAGCTATCTCCTTGGGCATCATTCTAGTGTGGAAAGTATTCTGCATTTTCACAGCTGCATTAATCACAACCTGAAACGCTACGTTGATCGCGAGCCTACCCAGAAGGTCAAGAAGGCCGCTGAGAAGGACGTCAAGAAGGTCGAGAAGAAGAAGGGCAAGAAAGCCCAGGTCGATGAGAGAGTGAGAGTGAGCACGAGGACGAGGACGAGGACGAGGACATCACCTGTGACAAGTCTGACAGCCATGATGGTCCTAAGGGTAGCGGAAGAGGCGTTTCTCTACGAAGGCTCAATACAGTGATACTGAACAAGTGCACAGTTCTTGTAAGATGGTAGACCAGTCCAGAGAGAGGCCATAGAAGTATAGCTCTCAGTGGATGCCGACTGTCGAGCAAAGACTTGGTGCATTTCTATAGCTATAACACGACACCCTGAACATGGGAAAGACATCAGACTGGTTCATAGAGAGCTGAGCATATCACGACTCTCAGTGGACACTACCTATTTGCTAGAGACACTGTGCATTTTCACAGCTACATTAGACTAGCTCTTCGTACGCGGGAGGATATCAAGCCTTCTGCGTGCCCATTTCATCCACACTGACTACTTCATCACCACTGTGAGTTTCAACGCCGTGATTAATTCTGTCCTTCTCTGTCCTTGCACACATCCACGAGACACCTGCCGTCCAGATGGCTAGGGCTATTGAACAACCAATCATTGCCCACATTCCTCGAGTGAATTTAGGAGCAAAGTTTGCCGAATAAAACACAATCGACCACCACGCGTTCACAGCGCCACTAAGCGCATTCATGGAAGCTATGACAACGGCACGAAGGCTGTCTTCCTCGTAGCGAAGAGCATCGTTCGCCCAGGCAAAAAACGTTGCTTGACCTAAGAGATACGTCAATGGTGTGCAGAGATGCAGCCAACAGAGAAGACTTACACGCATAGACGGACCCAGCCCAATAGTATGCTGCAAAAGTGGATGCTGTAGTGGCAGAAGGGGCAAGTATCATAGCGGACGTAATGATACCAGTGATACCGATCCAGTAACCGACAAGATACCTCTTACCACCCAAGAAGTCCGTGAGCGTAGCCCAGAAGAGGGTAGATACGATACCCACTGCTGGAACACCAGTGGGATAATTGTTGAGCTGAGACACCGAGTACTTGCGCCCCGGGTGAGCTTTCATGTACAGAGCAAGGAGAGAGTTTGACGAGAATGACTCCGTTTCTCCGGCTATTATCCACAACATAACAAAGCCGTACCAGTACCAGGAACCGAAGACTCGCTTGACGAATGCCCAGTTAAAGGGTGCGCGTTGAACATGGCGAGGGACTCGGGAACGAGCAAGTTCGCGCTCGGCTTCAGAGAGATACGGTACTTGGGTCGTTTGCGGGGTGTCTGGGAACAAGAGGAATCCATAGAGGGCAACAGGTACACACATCAGACCATCAACGATAAAAAGCCATCTCCAGCCAGCCAATCCTTGTAGGCCGTCCATGGAAGAGTGAATAATCGTCTGCAGTAGTCCCCCGAATAGCGTGCCTCCAAGGCCTGAAGCAGTAAAGACGCCGGATCGTTTTCCCAATTCGCGCTCAGTGTACCAAGCCCCTAAGATGTAGTGTGTTCCGACAAAGGTGCTCGATTCTGCTAAGGCTTGAAAGAAGCGGATGGCCATGATAGATTGAGGATTGTGGGTGGCGGCCGTAATCATCGTCAAGCAACCCCAGACGATCATCATGGACGGGAAGAAATATCGAGGCTTGATATAGTAGAGGGCCAAATTTGATGGCACCTGACCAATCACATAGCCGTTTGAAGACGTTAGCCGTGTCGTTCTAGAAAGTGAACTGCGATTCATGCATGCAGCTGTAAAATTGCACAATGTTCACCAGACCAGAGATAATTCCAGAGAGAGCATCATTCATCGCTTCTCGAAGGATAATACCCCCTCTCTCGACGACATTGTGGCCTTCTGTAGCGTAGGTGGCTTTCGGGCTTTGTGGAAGGGTTGTGGAAAGTTATCACTTACCAACGGTGAAGACAGTGTTGATTTGAGTAAGTTCGTTCCCTTTGAAATCAAGATCTTCCTTCATACCGGATACATAGGCGTTGGTGAGGTTGCTGCGATCCAGCTAAGTACGTATCAGTCAACGATACGTATAACAATGATTTGAGGCAAGCTCACATAATTCAAGAAGTACATCAGACAGCAGAACGTTAGGATGAAGAAATCAAGCTTCTGTACCAGCTTCCTCTCTCCCTCGGAGCTGCCTCCAGGACTCAGATACTCTCTGAACTTGGTAGCCACAGCCATCTTGATCTCTAGGAATTGGTCGACAAATAGGTGGATAAATATGTAATGCAAAAGGGTCGTTTGTTACTTCATCTTATATTGATCAGCGCAATGTGCAAGTCGGCGTATCAAGATAGGGCATGAGATGCACAGCGGCACAGACTGCTGATGATAAGAACAGTTGCCTTATCGAAGTACAGTGTCGAAAGTGCAGCTCTTGAGGTCCAATGGAGAAAAAACCCCTCGGCTGCTGAGATCAAGGTGGTTTAAGGTGGGCTGCCAAGCTTTGTGGGGCAAAAGATAGGGCAGATATGAGACAGGGTTGCCCGGAGCCGCGGTGATCTGCAAGATAGGCCTCGGGCAACAACGATTATCACGTGCGGGGTTTATAAAGACGGGATGTTGAGATTATGGATGGAAGGACACTTCGGCATAGGTTCCCAAGGAATAAACGACATACCGACATGACACGCAACTGGCAAGATATCGCAAAGGCCAAGCAGGCAGCACTGTTTAAATCTATTCCAAAGGAATGGCTTATACCAGCGGATCTCATGCCTTCGGAATCTCAATTGGACGTGACAGGCTTCCCAAAAGAGAGTGGCTTCTTCACCGGCAATGAGTTGAAGTACACTTCTGCTACTATACCAGAACTTCTGCAAAAGATTCACAGCGGTCAATGGAAAGCAGCAGATGTTGCTCAAGCATTCTCGAAACGAGCTGCTGTATGTCATCAGTTGACCAACTGCTTGAGCGAAACTCTTTTTCCTGAAGCATTGAAGAGAGCAAACTTTCTCGATGAGCATCTGGCAAAGACTGGAAAGCCTGTTGGCCCACTTCATGGCCTTCCTATATCGCTCAAGGACAACTTCAACATCATCGGCAAGGACTCGACCATTGGATTTGTGGCTTGGGTGGATCAGCCTGCGACATACAACACGGTTTTGGTGGATCTGCTGACCAAAGCTGGGGCGGTGCTCTATGTCAAGACGAACGTTCCTACTGGTGAGCTGTCCTGTTGCTTGATTTTGATCATCAGAGAAGACTTGCTGACTTCGTATGTGTAGCAATGATGATCGCGGAGTCTGTAAACAACACTTTTGGTCGCACTGTCAACCCTCTGAACAGAAGGCTGACCTCTGGTGGGTCTTCAGGAGGTGAGAGTGCTTTGATCAGTTTCGGTGGCAGTGTGCTCGGTGTTGGCACGGATATCGGTGAGTCAATGACGAGGCACTCTGCGCATGTCAGAGATTTGTCGTGTTGGAGCTATAGAAGTACACAATGCCTTCCAGACAAGAGCAATTTCCACAGAGAGGAGTAATACTGAAGGGATTGTGCATCCCTATAGCTCTAAACACTAACTCTCTTCGCATCTGGAGAGGACTGTTATGGTATACGATTTGCTTGCTGACTTTGACATTTAGGTGGCTCTTTACGTATACCTGCAGCTTGCACTGGCATCTTCACCTTGAGACCTTCCTTCGGTCGCTTCCCAACGGCCCTCGCGAAAAGTGGACTAGCAGGGCAAGAAGCTGTCAATTCCGTCAATGGACCCATGGCTCGTAGTCTCGACGACATCGAGTTCTTCGCAAAGAATGTTGTGGGTGCGGAACCTTGGATGCTTGACCCCAAATGCCTGCCAATACCCTGGCGTCCTGTTGATGTGGGCAAGAAGTTGCGATTGGGCGTCATCTGGAACGATGGCATGGTCGTGTAAGACAAGACAACTCGCGGGTTTCGGAAACAAAGCTGATCACAATATCCTAGCCCTACTCCGCCAGTGCGTCGGGCGCTGAAACATGCGGTTGAGAAACTGCAGCAAGCCGGCCATGAGATTGTTGATTGGGAACCGGAATTGCATCAAGAAGCGGTGGATCTACTCGTGAGTGAACGGCTGGCTACAGTGACGGTCTTCAGCTAACACAGATGATAGGGGGAGTTCTTCCTTGCAGACGGAGCCAAGTCGGTCAGAGATATCCTGGCTCCAGTAGACGAGCCGTTCAGAGAAGAGATGCAAGCCTACTCTGAGGCACAAGAGATAGGAGTGCATGCTATGTGGCAGCTTCAAGCACAAAGATCGAAACTGTGCAAAGACTACCTTGACCGATGGACCAAAGCAGGTCTCGACGGAATCTTGTGTAAGTGTAACTGTACGAGCCTGTACTTTGAAACCGACTTGTTGACTCTGATAGGCCCAACGACACCTTTCGCATCTGTAGAACACGGCAAGTTCAAACACGTTGGCTACACGGTATGTTCTTCGAGCCAACAGAGTACAGAAAGAGCGACAGTCACTAAATTTAATACAGGGCGTGTTCAACATCCTAGACTACTCGGCCGTGTCTTTCCCGAGTGGAGTTGCGGCGGACAGGCAACTGGACAAGGCGGAGTCGGGCACGAAGCCGCTGTCGCAGGACGATGCACAGATCCAGGCAGAATGTGAGTGGCTTACAGACAGCATGAGAGTGAAGAAGCTAACTTTGGACCAGATAATGCAGAAGCAGTTCATGGAATGCCGGTGAGTCTGCAGCTCGTCGCCAATAGGCTGGAGGAAGAAAAGGTCGTAGCCATGACGAGGGTGGTGCTGGAAGGGCTTGGAGCGGCGGTATGACGCGTGAAATAATCACAACGCGTGTTCGCAGGTACTTAGCTATCTACGAGCATACCTGAATTCTAGAAAGATAGAGACGTGTCATGACGGCCTCGGTGAAGACTGTAGGGTGTGTGTGGAGGGAGATTGCGAGACAGGATCGAGGCGTGAAGCTCTGGCGAGCAATCAAAGTTTCAAGACACGGTGCAAAGTGGAAAGTGAGAGGAAGGTGTTGTCTTGCCGCAATTTGGCGGGGTGTCAAATTGCCCTCAAAAGTTGGCGTGTTTGCTTGCTCAGTGACGACCCAGACACGCCAACTTCCTTTGCCGTGGTGGTCGTATTTGATGCGCCTGATCGTAGTTTCACTCCTTCCTGTTTCTTCGTGGCTGCAGTCTTTTCTCTTGACAGCCATCGTCGCCAGGAGTGCCAAAAGTCAAAAACATGTTTGCGCTGCGGTCTCGTTCGTCTCCCCGCCAACTTCCAACTTCGTCACCCACTTTCCAGACTCCAGTTCACCGCAGCTAACAATAGCCCTGCACCACAGTTAGCAAATACCTCTTCGGTAACGCCAACAAAGAATCCATCATCGAACTGCCCCAAGGCCAGCTATACATCGTCCGCCCCCGATCGCTCAAAGGCTATTCCGAACTCATCTTCAAAGACGCTGCTGCCTCGATCCGACGAACCGGCCAAGAATACCAGTACCAGCTCGTCATCCAACGTGTCTACGAAGAAGGCGAAGCAGAGCTCGTAGGAGAAGACGGCACACAAGACGACCGACTCGACGGTGTAGCCTCAGACAAGGACGAAAAGACTTTTCTGCTCGACCAGGACCTGCACTTCCGTGTTGACATCAGAGACGACGGCGAAGTTGTCCTCGGTTGGCTCGACCTCAGCGGTGACGACGGCGACTTGTTCGAATTTGTCTGCGACCCTTCGGCAACCCCCGAAACCGCTTCATCCTTTGCTCTCGTAGCTGCCCAGTGCCAGTACGAGCGCAAGTACCGCAAGCCTCGCGACCTCGCTACCGACCAAGAACTGCGCGAGTTCAGCTTCGAGCACGAAGACCCTATACCACAAGCGAGTCCCATCCAGAGCCCCTCACGCTCCCCTATCATATCTCGCTCTCCCACCATCTCTCCACCTCCAACCACGACACGTATGCCATCCCTAAACCAGTCCAACTCCGGCGTCAAGCGTAGTGAAGCCATGCCCAGGACTACCAGATCTGGCAAGGCCCCTCTCCGGACCTACGAGGAGGCTCCGACCATCGCTCCTTCGGCAAACAAGGCTCCTGAGGCTCGCGAAACTCTGGCTGATCAAGATGTCCAACTCCACCTCTTCGACTTCCAGTCCGGCACTTTCGTGCAGCAAGCCGAGAGCGTCAACGCTACCGTCACAGAAATTGGCAACTGGAAATACTGGCTTCAACTGAACAGTGACGACAGAGACTGGCTCGGTCAAGAAGTTGTTCCCGAACTCAACCCCGTCTTCAACTTCGAGTACCTCTCCTTCATCTTCAATCACTACAGCGAAGACGGCAATGCTTACTCGTGGCTTTTGCGCTTCAAGGAGAAAGAATCATTGGAGGAGTTCCAACAAGGTCTGATGCAGGCTCTCTGGGAGCACTCCAACCAGACCAAGTGGCTCAAAGCAAAGGACACCGAGAGAGACTACGTCCTCGATGCCTTCAACGACCTCGTCCTGGAGGATAAGGATGACGAGAGAGAGGCCGAGGCTCGTGAAGAAGACGAACAAGAGGAGGAAGAATACTACGACCAAGAGGAGGACGAAGACGATGGACAAAGAAGCGAGCACTACGACAGTGACGAATCGGAGGATGACGTTATCACAAGAGACGAAGATGGAAACGTCAACTCTCAGCTTGCTGTCGGCTACAAGCACGACCGCTCGTTCGTCGTCAGAGGCTCCAAAATCGGTGTCTTCAAGCACACCCCTGACAACCATCTCGAATTCTCCACCAATATTTCAAAGGTCGAGACACCTGGCGGCAAAGTCTTTAACCCCAAAAAGATCATGCTACACGCCGAGGATCGCAACATGATCATGCAAGATGGTGACAACCCTAACTCTCTCTTCCGCATGGACCTTGAGTATGGCAAGATTGTCGATGAGTGGAAGGTTCACGATGACATTCCTGTCAACACCTTCGCCCCCGAAAAGGTATGCCGATTCTCGTTTATCTCTGCTCGAACCACTTTTACTAACTCGGGTGTAGAAATTCAGTCAGATGACTGGCGAGCAAACCTTCTTGGGATTGTCCAACAATGCTCTGTACCGTATCGATCCTCGTCTGCAAGGCGACAAGCTCGTTGAGTCGGAGCTCAAGCAATACGCCACGAAGAACGGCTTCACCGCTGCGGCCACAACCGACAAGGGATACATTGCCGTCGCTTCAAGCAAGGGTGATATTCGTATGTTTGATCGTCTCGGAATCAACGCAAAGACACACATTCCTGCTCTGGGTGACCCGATCATCGGTCTCGATGTTTCCGCTAATGGCCGTTGGGTTCTTGCTACTACTCGCACTTACCTCTTGCTCATCGACGCACTGCAGAACGATGGCAAGAATGAGGGCAAGCTGGGTTTCGAAAAGTCATTCGCCAAGGACTCAAAGCCTCAGCCGCGTCGTTTGGCTCTTACACCAAGTCACGTCGCTCAGTTCCAGCATGAGACAAAGGTTGCTCTGTCTTTCACACCCGCCAGATTCAACACCGGTCCTGATTCAGACGAGACCACCATCATTACCGCAACCGGACCTTTCATCATCACTTGGAGTCTCAAAAAGGTTCTGGCCGGACGCAAGGATCCTTACAGCATCAAGCGTTATGCCGAAGACGTCAAGGCAGACAACTTCCGCTTCGGCAGTGACAAGAATATCGTGGTGGCTCTTCCCAACGAGGTCAACATGGTAGCCAAGAGAGCACTGCAAAGACCAACTCGCGAGAGCATCATGGCCACTCCTAGAAAGACTGGCCGTGGCAGCTATCTCAGCAGGAATGACATCGTCAACAGCCCTTACTAAGTATGTTTGTAGATCACGACGAAACGATTATTCTTCACTTCTCGGGGATGGAATTTTTGAGAGAGAGAGAGAAAGGTCGTGCTTAGCTAGCTCTTCGATTTTAGATACCATGGATGTTTCCTTCCTGATTCAAATCAAGCCTATGACTCCTTTCCCGATCACTCTGCTATAATCTCGTTGGTGTCGAACTTGATCAGATGTTCGGACCACTCTTCCGAGAAGGAGCTCTCTCCGGTGGGTTGATATTGACTTTGAATGGTCTGTGCACCTAAACGCTTGTTTTGAGCGCCGACGACTTCATTCGCTGGGACCCTCCCAAACAGTCTCTTCTTGATGTCAAAGTTGGAAGGCCGAGTATTGTTTCCAACCGGAATTGGTGACAAGTTACCCTTACAATCCTTTAGCAGCTGCATCTCAGAAGTGGAGGCGCCGGCCCGCGCTTGTTGATGATGATGACGACCACATATGACGAGGATTCCTGCGACTCCTTCCTAGTACATCCCTCTCTGCTCTGGATGTATAGAGTGCAACACTCACTTAGAAATGCACAAACATCTCTGAGTCCAGGGCCTGACCAGAGGGGGCCTGGCACATCTGGCAGTACTGCACTATGCATATATCTTTATGCTTGTGTTGGTAGGACAAAGACTTAGCATCCTGACCGTAGAGGCTGACAACTGCAAACTCTCTAGTTCCTCCGCAACATGAATAAAGCAGTGAAGCGAAGATTGCAGTTGCTTGATGTAAGTGGCCATTGAAGGACGCTCGCAGGCAAGTGCGACCGACTTGGAACAATGATGTGTGGAGCTAGCCCAGAAGGGTTTATTGCTGACCACAGAGCGTATCTCGACGACTTCGCAAGGGTGTTGCGTGAATTTACGTATTCTCAAGCCGACACCGCAGAGGCTTCGAGCTGTGCATGGGAGATTGTGTTGCACAACATACGCACTTCATCACGTGGAGTCCCCGTTTGCTGGAAACCTCTCTGCCTCTTCCCCGAGCGCAGTCTGACCCAACGACCAAGGCTGTGGTGCGAGTGGCACAGCATCCGAAACCGCTCTCCCGTGTCTCTCAACCCCCCTTTCGCGGCTTGCTCGACGATAAAATTCTTCGTGTCCATCAACACGACGGAAGCATGGGCTAAAAAGCTGGCCCACTCCATCAGCAACCAACATCATGGATATAAACCCTACTAGTGCTGCCGACCGATATCCTGGAGGTATACCCAAAGGAGCTGAGGATCGGGAGGCATACATCTTGAACCAGCAGGCAATGTTCGGTGGTGGTACCCATGCTCCTCTGTCCAGACGCCGCAAGACGGTCGTCGGTATTCCCAACTATGGCGAGTTCATTCGCAGCTATGACGATCGAGCCAGCGAACAACGTCGTCGAGCGAGAAAGGATAGTCACCAATCTCCCTACGACGACAAGGACGACCTCTCGCACGACAACGTCCACTTTGGGAACGACTCTCTGCCACCTTCCTTCTCCTCGACCGCGTCCTCCAATGCCGACAAGCGCTCTTCGACTCACGTGCCTCTGTCTAAGAAGCAAATTACGCCGAGTTCAAGACACAGTCGACATGGTTCCACCTCCAGACCCAAGCTACCTGAGTCTTTCATGAGCGCTCCCGATATGCCACCGCCAGACAGCCCCGATACATTCAAGAGGAAGATCCATGAGCACACGGCCCATTTCTACGCTTCGCAGAAGCAACGCAGCCACTCGCGACCGCGTCACAAGTCTCTCCTTAGCTCTTGTCTCTATGAACACCCGCCTCAACCTGCTCAGGTTGCACCTCCTCAGCCTCTGATCGCACCCAATGAACACATGCCTGTCACTGCCTACGCTCTCTGGCGCCAGGACTGCGATGAGCAGTTGAAGGATAAGTCAGCCATGACTCACGTCCCCGTTCCCTCGATCCCAACATGCTCAGAATGTGCCAATGCCTCTATCCTTGGTGGTCAGGCGGCCCAAATTGCCTGCGGTCACAGTCTTGACAAGGTCTTTCGCACTGCCATCACCGAGAGAACCGGTTCATTCGCCTTCAGCAAAACCTATTTCGCCATCCTCAAAGGCGAACGTCAACGCTGGCATACCGACCGCTTTGGAGCTTGCAAGCCTAGCGTCAAGCCTCGAATCGTGGCTGATGCACAGCAGCTGTTCATCCTCATCAACGACCTCTTTGAGCTCGAGAAGCTGCGTATAGTTGAGGCTGCTGAGATGTTGCCTGAGCATGTTCCCGCGCATGAGCCTTATCACACTCCTGATTACTTCAAGTTCAGACCTGATAAGCGTGACGTCTGGTAGTCTTCGCCCAGTTTTCCACGACAAAACAAGTACGTCCATGGAGGCAGGGTTCGAATGATACAGGTACAGGATCAAAGAGACTAGTACAAGAAGGGAGGACTTGGGCGTCTAGAGAAAAAAATAAGCATAGGATAAACATCGCTGGTCGATCGATTCTTCATGCTTGACGGAAGATGCGGGAAGGTCGAGTCTTGCAAACGAGATTTTGTGCTGGCACAATGTCTTTTGTTGACTTTGCGACTCTGCAGCTCCCCCACTGTTCCCGTCTTCGCTTCACTTCTCTTCAAATAATTGCCAAAAGAGACAAAGATAGATAAATACTCCATATCATGCTTATGTTTGAACCTCTCCGAAGTGCCGGTGCATTTTACAGCCGACAAGTCGTTGTACGTCCCATAGAAGGACAGGATTGCAGGTTGCAAGGTGGACGTCTGGAACTTTGGCCATCA
This sequence comes from Aureobasidium namibiae CBS 147.97, assembly GCF_000721765.1. Lineage (NCBI taxonomy): Eukaryota > Fungi > Ascomycota > Dothideomycetes > Dothideales > Saccotheciaceae > Aureobasidium > Aureobasidium namibiae. The sequence continues at coordinate 249,811 of NW_013581197.1, read as the reverse complement.
TTATCGACAAAGCATTTTTCTGTTAACATCGTCTAGCTCCACAGTGTTGCTGACGCGTTGACTGTCGAATTTCATCATCGCTACCAACCGGTCAGATATGCAGATGTTGACTCAACAATCCATCACCATGCGAAGGCTGACACGCCATCGGGTTATTTGTTCCACCGAGCCCTCCGGCATCGTTTCAACTCGAGTCCGCATGTGTGGCATAGCTCGAGGTATCTGTACCAACGCTCGACTTTCACATCTTTCCTTATTGTCTTCCCAAAGAGCAGAAACCATAACCTCGTGTCATCACATCTTGAACGCTACATTTGCTTCATCAAATCCAATACTCACAGATCTCTATACGATATTGAAATCCTGCTTATCGGAATCGAAACATTCTTTCCACGTCTCAACTGGTGTATGACAATACAACCATGTCCTCACCCTTCGAACGCCTGCCCCCAGAGCTGTTCTCTGCAATCTGCTCCACTATTCGCGACTCCCAAGAGTCGCCTCGTGGATACCACACCACCTTCCTCGCTCTCAGCCTCGTCAGTAGAAAATGTCGACTCTACACTGCACCTTACATCTTCATTAGACTTTTCCTCGGAGAATCATGTCTCGGAGACTCTGCAACGAGTCTTGGGAACTGCATCTCCACGCTCGGCCACCTGGATGTACTCGACGATATTGCAGAAATCGATGTGGTCATGCCGGTGGCTGGTGGGAAATGTGCGTGGGAATATGAAAGAGAGAGTGTGGTGAGGTTGTTGCAGAGCTTCCCGAAATTGAAAAAGCTTTACATCCGGACTGGTGAGGAGTTGACCGTGGGGCTTGTTGATGAGGTCCAACAAGTCCTGACGAAACGCTCTGATTCGGGAGGAAACTCATTTGGACATTATTGGTGGTGGTACTCGATGGACAGTCAAAGTGAAGGACGGATATATGGAGATGAGAAATCGGTAACGAGGTCAAACTGTCGAATGGTCAGGTTACTTAGGCGAGGGAAGCGACGACCGCCGTTCGTGTGTTCGTATCAGGATATCCAGGGGCACCATGCAACACGAGGTATCGTGGTGTCGAGTCACCTAACATATCTCTTCGTGCTCGTTTGACGGCTCGACGTTCTCTAGTGTCGTTCAAAAGGGGCAGATAGCAATCAACAGCATTCATCACTTTTTACGTGGCAAACAGCAAACGAAACAGTATTCAGCAAACATCAAAGACCACAAAGGCAAAAAGAAAATGATCACCATGGGTAGGAGTCGAACCTACGACCTCACGATCCTTGAAAGAGTGTGATATCAAAGCGAGCGAAAGTCAAACGATAGTGTCGGATCGGGTGTGCTGACCGCTGCACCACCGTGGTCAGAAGGTAACACAACTAAACTAGTATAACAAGCTTGACAAACAGAGGCATGTGGTTGGTGCTTAGCCATTTGCACTCAGATGCCTACCACCCTCGGAGCCTCGTCGGAAACTCCCTCATACCGTCTCGCCTCCCCACACCTCCCCCTTCTGTTCTGTTGACCTTTATATCTTCTAAACAGTGTGGTCCCGATTCACGTTGTCAGTCTGATCCTGCTTGAGGTCATTGTCATTCGTGTTCTGCAAGCTTTGTTTGGAAGGGCGGAAACAAGTTATTGCTCAGAATGTTGATTACATTTATTCCTTGACCTGGCTTCTTTTTTTCCGGAAGTCCAGTGTCTGGTTATATCTATATGACTACATAATTGTGGGTATATCAAGCCATACCCATCCCTTTCCTCCTTCATGTTTCCGCAACTCAATCTGCCACCAGAAAAAAAAAGATTAGATAACACAAGACTCAAGAAGAGGCCAGTTCTTCTTGCAGCAAGAAAAGTAAAAGTTAAATCTCCTTCCCGAGGAACATTACAAAAAAAAAAAAGGATTGGCAAAAGAGAAATCGTCGCCTGCAACGATGCTGAGAAAGGAAGAAGAAGAAATCAAACACCGCCAACAGTGACCTCGAGCTGCGAAGGCGAAGCCACAGAAAGTAACCCAGCCATGTCAACGCCACCAGTAGGCGTGACATCATCATATGCAAACGCATAGCCCTTGCCATCAACCTCATAGTCATGCACGTACTTGCTATACCAGTTGGCAGCTCTGCCGCTCTTGGTGTAGTAGCCCGACACATCAGACATGGGTTGAACGTTACCTCCACTGAGCAGCAGAGTCGAGCGATGGAAGGCAGCGCAAAGTCTAGGCACCACAGCACGATGGACGTCGTTATCGGAAGCTTGGATGGCAAAGGGACCGCCGTTGCAGCCGAAGATGTCGGCGGCCGAGGGTTTGGCGTAGGGTCTGTTGTCGCCGTCGCAGTAGAGGTAGTCGCCGGTGGTTTTGCAGTTGACCAGGCCGGCAGAGACTTGAGTGTCGATGGTGAGTGAGGTGGTGGCGTAGTGGCTCCACACGTCGTTTACGTAGGAGGTCCAGTAGTCTGAGAAGGCGTTTGGGTATAGTGAAATGTAATCGTAAGGGGCAAGTACGCGCAGGGCATTGGAGTTTGCATCAACGGCGCAGAGGTCAGCCCATGGATATCCATCGATGCAGGTCTGCTCTTCGAGGTCGGCGCAAATGTCTTCGACGGCTTGGGTGTGGACACCTTCTGCTTGCAGGACAGTGCCGTCACACGCAGTCAATTTCTGACCCAGCGGTAGACCCACAAAGTCGACGTAACTGAGGTTGGTGTAGATGGCTGATTCCAGGTAGGTCAACTCGATGAAGCCCCAGTTGACAGCTGACGAAGGATCGGAAGGGTTGACGGCAGACGGCTCGACCAGAGCGACTTGGCCACCAGCATTGACGGTGAAGAACTGCAAGTTGCCATCGGCAAACCAGATGCGGCCAGCGCTGATGTAGCCAGGAAGAGAGATCGACACAGTCGAGCCTTGGGCACCGAGAGGAATAGCAACGTCTTCTGTGATGGGTTGTGGTGTCGTGGCTGATGTAGCTGGAGGATAGTACCAAGTACCGTCGGGATGTAACATGACGAGAGCATTGTTGCTGTCTCTACCTGTAACATATGCCCTGACATTTGAGCTTGCCATCTTGTTGACGAAAGACAGTTCGATATAATCCGAGTCTACAGCGGCGAACATGTTGACCGGAGGACGTGACGCAGCGGCTGTTACTGCGTCTGCTTGTATTGACTCTGTGGTGTTGATGGTGTTGTCGTCTGTAAGAATGACATGGTTGGCATCTCCAGGTGTGATAGCAAATGGTGCAGCCATGGTAGGCACCGCCAGCAGAGCCGTAAAGGCACATGAAAGCGCCGTCGAGAAACGCATGATGTGATAGATTCGAGACAAGAAGCACAGCTATCTTTGTCCCAAATATGTATTGTTGAAGGATGTTTGTCGGGTGGCTGATTAGTAAGAGGACGAGTATGTGAGTGATATTGAGGTGGATGGAAAGTCGGTTAGTTCTGGCCACAAGACATACATACTTATAAGACCTCAATCCCCCACAATATAGGAGAGAAAATCTTATCCTTCTATCCAACGGTATAAAGCCGTTGGAGAGGTTGGCTGGGTGGCGCGGATGATAATACAGGTGCCGAGAGGGGGCTCGTCAACTACTATACTCATTATGCACGTCCATGCGAGCAGGTTGTCCCGAAAGCTGAACTCTTAAGTTCATTCTGAAGTCGCGGCAATCTCAGGCCAGTTCTGCTTCGTGCATGCGTTCCTAGAGACATTCAAATTTGACAAGATCCAGACCCGGCATGTCAAAGCTCCACACGTGGAAGTGGAAAATAGGGAGAAAATAAGGCTGGAAGCCGTTGATTCCCACGCCACGAAAACGGCGAACAACCATATCAAAACGGTAGATAAAATTACGACGAGGCAGAGACCGCGCAATCACTGCAACGCGCATGACGTGGATTCCGTTCTAATCGTTATGCAAAAATACTGGTTGCGATGGCCTACACAAAAAACAGCACAGCTTCTTTTCATCCGCTCAACTCCTTACCAGACCTCCCCTGGTTACTCGATAGTAGATTAGACAGTCAGCCTCAAACCGCTGGCCGGCGCTCCGATGGCGCAGATCTCGCACACTTTGCAGACTGTACCTTTGTACTGTGCTTGGTACTTGATGCCATCATAGGGGCAGCTTACACTTTGCTCTCCGCTGTAGATCGGCGTGTACGATGCACCACAAACGTCGAATTCGGCGAATGAATCGTATTCGATTTCGACCGCATCGCCAGGTTGGCGTTCGCATACAGCCTTGACCTTCTTTGCCTGGAGGGTCATGTTAGCTTGTATTCTGTGCGTGTGATCAGCATACACTTACGTTCTCCTTGAAACGGGCGTTCGTTCCTCTTTCGATCAATGCGTTCGCGAAGTTGAGAGCACTGCTCAGCTGCTTGTTCTTGTGTGCAAAGTTCATGGCAGTGAACAAGGCCAAGGTCTGGTGTTGAGGCTCAATGGCAGGAACCGTGAAGTAAGCCGATAGTTCAAGAGCCCGCTTCTTGTCCTCTTCAGAGAAAGAGCTCAGATCGGTGGTGCCTCCAACAAGCTCTCTACGAGTCAACTCGACTGACATAGCAAGAACGTATTGGGCAGCGGTTTGAATAAGTTCCTTTGCCTGAAAGATGTTAGTCATACAGCTTTGTTGTGCTTCTCAGCTAAACATACCTCGTTGACTTGTGATTGCGATGAGACAGCGTTGACAATCAAGGTCTGCAAGATCTTGCGGAATATTTGAACACCATCTTCGAGCTTGTTCTTTTGCATCGACTGCTTTCCAGCCTGCAGATCAGTAGTGCTTATCGTCTCAAGATCACCGGGAATGAATGGCAGGATCTTCCGTGAGTCGGTATCCTTCAGTGTGCGGCGAACGTAGTTGATAAGTGGCGGCAGCTCAGGGTTCGCTGGCAAGAAAGTGCGCGAAGCAGTGTAAATCTCCTCGAACCTGGCCTCGAGAGGCTTGAAGTTGACTGCGCCTACTTGCCTGTTCAGGAGGTTCATAGCAGACTCGTAAGACCCAGCGGCGACGTGATCAGCGGCAACCGGTGAGTTACGTGCCCAAACTTCTGCCTCGCTGCTGCCAGCACCTGCTTCCACAGTCTCGACGTTGACGAACTCTTCCTCCGCCTCGGCAAAGCTGTCGTCGCCCATGTCCCAACCAGCAGCATCTTCATCATCTTCTTGCTCAATGTCGGCAGTCTCCTCAGGGACTGCAGTCTCGGCCTCAAGGAAGTCGGCATCATAACCATTGGTTGCGGGAGCGACCTCTTCAGCACCACCATCGGCAAGCATGGCCTTCTCAAATGAAGAAGCACCGGAGGACTTGACGGGCCAATTTGACTGGAAGGTTGGAACAATAACGGCAGGAGTCGATAGCGGCTTTCCAGTGTCGGGCATAGTGACTTGGTCTTCTGTGAGGCCAGCGGCTTCAAGAATGTTTTGGCACTCCTCCTCCATGCCGTTGGCTTTGGCGGTCAAGTAGGCAAGAGGGTACTGATCGATCTCCTTGAGCATGTCGATTCTGGTTTGGACATCACCAAGGTAGAGAGAGTTCTGGAAGCGAGAGGTCATATCGCCACGGTGCTCAGCAATCTTGGCCATTCTCTGCAATTTCGACTCATCACCGGTTGACAAGTACAGGAAAGACAGCTTGTCGAAGTTGCGAAGCTTCTGATAGGTCATCTCAACAACTTGGTGGTTACCGTGAGCCAAAGCCTCGGTGCTCAGGCGTTGCCAGAGCTTGGGACGGTCCAATTGCTTAGCCATCTCAACAGCAACCTCGAGGTTTCCACACTCGATAGCCAACTCGAATCTAGTCTGAGGGTCCTGGACGAATTGAAGAGCGATCTCAGGGTATCCCTTCTTCTGCAAATACGAGATAATGCTCTGACCAACAAGACTCGAGTTCTTGATGATGTTCAGCATCTCATCGTAGTGTCTCTTGACAAGGGCCATCTTGAAACGATATTCCGTTGGATCAATAGTCATGACCTTGGGCTTTGCAGCTCTATCAAGGCAGTAGACGCTTCTACCCTTGACACGGACAAGGTAAACAGTCTGATCGAGAGTGCGAACGATTCCATTGTCGCCGTTCATAAGAGTGTACTTGATGTGGTTGAGGGTTGAGTACAGCAAGACACCAGTGTCATCCCACACAGCGCTCTTGATGCGAATGGTCTCGTGCAGCGTGCTGACCTGTTCCAGGGACTTGTTGACGATAGTGACATTGTGCTTGCTAAGCAGGGCGGCATACAGACCGTCAGAGGACCAGACAACATACTTTACGCCGTTGACAGCAAGTTCGGCAAGCTGCTTCTTCTGCTGAATGTCGTAAAGAACAACCGTAGTAGGAGTAATGAGCAGCAAACAGCCAGTGCCGCCAAAGTAGACGTCAACGGTGCCAGGTGGAGGCTTAATCGTCTTGGTGGTCGAGTTTTGAAGATCCTTGATGTCAATCTGCTGGTTAGGCTGGTTAAAAACAGCGAAGCGATTACGGGCGACAAAGACAGCCGAGGTTGCAGTGCCGCGCAGAGAGTTGGTAGGCTCAACAGCACCAGAAGCATCTCTGGGCAAGTTGATCAATTCGTAGCAACCCCCATCGGCAGGCGAAGTGACTAGAACTGCACGCTCTGCGGGATTGTATGAGATGGCACGCGGCGGTACCCAGGGGCTGCCAAGCTTCTTGAGTGAGAGCATTGAAGGGCTCTCAATGTTCTTGGTAAAGTCGTAGGAGCGGACCTGCTTATCCTTTGTGATGTAGAAGAGGTTGTTCTGGTAAACGGCCGAAGCGGGACGCTCACGTTCGAGCTTGAAGACCATAACACCATTGTCATGACCAGCGGCGAAAAGGTTGATCTCGGGGTGAGCAGCAATTGTCCAGAAACGGTCGTTCTCACGCTTAAATGATTGGACCGAGGAACGTTTGTTGAGATCCCAAACGCGCAAAGTCTTGTCCTCGCCGACGGACAGAATCAAGTCCTGGTGAGGATGGAACAGAGCGGCCGAGGCATTCTGGAAGTGACCTCTGCATGTATCAACCTCCCAAGCTTTTGTTTCACTCATTCTCCAGAGCTTGATCAGGCGATCATCACCAGCCGAGACGATAAGGGGTAGGGTGGGATGGAAAGAGACCCAGTTGACACCACGATCGTGGCCCTCGAGCACGAACTTGACAACAGCATCGGTGTTGCCAAACATATCTGCTTGGTTTGCGTTGGCGCGAGCCATCTGATCTTCAAAAGTCATCGAAGTGGGAGCCGAGTGCTTCTTGCGGAGGCCGGAGATGTCCCAGACGCGGACGGACTGATCGAGCGAGGCAGAGACAACGAGGTCTTCTTTAGGGTGGAACTGAGCGCACATGGCGTAGTGGTTGTGGCCAGTCATTGTGCAGACTAGAGAGGATTGTTAGAGAAAAGGGCTTCACGGAGAGAAGTTAATGGCTGACGTACTCAGCGAGCGGTTCTGCCAGTTCCAGATGCGAATGGTCTGATCGTCCGAGGCTGAAATGATCCAGGGGAGCTCGTGGTGGAAGAAGACGGTACGGACATAGTCGAGATGGCCGTTGAGTGTAAAGAGGCAGCGACGAGTCTGGAGCGACCAGACCTTGATCTTGTAGTCGTCACCGCCGGAGACGAAGAGTGGTTGCGTCTTGTGGAAATCGACACCTCGTACGGGGCCATCGTGTTCTTCGAAGCGATCAATCAAGGTACCCATACGGTAGTCCCATAGCTGGATAGTGGAGGAGTGTAGAGAGACGAGGATCCATGGTCTTTACGTGATCAGTATGCTGGCAGGTCTAGATTGTCTGGATTGAATGCGCACCGCTTGGGATGGAAGGCAATGCCCTTTGCTCTCGACGACTTGGACTCGAACTGTGACAGATTAGAATAAAGTCAAGCTGCAGAGGTGAAGAAGCTCGCGGACCTTTGTGAGCATGGTGGGATATGTGTTGGACGACATGTTGATTGTATTTATAGAGCCGAAGCCGCAGCTTCACGCATCGAGGTACGGGCTGTGCGCAATTGCCAGAGGAGTCTTGCCGGATGCGCAGCAGCTGGCGACGACGGAGCGGCGGACGGGGATAGAATTGGTGGAGTTGGTAGAGGATGGAATGGGTTGTTACAGCTAGGTACTGCTTGTCAAGTTGTCCTTACTGCCACGTCTGTTTCGCTCCCTGAATCCATCCCTTCTCCACGCTTGCCAAGCCTACCGCTCCTTCCACCTGTAACCAACCCACCTCTTCCGCTACTGCTCCTGCTTTACTGACCACATATATTCAAATTCTGACCTTGTCGATTCCTATCTGGCAGTTGACCTCTTTCCGTCCACAAACATGTCCTAGCTGTTGATCGACTCCCGGCAGGAAGGAGCTCCACATAGTCGCCCATTCCATCCGAGTCTTTGAGCTTCCCCATCATTCGTCCATGCTCCGTCGGCGTCATATCCCTCTCAAACCAACAATGTATCGCAATCATTCACCTTCGGCCTCTTTCTAGTATCTAAAATCTTGTCTCCTTGTTTGCCATCGAGCATCTGCGACAAACAGCCATTCTATTGCTCCTGCATGATGCCGCCTCCTGTCTCCGGTCCACCACTTTCACCTCTCCCGTCGTATCCTTGATTGAGCCTTCACGCCTCGGACCCTTTACGAGCCTCAGCGGATCGAACAAGATCATGTCATATAGTCTCGCGGCTGATTCGTACCTCCCTTCATCACCTCTCAAATCCGCCGATTCCGGATATGCACCACTCGATGCGACAGACTCCATCGCTATCTGGCAAGCTTCGCCATCCGAACCTGTCTCGACTCCGCAGAAATACTACGATTTCGATATAGAAGAGCTGTCAGAAGACAACGTGGACGATTCCTGTTATGCCCAGGTCCTACATCCGTACGAGCTGGAAGAGGTCGACACTCCTGTCGCGAATCGAAGTCACGTCAACCAATTTATTGAGATCGACGAAGAAGATGGTGGACAGGATACTCCCGAGTCCGGATCTACTGCTCTTGCTCATCGTTTGCGTCGTATACGCTGGCAACCTGCATCTCGACCTTCCGACTCGATACGTTCATCACCTGTCCCATCCAACCCGCGCAAGCGCGTACGGTCAGAGGCCTTAGATACCGACACCGACTCGGATGGTTTCGACAGTTCATACACACGTTCTGAACCCCCGCGAATGCGCCGACGTGTTCATGGGCCTGGAATCGCACCTGCTATGGCCACTCCTTCGGCCGTGAGCGATGCATCTACCCCTCGGGCAACCACGACTACCCCTACGTCCGACGAATTGATGGATGTCGACGAACAAGCCGCCTAGGTATGCGGAAATCCTCTTCCGCTCATGTCCCTTCTTTACGATTTTACGTTTTTGAGCGTCCTTCCGATATACCCGATTTGCGTTATCCTTTTTATCAACGAAATATCAAATACCCTTTCGAACAACATACGACCTTGTTATCCTCGGCGTACTTTTGCAATAAATATTCATCCGTCCTTGTCGTGTCGCTTTGCAGGTCTCTGGTCTTATGCTCGGATGCTCGCGTGATGTTGGTGTCCTGATCGCGTCACGCGTCCATATCTACTTGAACTTGCTCAGTCCACCTCAGTTTTGCACAAACCAGTCACGAATCACACGGACAGCTGATCACTGGTCTTGCTGCCTGCTCCAGAGTAGTCGCTTCGATCTCTCGCTTATGTCAGCCGATGGGCCATCTCCAGCTATAAAAACTCCTCGGACCCTTCATCTGTCTTCTCCTTCGTTCATTCACAGGTAGGTCTTTAGTATGTAGGTATCCCTTTTTTCACTTCATCTATCCGCCATCTATCTGCTTTTCCTTAGTTCTCTTTTCTTCTGTCTGCTATATATCTGCCATTTATCTGCTTTCTCAATGTGAATCGCGGACTTCATTGCTCTCTTGGTCTGCGGACTGGGAAGTGGAGAAGTCTACTTGTTGCTGTGCACCCTACACACATGTTCGTCCATGCTGATTCGAACCTGTCATGTTTATCTCTCACTGTCGTTGTTCGTCGTTTACAACATCGTCAATGTGTAAAGCAATTCTGCCAAGACCTATTGCTGAGAGCACCACCCTGTTACCAACTGATGATGTCTCCGGCGGACACACGTTTGTCTTCTTTGTGTTCTCTAGCTATCCGTTTGTGCTCATATGCTACTCTCTCAGCTTGTACGAGTGGTATATGTGGTAACATCGCTGATTCGGAGACATATTTCGGGGTTACGAGCTGAGTCTTTTTGACGCTGTGATACGCTGCAATATTGATAACGAATCGACGAGTTACCTGGAGCAGGACTTGGAGAGCTCCGGCCCTACCATGCACATTAACTAGTATGTTCTAATAAGCCCTCACTTACAAAAGAGACCTATCGTGAAAGCAAGTTGTCATCAACAGTGTTGTTGCAATGTTGCCTGTAGAGATGTTAGCGATGACGCGCTTGGTGGTCTAGGCGTTGATTGGCCAGATGGTGCAGCAGCACAGCTGTCCCGACTCCCCAGACAATCTAAGTTAGGGAGAGGTGTTGCCATAATACCATATCACTCTATATAACCCGGAGCTGATCACAGTTTATCCCGCCGCAGCATCACGCCGTCGGCCGCAAGCATCAGCAACATGGCCAACCCCCAAGGATACCCTGCGCAGGGCTATTCGCAGGAAGAATACGACCAATCGCAGTCCGGCACCCCCGTGCCTGCTCCCTCCCAAGTCCCAGCAAAGAAGAAGCGAGCCTACGCTGGTCAGGCCTTTGAATTCGGCACCGGCGCCAATGCTGGCCAGCCCGTGACACAGACTGCCCCTCCTGCCGCCGCCTACGGCGCTGCTCAACCCGCTGCTGGCTACGGCTACGGCGCCCCGGTCCAACAGCCCGCTGGCTACCCTGACCCTCAGCAACAACAACCTGCTGCAGGATACGGCGCTCCTGCCCCTGGGTACCAGCCTCCAGATGCCTATGGTGCCGCTCCCGGAGGAGTCCCAGGCATGACACAACAGTTTTCGCAGATGGGCATGGCACCGCAACAACAACAACAGCAACCCGCACAAGCCCCTCAGCAAGCCGCCCCTGCTGCCCAGCGTCTGAACCCTCTTCAGCCCGTCGACATCAGCGTTCAAGGTGCTCCCTTCCATGTCTCGGATCTGGATCTGCCTCCTCCCCCCATTATTCTACCTCCTAACGTACGTCTCGAACCCCGTCGTCAGACTGGCAGTCTGGATAGCTCTGCCCTCGACCCGTCACTAACATGTGCTACAGTCCAGCGTAACCCCCTCTCCCAACGCGAACTGCCCGCCCAAGTACGTTCGCTCGACATTGAACGCCATTCCTTCAACAAACTCGCTCCTCAAGAAGTCCAAGCTTCCCTTCGCCCTTGTTATCCAACCATACGCTACTCTCCACGACGCCGAGGACGACGTGCCTGTCCAGCCCGACCAGGTTATTGCAAGATGTCGCAGATGCCGTACCTACATCAACCCCTTTGCCACTTTCCTCGACCACAGCCACCGATGGCGCTGCAACATGTGCAACCTGACCAACGATGTTCCCCAAGCCTTCGATTGGGACAACATGAAGCAACAAGCCATTGACCGCTGGCAGCGTCCCGAGCTGAACTACTCGGTCATGGAGTTTGTGGCTCCTCAAGAGTACATGGTCAGAGCCCCACAACCTCTGGTATACCTTTTCTTGTTCGACGTCAGTGTCGCGTCGGTCCAGAGTGGTCTCCTTGCCACTGCTGCCCGCTGTGTCGCCGAGTCGCTCGATCGCATTCCCAACGCCGACCGCCGAACTCGCCTTGCTTTCATGGCTGTTGACTCGAGCCTGCACTACTTCACCATCCCTAACGACGCCAGCGGTACCTCGGACTCGAACATGCTGGTTGTGAGTGATCTTGACGAGCCTTTCCTTCCTACACCAGACGGTCTTCTTGTCAGCTTGGCCGATTCGCGTCAAAACATCGAAACCTTCCTGGGCAAGCTTCAGTCCATGTTCCAAAACACTCAGAATGGTCTCTCGGCCATGGGCTCGGCCATGCGTGCTGGACACAAGATGATTTCTCACGTTGGTGGAAAGATGGTTGTTTTGACAGCCTCGCTACCCAACCACGGTTATGGCAAGCTCGACATGAGAGAAGACAAGAAACTTTTGGGCACAAGCAAGGAGAGCTCTCTGCTGCAGACGGCCAACGCCTTTTACAAGAGTTTTGCGGTCGAGTGTTCAAAGACTCAGGTCTCAATCGACATGTTCCTCTTCTCTTCACAGTACCAGGATGTTGCTTCTCTGAGCAACTTGCCCAGATACACTGGAGGCCAGACATACTTCTACCCGGCTTGGAGCGCCGCCCGTACCGAGGATGCCATCAAGTTTGCAACAGAGTTCAGCGACTACCTATCTTCAGAGATTGGCCTCGAGGCCGTGTTGCGTGTCAGAGCCACCACTGGACTACGCCCAAGCACTTTCTACGGAAACTTCTTCAACCGCAGCTCCGACCTCTGCGCTTTCCCTGCCTTCCCTCGCGACCAAGCATACGTCGTCGAGATTGCCATCGATGAGTCAGTCACAAAACAGTTTGTCTGTTTGCAAGCTGGTGTTCTGCACACTACATGTAATGGCGAGCGTCGCATTCGCGTCATGACCCTGTCAATCCCCACTACACAAAACTTGGCAGATGTCTACTCGAGCGCTGATCAACAAGCCATCGCCGTCTACTTCAGTCACAAGGCCGTCGAGAGGGCCTTGTCCAGTGGTCTTGATGCCGCCAGAGATGCTCTTCAAGCCAAGATCATCGAGCTTCTTCAGACATATAAGAAGGAGCTTGCAGGTGGTAACATGGGTGGTGGTGGTCTTCAGTTCCCTGTCAATCTCAGAGGTCTGCCAACTCTGTTTTTGGGTCTCATCAAGAACGTAAGTAAAACCGTTGCAAATTTAGAAGCCACACATACTAACATGACTGCAGCTTGGTCTCCGCAAATCTGCCCAGATTCCTAGTGACCTTCGTTCAGCAGCCTTGTGTCTACTTTCGACACTACCCCTGCCCTTGATGATCCAATACATCTACCCTCGCCTGTACTCGTTGCACGACATGCCCGAGACTGCTGGTCTTCCTGACCCGACGACCGGTGCTATTGCCTTGCCTCCTCCGCTTAACTTGACTTCGGCCAATGTCGTTCCCTTTGGTCTCTACCTCATCGACGACGGTCAGACACAGTTCTTGTGGCTTGGCCGCGACGCAGTTCCAGCACTGGTCATGGACGTTTTCGGTACCGATGATAAGAACGCACTGAAGCAGGGCAAGACTTCATTGCCCATCATAGACAGTGAGATGAACGAGCGTGTACGCGCTGTGGTCGAGAAGAGCCGAGACCATCGTGCCAAGGGCTGCGGTAGCATCGTCGTGCCCTCGCTATATCTCGTTCGCGAGGACGGTGACCCAAGTCTCAGATTGTGGGCTCAAAGCCTTCTCATCGAGGACCGTGCCGACATGGCTGTCAGCTCTGCTCAATTCATTGGCATGTTGAGAGAAAAGGTAAGCACTTTCTAGAGCACAATGATCTCTGGCTCAGATCGCTAACTGGCACAACTACAGGTCATGCAATAAAGTTTTTTGATACCACCAAAGGCAACGGCAAGGACCAGGAAGGTTTACACAGTTGTCTGGACTCTTGACGAAGAGTAGAGCATCCGATGAGCCCATGAGGAGGATTGGAAGCAAGATAGTCGAAATGAAGCAACCCCCAAATATCGCGTGGTAACCCTTTTTAGACCAAAAAACGAAGGAAGAGGCGCTTTACAAACCTATTCGTTTAACCCTGGTACCTATTTCATCCAAAGGCCTTGATGCAGGAACCACATGATCCATGCCACAATCGTAAAGTTTTAGGTTTTGCATGCACAGCTGTAGGTGTTTGGGAGTAAGTAAGGCGTGCGGCTGAAATGAAGACAGCCTTCGGAACGTGATGTCGGGTAGGTAGTTGGATGTAGATAGCTGATATACCGAGCTGAGTGACCAAGCTGACATTTGGACCAGGGCAGGGGCAACGAAACAAGGCAAAATAGGCAAATAGGCTTTTCTCATGGCTCCCTCGTACCTTGGCCACGTACCTTTTTGCAGCCCTTGCCTGGCGAATTGCTGCTTTCCGATCTTGGTCTCCACGTTTGGCCGACGCCCATTCGAGTTATCCGAGACATTATCCTCCTGGTGCCTTGAAGATCTCCTATTTTGGTGGATCACATACGAGAGAGGCGTTTTGCGGTAGAGGTGAGGCGTACCTATTTCGGGTTTTTTGCACAGTGGATCTCATCGTGGGATGTATGGATGAAGGCGTCGGAAGGGCAGAAGAGCATCTGGAAGAGTCTCTGATGTTCACAAGTCACTTTGTTCCCATGTATAAAGTACACGGCAATAGCTGAGAATATGGTTGCACAGAAGGAGGGCGAGATTGCGCGGGTCCATGACCATGAGTTGCAAAGCTCTGGGTCTTGTGAGCAACCGGCCGGTCAAAGCCGGTGCTCTGATCGATTAGAGAGAGTGCAAAGATGATGGGCAGAGTAAGATGTGCGTGTATCTTGTGCGATCGCCGTTTCATGGTTTACTTATTCCCAGACACCATATAACCCCAGCGAAGCAGTCGCATGACGAGAGACAAAATATCCCCAGTACAAAAGAATGTATGTGATCGAGTGTTTGCTTGCGCGAATCCAGACCTGCGCCTACTTTAGATAATCATGTCTTGCCCTTGCAGCAAGCTGCGAAACTCTCGGCATGAAACAATGCCCATGGCTTGACAAGCCCTCAATCCCGGAGGGAAGTGGCACCTTTTGTGGAGAGAGGGGCAGAGGCAAAGATGCCATCTTTCACATGACAAAAAGTCAAATGGGCACACACCGTGCTGGTTGTCCTCGTGGTACCTGGATCTAGAAAGTCCACGCCATTTTCACGTGTACCTGCACTAAGGTTTCGGACTCGAGATGAACGAGGAAGCGAGTGGAGGCAATCAATAAATACATATCTTGTCGAGTGCCCATATGCGGGCAATCCAAGGATCAGCATGATGGAGGTGCGCTTTGTCGGAAACGCTGCTCGTTGTTTATGCAGGTTAGCGGTGCTATCATGAAGAGGGAACTAATTAGCGTCCAGGGCGATAAATCGCGACCTGACGAATCATCCGGCTCCCTAAGACATAATTCATTATTGGCATCATCACCATCATCATCTTCCATAAGAAGCTTGGCTTTGTCCGGCACACCACGCTGAGTCTTTGTACCTTTTTTGTAACCCCTCCTTTTTGCGAAGGCTGATGTAAGAATTAACGGACCTGAAACCCTAGTAGATCTTGGGAGGCAGAACGGGGCAAAGACATGATCTGACACTTTTCCGACAAGAGATGAGCATGAAGGATATGGCAAGAGCAAGGCACAGATGAAACATGATTGAGCAAAAGCAACTCCCCGCACACTCCGAGGGCTGATATCGTGATGGAGCAAATCTACCTATTTGATCACATCGTCATGCTAACGACCCGTTCCATGCCGTTGACTCGCACTGCTGTTCCTCGTTTCCTTCTACCTACCACCCCCCTTCAACGACGCTCACCGTCTTTGTGGCTTGGCGGTGGCCGGGTAGCGGTGCCTTGGCCGGGAATGTTCGCTGCTGAGTGGCTCCCTGTTCAGCACACCGTATATCGTGTGGAAAAGGGTCAAGCCGCCTCGTCCGGATCTCGTCAAGGCAATTGAGACGTAGGTGTGGGTGTGGGTGAGCGTGACCCAAGACTTTCAAGACGCTTGATACGAGCTGGAAGCCGCGGTGGGCGCGTGTTCAGGTGCGGCGGTGTCTTGCAGACCATGGACAAAGTAGAGGGTTTAGCTGGGTACGTGGACGCATTGTCGTGCGTTTGCCGTAGACTGCACGCTGGTTGGTTTGCACCTGAATATGCACCATCATGTACCTTTGCTCTCGTACTGCATGTCGCGCACACCCCACCTCTTGATTAGTGTCGAGGGGTACCTTTTCTCACTCTACGCCTTCACACTCGCGCCCTCGGCTCTGTCCTGCGCAAGCTCCCCTCCCAGGCAGGCATGGTGGTAGCCAGGGCGTTGACGGGTAGGTACATGGTGTGGAGGATGGCGGGTTGGTGCTCGGTCGTCGCGGTCTTGACTCTTGAGCGTCTGTAGATGGTTGGCTGCCCGCCTGTCAGTTGGAAACGTTTGGCTCCAGACTTTCAGCATGGGCAAGCGCCCAGTCGACATGTTCTGTGCCGATCCGGCGCGGTAGACAAAGTTAATGGTGGCGTCCGTGCGTGGGCAGATTTAGATATGCGAGGGGAAGTCATCATCATCTGTTTTGCCTTGTGGATGCTCTCTCGTCCCGCGAGTGGGCGCTCATGCACTCGTTTTTGACTCCATCGCGGCCCTTCTCGGACGCTTGTTCCTGCGCCCTGTCTCGAGCATCGTAACTCTAGTTTTGATCGAGCCCCCAGAAAGAGCAGTTGTCTGACCGTTGGGTTGCCGAGTTGCGCTACCCGTACCTTGGATAGCCAACTCTGATTCTGACGCAGCAGCCTTTGGCAGGATCACCAACGTTGCGTGTGGCGGGTTGGCTGCATCTCGCCGCTCTATCCATTACTACTATTGCTGCACCTGCTGCTTGCTTATCACCCTTGCGACCCGTTTGCCGCTCCGTCAGACGAGTCCTCATCCTCGTCCTCGTCTCCGTGCTCTTTTACGTCTGCTCTACCACGACGGCGTCGACGTCTTGCCTGTCATACTGATCACCCATGTTTCGTCAAGCTGCTCAGCTACATGACATGCTCTAACCTGACCGGTACGCCTTTTACATGCACCTAAGTCGGCAATACTGGGGCCGCTCTTGTGCACCATTACCGACGAATTATTTGCAAGGCTTTGATCAAGAAAGACGGACTGATTCTGAACAAGCCGGTTAGAAATCGATTTCCTCTCAACGCACCTGGCTTATACTCGGTCATGACTTCCCCGACCATCCCGCCAGCCATGTCGAATCCTCAACACCACACCACACGACCGATGCTTGCACCCAGCAGCAGAAAAAGAAGTGGTAGTACTACTGACGACTACCAACCCATGACGCCGCGACTCAGTGCGCGCTTCTCCGATCAACCCGACGAAGAAATCCCCGCCGAAGAGTCGACTTTGAATACGCCGACCAGAGGGACTTTCAAGTTCCCGGCCGACAACTCGAGCGCTTCTGGACAACATGATGCCACCATCGGTGTGAGTCGTGAGAACTCGCGCCGCTCGGTACACTCGCACCAGTCTAGCGATTCGCAGGATATAGACATGGATGATGGCGATGACGACAGCCACGACCTCGCGGGCTCGGATAACGAGAGCGACGAAGACGGAAAGCCGTCCAGGAAGAAGAAGAAGGGCCAAAGATTCTACTGCACCGACTTTCCACCATGCAACCTCAGCTTCACTCGCAGCGAGCATCTGGCCCGGCACATCCGGTAAGCATGAGGCTCAAGTCCGACATGGCGTCTTGTACTAATGCTCGACAGAAAACACACGGGTGAACGCCCCTTCGAGTGCCACTGCTCCCGCCGATTCTCTCGCCTCGATAACCTGCGTCAACATGCGCAGACAGTCCATGTCAACGAAGAGATACCTGGCGACTCTCTGGCAGCGACTGGGACTAGGTTTCAGAGACAGATTCGAACGGACCGCGTACGTCCGCCAAACGTGAGGCCTAGAGCGGCAACCGCTGGTAGCGGCGGCCACAGCGCATACAGCAGAGGCCACAGCAGGAACCTGTCCGCTTCTAGTGTCCTCTCGACTACCTCGAGTCTGGCCATGTCCGATGTTGGGGAGAGTCGTCCGCGTCCCTCCCCTCTGCTGTTGAACGCTGATCCCGTAGCAAGAGCGAGAATGAGTCTGGACACGTTCAATCCGGCCATCCCCAACAACGGCCCTCAGTTTGGCTACTATCACCAGTCGCCTAGTGGCTACAGCTCTCCCACCGCCTCCAACTTCTCTGCTGGCGAAGCCAGCCCTAGGTTCCAAGCCTCTATGCAATCACCGTCTCTGCCCACGAGGTCATCGTTCTACAACGGTACTAGAACACCCTCTCGCCGTCTGTCTGTACCTTCTGGTGTCAGCCCTTACTCGCCGCCGACTGCAACCTATCAGCCAGTCTACTTTGCCCCCCTGTCTTCCGGTCCTGCTGCTCAGTACTCAAACACGAGCGGTATGGTCGCCAGTCCAGCTGCCTCTACCTTCTCACACCACCGCCGTGAGTCTGACGCAGAGCTAGAGTGGAGGAGAAGAACATGGCATCCCAGCACTCACGCAAACTATGCCAGTCGTCCTGCGACCAGTGGCTTGGCTTATAACCAGACTCCCGACGACGCCGCTCCTGCTCTTGCCTCCCAGCCAGCAGCAAGCCAGATCACTAGACTTCCTGGTATTGAAAGTTTCGACCACGCTCCTCCCCCTCCTGCTGCTCCTGCACGCAACATTACCAGCCCCATGCAGATTGACTCTGCCCGTCACCCGTTGACGCATTCAGGTCCGATCGAGGTTTCTACTTCGGCCCCTGGAGACCGCAGAAGTATTGGCTGGGAGCATAATCTTCACCATGGTCTCAACAGGTTGGAGATCGCTCATCCTCCAGTGGATCAGTCCCGCGTACTGCCAAGCCAGAGACTGCCCGCAGCAGCTCGTTCCGAACAGTCTCAGCAGCCTGCTCCTGGATATGCGCTTCCTCAGTTGCAGCCACTCGCTGATCTACGCTCTGCTGCTTCCGATGACCGTGCAAACAAGCGTCAAGCCTGGTACGGTGGCCCGATGGGCCCTCCTCAGGGAAGTCAGCCAATCATGATCGCACACCGCACCTCGCCAGAATCCAGCAGCAGTGAAGGTATCCCTACACCTTCGACCTCTCAGGGCAGAGAACTGCATCCAGCCATCATGCACGCGAATGGAATGGTTGAGTTGCAGCCCCCAGACGCAGTGCTGACTGATGAGCAAAGAGCACTTCAGGCCCACTACCAGGGCAAACCTGAGCCTACGAGAGCAGACTCTGGCTTCCACAGCTACGTGCACATGCCTGGTCAACAGCCCACTGTGTACATGATGCAAGCCGGTCACAACATGCAAGCCCAGTCTCCCGAATGGCGTCCCGCACCTATCAATCCGAGAGCCAATCCTGACATGGGAAGACTTGAAGCACTCGTTGCTGTTGCCACCAGCGAAAACCGTGCTGTCGAACACCGTGGTTGATCTTGATCAGCCCAACCCATCCACGATTACAACATTGAACGAATACACCCCTGCCAATGCCCACCCTTCCACCCTTTTTACAACTAATGTTTCATAATTTGATGAAACGACCCCGAGAAACGACCACGACCTGCGAAACGACCTTGCCACGATTTTCTGTTTTGGAGCGCTGCTTACTTCCTGTTCTGATCTTTCTTGCTTTTCTATTTACGTTCGAGCGTGTTGTTGCTATTCCACTCCCTCACCCATCCCCTCTTCCTCCACATCCCCCAAATACCCCTTTTGACTTTCTTGTTTTCCTATTCTTTGCAAGCATACGATGCGTGCGTGCGTTGTTCTTCCTTCTCTCTTTTTCTTCTTTTTATCTTCCTCTTTTTTGGTTTCTTTGCGGTGGTCTCAGTCAAGTTATTATTTCGATACCCTGATACCCCCCATGTTTTTTCTTTTTCTTTTTTTTGGTTTCTGTCTTGCTCAAATCACACGATGCACGAATTTTTTAGTCTCACTTATTAGCTTTGTGGTGTTGATATCGAACTTCTTCTTCTTCTTTCTCTGCGATCAAAATTGTTCTAGTGTGCCGTCTTCTCGTGTGTGTGTGTGACTGATCTTCCGTCCAAGTGGTTGAGTGTTTTGAGTGAAGACATGAATCTTTCAACTCAAATCATCGTGCTCGAACGAGACTGGGCTGTGTCTGGAACTGGTATTTGAGGACATCTATGTTTAATCCTATGCTAACTTCTACTGCTTTTCCCAATTGGAGAAGGATTTCTCGCATCTCCTTTGACGTGACATTCCACTTCTCCTATGCAATGTCCACACATCGTCGAATGCTAAACAACCCCCTAAGGCTCCAGATGCAAACAAGAGAGAAGAAAAAAAAAACGCCAAAAGCAATGCCACACCAAAAACATGCTTATACACCCCAAAAACGCCAATGCTTTCCTATAGCTCCAAAAGTGTGAAACCCCCCTGATGATCAAAAATGTATTTGGAGAAAACAAACGCATCTTTTGTCTCACACCATGGCAATCAAGCCCTCCCTCATCCTCTCGACACCTTTACTCCCCACTCCCTTGAGTCTGCCCAGCTCGCCTACATGCCTGACTTCATCGTCCATCTCACACAATGCATTTACAATCATTTCCGCCTTTTTTGCGCCTACGCCTTTGAGGAGGCGTATCTGCGCTACATCGCGGCTGTTTATGATGCGCAGAATGTGTTTGGAGCGGGGCGTTTGGTCCGGGCCAGCGTGCATGAGTGAGTGTGCTAATTCGTCTTCAGAGTCCGAGTCGTTGTTGGTTTGGCGCTGCGGCGGTGCTGTGGTGGCTTCGTCGCGGAAAACGCTCAAGTTGCGGCGGATAGGGGGCCGAGTGTTGCGTGCAGATGGTTTTGTGAATACGGATTCGTCTGCGGAGTAGTTGTCGTGGGTATCGGGCACGTAGTCTTCGTCCTCGAGTAACGGTACACCACCACTGCTGGATTTGGGTCTGCGCGATTCTTCCTTGCGAGTGATTTTTTCTTGCAACTTGAGCATTTTCTGCGCTAGCTTTTGGTTGTCGGGAAAGTATGGCAGGGCCAGTTGATACATTTTCAATGCGCTGACTTCTTCTCCGCGGACCGTGTGTTGTTTGGCCATGAGTAGGTATTGAAGTCCTTCTGCACGTGCGGATTCTTGGTCAATGACTCTGCGCTCCAGAGCAATCAATCGTGCTTGTACATCAGGAGAGATTTCGGTGCCGGCGCTTGCGAGAGTTGCTTTTGTGGACGAAAGGGCTTGCTCGGCGAGCTTTTCGGCTACTTTTCTCTCGATGAGCGCTTCGATTGATTGCTGAGACATGGTTTCTGGTTTGGCGGGGACTGTTGGCTTTAGCACTTTGGAGGGTCGGTTGATGGTGGGCACGGCTTCACTACTAGTGCGTTTTTGTGCCTCTGCAGTCCGAGGGTGGCCTTGTCCTGAGAGGTGGCCAGGTCGGGATATGGTTGCTGTTTTGGGCTTATCGGAATAAACGGAGAAAGCCTTGACTGGTTTCTCGATCTTGTCCTTTTCGGCTTGCTCCCTGCTGGGGACAACGTTGTGAGACAGGGCCTTGGGACGCAATGGTTGGCGGTTAGCCAGAGGAATCGAGGGAATGCCGATTCTGGACTCAGGCTTTGGTGCAGTGCGGAAGAAGGGCCTGTTCTCGACCTCGTTTACTTCAATCTTCTTTGTTCGGTTCGCAAAGTTTAGAGAGCTAAGGGTATCAAGGTGGTAGCTTCTGACAGGAGCCAAGTTTAGAATCATGACAGTGAGGCCATTGTTCTGGCCCAGAGACAAGATTCGAGTCATCTTGGACTCGCGGTAGGGAATGCGGTTTTGCTTCTTGCTGATGGCCTCAACACATTGAGCGAGAACGAAGAGCGATTTGTTGATGCTGGCAGATTCGACCATTCTTTCCTTACCGTTGTCGGTGCGGCGGTTATCTTCGGAGCCAGCCAGATCGATGGCACTTGCTGTGCTTACACGGACTTCGTTGCCAGTCACTTGGGTTACCTTGACGCAGAGAACCGCATGAGAGCGCGAGGAATGTGCGTTCAACTGAACAAGGCGTTAGTGATGGTCGGTATTGGTTGTATCAGGGAGAGAGGTACCTTTGTGGCAGAGGTAGAGCGGTTGACGTTGGCCTGGTCGTACAGAGTCTCGAAATCCTTCAACGAGGTGCAAGGTCTTTCGGTCAAGCCAACAACAACCGTCTTGCCGTTGTTGTCACGGATGGGCAGGCCAGCAGGAGTACGCTTCTCCGGAGCCTCAAACAGATCAAAGACGCGGTCGTTGTAGATTTCGTAGTAGCTCATGGCGACATCGACTGTTGTGTCGCCGTCGGAGTCCTTTTCGATCTTGCGACTCCTGCGGTAGATGCTGCTGAGCAATCGTGGAATGACACCTCTTTCTGCCAGTAGTTTACCACCACGCATGGTGTGGGTCTTGCCTGTTCCAGTGACTCCATACGCGAAGATGGTGACGTCGAAGCCCTTGAACAGGTGCTTGACGGTGGGTGCAATCTCGTTGTCGTAGACTTGTTGTTGTGTGGCTACTTGGTCGTAGACGCTGTTGAACTGGAAACTGAAAGCCTCGGCCTCGTTCTTGGGATTCGGGATGCGCACGATCGAGGGAGTGGCCAGTGGTTCGGATGCAGTTGTCGCAGCCTCGACGATTGTGTCCTTCTCCAGCTCCTGCTTGAGCAGTGGTCGGATGCGAGCGACGACTCGCACGCTCATGGCTGGCTGGAGCTCGCGGGGCTGGTTAAAAATGAGGTTGGTGAATGGTCGATGCGCGCCCTGCAGACGTGTCGAACAAGAGAAGAAGAAAGTCAACGCCCTCGTGGGCTGGCGCGTCGGAATGGGCGTGTGCCTCCTGCTCCTGAACTGACGTTAAGCTGCAGGGAGCCGTTCGAGACTTTGCGCTTTTTCCCCACGCAAAGACGCAGAGAGTGTCAACAACACGTCGTTTTTCTCGTCGACCCAGAAACCGTTCGGCTTTCACTTTGTGCTCCTGACTTTCAACTTCTGCTTGACCAACACTCGACTAATTACACCATCAGTTTCGAGACCTTGGTCGCCCTTGTATATCCTGCGCTGTGCGTCTTGATGTTTATGCGCAATCTCGTCAACAAGTTTGATATATTCGATGCCGCTAACAACGTCGATCCCGCCTAATTGTGCCAACAATCGCGACTTCGATAAACCACTCGATAACCCAACTGTACTAACGCTCTCTTGCGAACCAAAATCGGCTTCGGAACGTGCTCATGACGATGCTTGGTCCTACGTCAGATTGTGGGTGTTGCATTTTATGCCGTCCTCCATCATGAACCCTGAACACACGACGATCTTATTGCGGGACCACGACCTCATAGATCGTGCTTTGTGCTGAGATCGCGCCTGTCGTTTCAATCGAGAATGGGAAACCCGATATTAGGCGCTCAAGATATATGTTCGGCGCGTCTTCCGTTCTATCATATATGAAGCTATCAGGTGCATACGTACAACAAGGGCTACCGGCTCCTCCCTCCGACTTCTCAACATGTCGTGGGTTTCTTTGCCTTGACTGGCGCTGGTTTAGCTGCCGTCTTCTGAGGACCTTTCGTGCTCGCAGTCTTACTGCTTGCCGCAGCACCATTGACCACTGCCGGTTTCTTACTCGCACTCGATGCTTGAGCTGGCTGCTTTGTCGCTGTTGACGAGCCTGATGGGTCTGCCTTGCTCGCAACAGGCGTTACCCGTTGCTTCTGCTTGTTCTCGGCAATCTTTTGTACACCTTGTTTGGCTTTCTGCATCGCTAATGTCGATAGAGGCCTTGTGATGGCCGTCTCGACAGGTGTCATCGGTAGTGTTTTGCGGACGTTTGGCGCAGGCTTTGGAGAAGCCGTCTGCGAGGCTCTCAAAAGTCGCCGTCTTGTCTCTTCATGTGCGCTGTCAATCGTGTTCTTCAGCTTAGGGTCCAGATTCCGTCCGGCTGTGGGCTTCTCTGTCTCTGGGAGGGGATGTTTCTTCATGGCTTCTTCCATTTCTCTCTGAGTCTTTGCAGCGTTTCTAGTGATCTTTTCTACTGCGGAGCCTTTGATTGGTTGACCACCTGCTGATTTGGCAGCATATGTCAGAGCTTGCCGCATGTCCTCGGTCGATTTTGGTGCCTTTGGTGCCTTTCCAGTCATTAGCAGGTTCATCTGCTGCTGTTGGGCGACTTTGTTCAATAGTGCGTCAAAGTCGATGTTGCCAGGTGCTATATCACCACTCGAGAGTGCCGTTGCAGCGGCAGTGATAGGAGCAAAGATAGCGAGAAACTCCTCCCATCCGCCTGCCTTGACTTCGGTCGTGATGAACTTGGCAGTCTTGTTTACTGGCTTGATGACTTGCTTCTTTTCTCCGTTACTGTTGCCATTTGCAAGCTTCTGCAGCGCGGCTTCGGCTTGCATGGCTTTGATTGGACATCCAGCAGGGAAAGATCCATGGCGGTAGAAGTGCTCGAGGAGGTAGTCCTTTTCGGTCCAGCGGTTCTTGAGCCATCTCTCAAAAGCCTCGTCGTTGTCGATTGGGATGTCGCTGATCTTGAACCGCCTCCAGTACATGTTGACAGACTTTGGTGGACGACCCTCGAAGAATGAAGAGCGAAGGGTGAAAATGTCCTGTCCGAATTGACCTTCTCTATCATCTTGTCAGCTGAGTTTGATGTGAGTTGGTTGCCGGAAACATACGGAACACCCTCATATGCAATTGTGCAGTCGTATAGCCAGTTTGTCGATTCCTTCAGTCGTTGTAGACAAAATTGCAGTCCAGTTTTGCGAGGCAATAGCTGGTGCTTCATATCGTTGATACCCTGCTTCTCCGCCCAGGCTTTGCTCTTTGCACGAGTAGTCTCGCTCAGGTTTGTGCCTTCCGGGAAGATCAGCAACCACATAGGATCCTTAGGATTGCTTAGTTGGCTCAGATGACGTTGGAAGCGACTCTTGTCTGTTTCCCATTTTCGTGATAGAAAGATAAAGTTGTAGAACTGAGCGCCCCAGCCGAAGATGGGAACATTCTTTAGAGACTCCTTCAATATGATATAGATGCGACCATGCATCTTGTTGGTGTATGCGATCCACCAGAGATATAGCCAGTCAGTGTAAAGCTATTCCTGTCAGTCTGATTACGCCTTTGGTGAAGTTGATGACCAGCAACGTACCTGGTGGTTAGCCATCATGACAAGTCGATGAGGAAAGTTGCATCGAAGACTTCCATCTTCCATCTGGTACAACTGATCCTTCATGCTCTCGTCTCCGGTAACTCTGACAGCAGTAGGCGCCCACCATTGGGTCATAGTCGCGGTAAGGACAGCAAAAGATTCTTTGGTCCATGCCATATATCCGTCGTAGAACTTGGGATCGATGAGCTTCAAAGGAGCACCAATGAATTGGGAAGCGCTTATACTGAGTTGTAGTATGCTGATCAGATACTAGTCCTCAAAACACTTTTACATTTTACTTACGCCAGCACCCCTGAGAGGAACGTTGATGCAGCAGAGAAGGCTCTCTCAGCCTGTCCCATTGTACCATGTTGAGGCGGTCCTGCTGGATGTTGATCTCCGGCTTTGGACTTCAAGAGGTCGAAACCTGCTCCTAACAGGGTGTCGCCGAACGCCTTGGACGCTGCCTCGACTTGCGGTCTCGACATTTTGACTTCTGATAAAATCACGAGGAGTGAGGAAACATCGAACAGCCACAGATCAGCTATTCATTTGACCGAATACGAAGCGAGTGACTTTGAGACGTCCAGACCCTGTCTGCGGCAGTGCAGCATTCCTGCTTTTCGATCACATCCTTTCCATCGACTCGCGTCAGCAAGCGACGTGCGATGAGGCAATGTGGTACCCGCGCTGGAGCCCGATCGAGTTCCGAGCTGCAGGTTCAGCCACGACCAACCTGATCCATCCCACGCCCCGCAAGGAAAAGTAAAATGACGTGGTGGTTCGTGAGCCGCTTTTTCGATGCGAGTCCAGCCACACGAGTGCCTTGCCTAAAGGTGCCTTTTGATCTCGAGATTGCACCCTTCTTTCTTCCAACCACACGTAAATACCACACGACCACCGCGGAGCTTTTACTTGACAACTTTGCTTTGATATCTGGAAACCTACCTGATCGCATACATATACATTCGGAATCAGCATCCATCCGACGACACCACATTTCCTCCCCGAGAACACATCAAGATCCGACATGGCCAACGCTCCTTCGGCAGCTCGTCCTCAACAATCGCGAACCAACGGCGTAGCCAGAACGAACGGAGCAGCTCGAACAAACGGCGCAGCAGCCAACAAAGCAGGCGCATCTCGTCCAGCAGGTGCAGTCCGGCCAGCAGCCAGAGCAAACAGTGTTTCCTCTCAAGGAGACGCTGTGAACGGAGTTGGCTCAGCATACGCCATCATGGCCAACAGAATCGCAAACCGTGTCGCCGAAATGGCCGAGAGCATCACATTCGTCGAGAGGTGTGTTCACGCGACTGAAGCCCATATCATGTTCACATCACTAATCGTAGCATACAGACCCAAGCCGCAACAAAACGGACAGATTCTCAATGAAGAGCCGGCCGAGAAGAAGCGTCCTCGCAAGCTCGAGATGCGCCTCGACACCGGAAACGATGTCAGCTTCAGCGCACCTTTCCTGGACAATACACTCCAGAAGATGCTCGCGCTTCAGAACCGCATGCTCAAGAGCACAGCAGACCTGTCGAAAAACGAATCCGTCGATGAGAAGATTGTCAGAGAAGCAGCTGCTCAGAGCGCAGAGCTGAGTCGCATCATTGCACTCATCTGTGCGGAGAAGGCACGTCAAGGAGCTTAGAGTTTGCTTGCTTGTCGGAGTACGGAGAACGGAGAACAGCACGGCGTCAAATCAATCTCTCCTAATTTTTCTTCTAATTAATGACGAAGGACATGGTTCTTTGGGGCTTGTCATGTAGCCGCCAATGATTTATCTCTTGTATCGATACTACGTATACGGCGTTCTTGTTTTCCATCGCTTCTTTCTGTCCCTTGTCGCAGCCGTGAGTAAGGTTCAGAGAAAGAAGATCTGCCGGCCCCTCTCAGAACTCTGTTCGCTACAGACTTTGACCACTGACCCGTGAGTCGCGTGTTGTTGCACGCGTCCGGGGCGCCGCTACGTAACCTAGACGGCTGTCCAACTGGCCAACGGTCGATTGTCTCAGTCTGCCGTGTGACATTTCGCATGTCGTGCCACCGCTCCGCTTGTTTCGAGTCATCTCTTGCGCCACACTTTACGTCACCCTTGCGCAGTCCTGAGTCCTCACCACGTAAATGTTCCGCTACCCTTGTCAAGCGCCCCAGATCTACCAACCTTGACTGCCAGGTTTGCGGGAAGAGTTGCAGCAAAATGCAAGGGATGGAATATGCACAGTGATGCTGTTTCTGGCCGGAAGAAGATGAGTCTGGATTCTTGGATCGCTCCATCACCTTGGGGAGGTTTGTGCTTTTGCTCTTTTGTCCTTTTGATATCGCATTTTCCCTGGACTTTGCTCTCTTTTGTTGCTCTTTTTGAAGTTGAGATACCTGAAATTGCATATATCCGAAAATGACGGGCTTCATCACGAATTACATCCAAAACACCGCCATGGGCATGCTGTCTAGCGGTATCACCGCTGCCGGAAACGTAGCTGGCAATGCCGTTGGCGGCGTAGGAACCATGATCCAAAGCAGCGGACAAGCAGTCGGAACCGGTATGGGTCTCCCATCAACTCCCCAAATCTGCACAACATCAACTAACACGTAACCTCAAAAGGTATCGAAGGCAGCATCAAGAACTGGGGCGACTACATCAACAGCTACGGCGACCGCGCAATCGCCGCAACAGCACCAAACGTCGGCTCCGGCCCAACAGCAGTGAAGAAGCAAAAAGCTCTCCCGGCACCTGCAAAGGGAGCAGGTGCAATCGCAAAGCAAAAAGCCTTGCCTGCTGCTCCCTCTTCATCTCTCAAAGCCCTTCCTGCTCCTGCCTCCAAGCCAAACACCCTGGGAGCAAACACGCCTTCCTACGCAGGCGCCGTCAAGAAGACAGCCGTATCCGCAGCTTCAAAACCAAAGAGTGCTGTCTCGGGAGTGAGCAGTCCCTCTCCTTCTACAGCTGGTCTGCCCAAACCATCAAAATCTTCTGTGTCAGGTCTACCTCCCGTCAACTCTAAACCTCTGTCTTCTCTGCCTCCCGTCAACCCTAAGCCTCTGGCTGCTTCCACAGCAAACAAAGTCAGAATCAGCGCGGCTAGCAAGCCCAAAACCAGTGGAGGACTGCCCAGAGCACCTGTAGACGGCTTGCCGAAGGCTCCTGGACTGCCCAAGGCCCCTGGTTTGACTGGAGTCACCAAAGCTCCTGCTGCACCTTCAGTGAATGGATTGCCAAAGGTTTCGAGCCTACCACCTGCGAATGTGCCAAAACCCCCTTCGACTAACAAGGTGAGGATTGATCCTGCTAGCAGGCCCAAGAAGTAAGAGGAATCGAGGAAGAAAGGGAAACGAGAAAGAAGATGAGCAAGGATGAGATTTGATTTCTTATGTTTTGACGTCCTCGAGCATCTCTTGACAAAGATCAATCCTATCCGTAACGCGTAATAATGACTCTGTTTTATGAACAACACTTCCTCACTTTCCGTCGTCTTCAATTCTGCTGCATTGTCACAACCGTACCTTTCTCATCTTTCATCAATTTGTTGTTCTCATGCCTATACAATATGTTCCATGTTACAGAGCACCCCTCTCCGAAAACAGGCAACTTTCGGCGATTGAAAAAGCATCCCTCACAGCCTCGGCATCTCCTAAAAACTGCGGAGATACCATCCCACACACCCCCCCACTCCAAGCCAACCACCGCTCTCTGAATTACATCCTTTTACCCCCCTCTATACCAACACACAAAATCCCCAAAGTACCGTTACCAGCCCATCAAACCTTGGCCCGCCCTTCAACCCCCCCACCAAAAAACAAGGTCAAAGAAAAGATAGAGATTTACACGAGCAAAAGGCAATGTCCGCTTCCATCACAGCCGCCCAAGTCAAAGAACACGCAACCCCCGAAAAGGGATTGTACATCATCATCGACAATTCAGTCTACTCGATGGCAGACTTTGCAGACGAGCATCCCGGCGGCAGCAAGATTCTGAAGAGAGTGGGTGGAAAAGGTGAGTTTTTCTCTTTTTGCCTTCGGGGGTCCGTCCCCAGTCTTTCTATGATATGCCAAAGAAGAGGATTCAGTGAGGCTAACGAGGGTGTTGAAACCCAACTACAGATGCGAGTAAACAATTCTGGAAATACCACAATGAAGGTGTGTTGAAGAAGTATCAGGGGAAGTTGAAGGTCGGTGAGCTCAAGGAGGAGGCCAAACTTTGAGAAAAGGGGGCAGAGGGGAGAGAGAGTAATGGAGCTACCAAAATCAGAAGCATCAAAGCTAGAGGGTTGCAGCATTGTAAGCGTAAAGCAAATTGTTCTATTCGATGCAGCCAGTCATCAATGTAGAGGGGGTATTTCTATACTTGTAATCTTTCAGTACCAAGCAGCAGCAGCACCAGCACCAGCAGCAGCAACAGCAGCAACAGCAGACCAACAATAAAACGCGACCAAGACAAGACCACTCTACAGCTCATCATGTCCAGCTGGAGCCGCCGGTCTGCCAGCATCCTTTTGCAAATCAACGCCCTTCTTGCTCCTCCACTTGTCCCACATACTCCAAGCTTCCTTCTCCATGCTCTTGTCCATTTGGTCTGGCAACACAACCACATACTCGACGTGCAAGTTTCCAAATTCTGGGCCTTCTTCGTGGCGCCATACCGGCATGCCTTCGTTTGCGAGTACCTCCACGGCGTTGGGTTGGACCACTTGGCCGCGTTTGCGTGAGAGTTGGACGACATGGCCGTCCAGATGTGTGAGGTTGCGAGTCCAGTCGCCCAACCACGCTTCCCGTAGACTCAACACTTCACGCCAGAACAAATCATTGCCCTTGCGACGGAAGAAGGTGCCATCCGTGCGATCGTGCTTTTCATTCCCGTTGCCCAGTTCCGGCTCTTTTTCAATGACCTGCACGATGAGGTCTCCGGCAATGTAATCCGGGCTCTCGTCGCCTTCGTTTTCGTAGTTGATTCTTGCGCCTTTGGGCATGCCCTTTTCGATGTTGACGGTGAAGATTTCGACTTCTCTGACGTGGCGGGAGCCGCTGCAGGTTTTGCATTTGTGTTGGATGGTGGTGCCTTTTCCTCCGCAGTGATCGCATTGCATTTGCATCTGTTGGAAGATGCCTGGCGCGAGTTGGGCCTTTTGGATGATCATACCGTGGCCCTTGCACTTGTTGCATGTTTCGGTCTTGCCATCTTCGGAGCCCGAGCCCTCGCATTTGGAGCAGATGGCCTGTTTCTCGAGTTGAATCTCATGTTCGGCGCCGTTGTAGAAATCGCGGAGGGGAACCGCGACTCGGACTTCCATGTTGGGGCCTCTGCGTTGACCGGGAGCGTGACCGAAATGGCCACCGCCGCCAAAGAAGCGAGAGAAGAGGTCGAAGGGGTTGCCTCCTTGACGGTGACCTCCTTCCTTGTGTTGTTTGAGGCCTTCGTGGCCGTACTGATCGTAGATTTTGCGGGTTTCGGCTTCGGAGAGGGCTTCGTAGGCTTCGGCGACTTCGACGAATTTCTTTTGTGCTGTCTCGTCACCACTGTGGTGTGCTTGTTAGTTGTGTGTATCTTGTCATGGCAGAGGAGGGCAGATGCGACGGACGGGTTCTTGTCTGGGTGATATTTCTTGCTCAGCGTTCGGTATGCCTTCTTGAGCTCGCGTTCTGATGCATCCCTTTCAATGCCGAGTAGCTATGCAGTCATGTCAGTGCTAGTTCAAACAAGTTTGGCGACTTCTCCAATGGGTGGTTACCTTGTAGTAGTCCTCTGCGCAGAGTGCCACCAGTGGCAGCACGCACAGCAGGAGCCATGCAAATTTGAACAACATATCTGTCGCTCGTCCAGAAAGTTGTGCACTGGACAGATCAGAACAAGTGCTTGTCAACTTTTGGGCGTTCTTGGAATGAGACAGCTGTACAAACCCCAAACTCCGATAGCCCCTTCTCGGGGAATCTCGACGCGAGGAGCGTCATTAACCGCCCTTCTTTCTTTCTTATCCCAACACTCATATTCACATCGAAAAGCGCAAATATGTTGGGATAGAATGTCTGATCCGATGAGTTTCGATGTACTGACACCGAATCACATCGCATATTCAGACGGCCATATCATTGTTGAACTCGTCTTTATACTACACGGTTTACCGCTGTTTAGCTTCGAAGATGCATCTCTCAGACAGCAGCGAGAACGACTAACGATATCGTCTCAGATTTACTACCTAAACGTTCCTGAATTCGAGTCATACCTGTGGGTAAGAGACAGGTGGTCTCATCGAGGTCGATAGCGCGATAACCATGATTCGAACCAAGGACAGGGTGGTACATTCTACGAGTCTGACATGGGTGTAATAACAGGTCAACTGCACTCAAGCGGAAGTCGACCAAGAGTCGAATGATGAACTACCATGTATCCCATTCATCCAGTGGGGCAGGTCATGTACATGCAAACACGAAAGGGAGATAGAACGCTGTGTAATCATTCAGTCGATCTTCGATCGAGTCTTCCGCAGTTCGTGTAGAGGAATTGAAATTTTGCTGTATCCGAGCACCAAGCTCATAAACAAGTCCCTCGCTATAACGCTGTCACACCTCAAACAATCATATCTTTACTCGCTCCACTCAATTCCAGTAGGGTGTTCTGAGGCCGGCGAAAGTCGAGGCTACCGTGCTGGTGATATCTGATCCGCCGTCGTCCTTCTTACGCTGACCAGACAGCTGAATAGTTCGTTAGTCAATATACTTGATGCTTATTAATCTTGTAACGTACCTCCATCTGAATCTGCCTGTGCACGTGCACCAGCCAGTCGACATAGCTCTGCGCATCGCCATTGCGGTCCTCATACAGCAAGCGAGCAAATTCATATTCTGCACCATCCAATCCTTGTCTCGCTAGTTGAATCGTCATTGCCTTTGAGCCCCTTGTGGTTTCCATGTACTGCAGGATATTGCGAACCTGAGCATTAAGATGGGTTTCAAGCACAGGCAGGCTGGAGCTGAATGGATCCAGATGCTTGAGTTCGTTGTAGCCTTCACCGAACAAGTCTTCGAGCAGGTTTGGAGACACCTGAGCGTGCAGCCAGAGTAGACAAATCTGTCCATTGTCGACAATGTA
This sequence comes from Aureobasidium namibiae CBS 147.97, assembly GCF_000721765.1. Lineage (NCBI taxonomy): Eukaryota > Fungi > Ascomycota > Dothideomycetes > Dothideales > Saccotheciaceae > Aureobasidium > Aureobasidium namibiae. Next base: position 217,767 of record NW_013581197.1, on the reverse strand, counting down.
CGCTCCACCTTCTTCGATCTGTCCAAACGACGCTCTGATGGCAGGAGGCATGACCAAACGACCGTTCTCGTCCGCAAAACCATCCGTCTGCTCCAGGTTGTGCACAGCAATAATGCGTGGGTATAAATACAAGGACAGCTCCATGGGCCCCATCGATCTGATCATGCGCATGTCGTGGATTCTACGATCGCTGGGCTCGCGACCGCCCTTGAATGCCCTTGACTTGATTAGTCCCAGCATGTACATGCTCAACTCCTTGAGATTCTCGGGCAAGACAAGTTGACCAGGTGGGTGTGAGCCAGAGAAGTTCTTACGATAGCCAGCAAGTATGTCGATCGTCTTTTCGCTCAAAGAATTGCGAATCTCTGTCAATGTTCTCTCCGAGACCCTCGATGCGGCCTCCTTCGAGATAACGCTGACCACAGCATCTTGATCGACAAATTTCATTGCGTCAAGAGCACTCTGACTCACACTGGCGACAGTGTTGGTGCAACGAACTCTACGCTCACCCGTCGCAGTTGTGTAGAGGAGTGCACTTTGGAAGTGCGCATCCAGCTTATCATCCAGCTTGCCGTCGTAGCTGAACATGACTGTGATCGCCTTGTCTGCGTCAATTGCGCCAAATTCAAGATCAGCACCGAAAGTATGCTGAGTGAAGTTGCCATGATACGCAGAGAGCTGCAAACCGTTCGAGCAGCGGACCTTCATGAGAGCCTGGAAACCTGTTTCGCGGGTGACTGTGCGTTTAAGTTCCTTTGCCAGTCGCAAATCGTCACGCGGGCTATGGAAGTTGGGGTAGTAGTACGTCTCGCCTCCAGAAACTGCACAGCAGTGTCCGATAGTCGCAATGTCGAGATAGCCTCCACTGGGTGCGGCCATAAAGAAATCTATGCCAACGCCAGCCTCCACCATCTTTGCAGCTGTACCTTTCCAACCAGGATGCTCGGTGGTATATAGCTTTTTCTCGGCATCCGTGTCACGGCCTTCATTCTTGTCGCGAGGGAAGAGTCTTCCAGGACCGAATGTTGGTAGAGTTGATACTGAGCATACAATCTTGCCACCAGTGGAAGTAAGAGCTGCCAAAGCGGCATTGATAGCAGGAAGGAGCGCAGGTTCTGGACTCTTCACCGAGGAGAACATATCCGGAATCCGGCCAAGAAGCGAAGTGATGGCAGCTTTGGAGGCTTGAGGATCCACAAAGAGATCTTGACTCAAAGGCACAAACGGATCCTCGATGTCAGGCATAACAATCATCTGAGCTTGTTCAAGACCCGGAGTTAAGTTATAGAAGTGCACTTCCCGATCGAATGTGACGAAACCAACCTTGACACCTGCAGGAACATTGTTGGTGCCATCTTCAGCGTAGAGTGCGTGCAGAATGCCTTTGCACATGGCGTCAAGGAAGCCCCTGCTAGAAGCCTCCAGACTGACATCGATGACGAAGAGCCACTGAAGAGGAACAGGATCTCTGGTCCAGTACTCTTTAGGCACCAGGAAGTCAACAGTACCTAACATCAGCTCAGGCCTTTGCGAGCGATCGACTCTGATACCAGTTGGATCGGTAGGAGCAAAGTACTCAGATGGTACGTCATTAGGGTGTGTGCACAAGTTGCAGACAAACTTGTTTCCACCAGAACGGAAAGTCATAAAGGGGTTGATGTAGGTTCTGCAACGCCTGCAACGTGGTGGACCAACGTCTCCAAAGTCGAGAACAGGTACCGGCTGTTCGCCATCTTGTAAGGGGGCTAGCGGTTGCAGCACAAGACCCAGGGGGAGGCCAGTAGTTTGAAGAGCTTCGTTGGAGGTAGGAATGTTATTCAGGGTGAGACGAGCGAATTTGGGAGAACTGTTGCCCTGGTCGAAAGCGACAAAGGGGACGGCGGCAGGTGGTGGGAGATGTTGTTCCATGGTAGGGTAGATGCGCTCCTGATAGTGGCGAGCAGGAATGTCGCGTGACCTCGGTACACTGGGGATCTGGTCCGGGTCGACGCGGCCTGACTGAGAGGAAGCAGGAGCGGACAAGAGCTGATCGCCCTGACGAGCAGCATGTTCCATAGAAGTAGCAGGGTTGGCAGGCGTGAAGGCTGATGCTGCGGCAGGGAACTGCGACATGGCAGGCGTGATCTGCTGCGACATGTACGGGCCAGCGGTTCCAGGCATGGGAGCATTTTGAGTGTTGTAGAACTGCGACGAAGTGGCTCCTGATACACCACTCGCTCCCGGAGTCAAAGGCTGGGCGGCAGTGGGCGTCTCTATGTGGTGGTACGCATGTCTGTCCTTCTTTTTATGCGGTCGTGAGCTTGGTGCAGCAGGAGCGGGTCCTTGACCAGCGAGACCCATTGCGCCCATTTGATTTGATAGACCGTCCATAGCGTGGAATGGTTGTTGTTGTGATGGGGGTTGCTGCTGTGGCGGGACTTGTTGCTGGGCCTGGACAGGGAAGTAACTCGCTTCTGAGCCGGCTTGCTGGTATTCCGAGTAGGGGCTTGGTGCGACTGGCGGACGAAATCTGGGTTCTTTCTGTCTGGAGCCACCCGGGGTTGCCAGTGGCGTCGTCGCCGGCGATCCAGTCATAGAAAACTCCATAATTAACGAATGTGGTGGTGGTCTGGTGTTTCGGCGAAGCTGTAGACAAAGCTACGTGGTCCAACTTGTACTCGTACGCCTGTCGTCACCCAGCTTCTCCTGCGGATCGTGTCGCGGACGGTATTGGGGATGTGTTATTATTGTTCCTCCTCTTGCTCCGCTATATCCGCCCCTCAAAGTTCGATCGACGTAAGGTTGAGTGGTTGGTCTGGAAATAGCAAACAACGAGCCACCATTGCTCTTCGGGAGTCTGTCCAGCGCCAAGCCCGATATGCCCCTGAGGAAGGAGCAGCTACTTCAAACCACAACAACCGATTGGGAGAGAGATAGCAGTAAGAATGTATTCAGGCAGTTGTTGGTAAGCCATTATTGTGTTTTGTCGTAATGTACAGCATGCAAGCTTTTGGTCTGAAGCTATCCCCGCTTCATCATATCCTCCATATCGCAAGCTACCTTATACACCTTGCTACCTGTGGGCCTCTCTCCACCAAACGCCTCAATTTTCCTGCACAATGTTTGCCGCTAGTCAACCGAGACTAGACAATCCGCCCTGCTGTGCGAACTTGAGTTGATACTCACGAAGGTCTGCCCAGTGACGCAACTCAGTCTCCTCGTCGTTGGGATTATGAGGGTCGTCATGTCCAGGATTTACACGCTCCAGTTTGACCAGAATATCGAGGAACGCCGCGAGGTATTCCTCAGCTTGTTGTGCCACCTGACCTTTGCGAGACTTGGGCACTTCGAGCAGAGTGCTTGCTACTACGCGAATCTTTGTTGTCTACCATTCAGGTCAGTAACCTCATACTTATCCTCTTCTAGTTTGAAACTCACAAGGCTGTCCGCGTTCGGCTCCATGTTTACTCTGTCGATACTGCTCAGAACAGACAGCAAGTCTTTGACGATGCTCTCGCGCTCTTCCGACATCTCGCGGTCCAATGCATCAGCAGACGCTCCGTCCGAGAGCAGCCCATCGAGTTCTGCAGCTACTTCGCTCGACAAGCCAGAATCAGCGTTCTCTGCCTGGAGCTTGCTTCTGGCCTGCGCCTCGATCAGAGTAAAGTATTTCTCGACAATGTAGGATCTTGTGCAGAGACCGCTTCCGTGGATGTTAGCCTTTTGGATCTCGTATTGTCGTCTTCTTCGGTCTTCGGGCGTAGCGTCTACTGTGTTGGGATTAAGAGTTGCTGGATCGCGTGCGTATGACGTGTTTGAGAAATCAAGCCCAAGCTCGTTTCCACTGTGATTCGCAAAGGGGTTGTTGTCGGTCGGCCAGATGACAAGTACAGGTGGTAGGTCTCTGATGGCTGATTTGCATCGCTCGAGTGAATCGTGAAGGACTTTCTTCTGGCGATCAATGTCTACCAGGGCATCAACACCCCAAGCCAGCTCCATGGTTGAGAGGGGACTGTAAGACATGAAGATCCTGACATTGGCATTGAAGCCAGCAATCATGGGCACAAGACCAGGAGGCTGCGGCTCGATGTGTCCGGGGAAGATACAGAAGTCATCGACCTCGACAGGAAGGGGAGGATAAGGCATGGAAGGAGTCTCAGGCGGAACGACGAGTTCGCTAAAGGCAGAGCCGCACTGATGAATGGTCTTTGAGCTCACAAACATGGTCCAGAAGATTCTTCTGCCCATTTCAAGGGTAATGTTGTCAAGAACGTCGTCGCGGTTACCTTCGACGTTTGGACCATTTGACCCCATAGCTGCTGGCAGCATTCCCAGGCGCGTGAAGTTCTGCTCGGTAGGCTTGTGCAGACCAAGAGCCCTGATGATGGTCAGACATTCACTCCAGTACAAGCGACATTGGCGCCATCTAAACGTATAGCAGGCCGAGAGACCGAGGAAGTAGCTGGTCGCAGCATCGTGGACACTCAAGTTCTCACTATCGAGATAGCCTGGTCCACGAGCTTCGGCGCACACCTTCTGGCACTTAAGCACAAGGGTCATATGGTTGGGGAATTCGAGCTCTCTGCGTTGTGCCTTGAGGTGCAGTCTGGGCTTTCGCGGGAACGAGGCCACAAGTGCAGCGACCATCGAGGACAGCAAAGCCAGGAAGGCACGGTTGCTGTAATCTTCTCTTCTCTTCCAGGCCTCGCGGAAGCTGGGCTCGTGTGGGAAGGGGCACAGCGGGTGGATGTAGGTAAAGAAGTCATTGACGAGGAGATCTAACGTCTGGATGTCGCAAATGGATTCGGCCGAGATGGGAGGATGAGAGGGATGTGAAGACAGAGCGGCCAAAGCTTGTGCGGCATGAGTAGGCGAAGATGGTGTGGACTGACCACTGATGTTGTGCGGAGACTCCTCGAGACGGCGACGCTTGATTGCTTCTGCATGACGGTTAGGAGGACCACGACGGCGACTAGGACGTTCGAAGGTGCACGGAATGTCTAGAGCGGCGCATGCTCGGCATGGTGGACCGGACTCGTCACACTGTGATGCGACGTTAGTGAATGGATTGAGTATGTCAGCTTGACACGGACGGTGTGTCGTACCTTGACCTTGCGAATACTGCAAGAGTCGCATGCTTTGCGCAGACGATTGGCTTTTTGAGGAGTCTCTCCTTGTGTCTGAGGACCTTGGGGTTGTGCAGTTGGCGGAGGTGGAGGCGGGCCGAGAGGAGGCTGTTGAAGTTGATCGTGGTGCTGATCGTGCTGTTGGAAGGGGGGCTGATGTTGGTGCTGGTGCTGATGCTGATGCTGGTGCTGCGGCTGGGGGTGCGGTGGTTGCTGCTGTAGCTGCTCAATGCGCTGCTCAATGTGATTCGGGGCATTCGGGTCGACCTCAGCCTCGGGCTTTGGGTAGATGGCTTGACCGAGCTGGCCGAGTTGCGAGAACTGCAACTGATCCTGCTGGGCAGGGTCCAACAATTGTTGCTGGCCGGTTGGCGGGTAGAGAGTGTAGTGTTGCTGGCTGTCAGGCTCAGGGTAGCTGGACATTTGATCGTCCATGGTCGCGGATGGGACGCGCTCCAGGCGGCGGCAGAACTGTGGCAGTCAGTATACACCTTTCTGTCTCTACGGACAATCGCCGGGTGACGACGCGTGCCCAAGGTCCAACTTGAATGCGCCGGGAAAGAGTCTTACCGTTCAGTAGAATCTGCACACTCGACGACTGATCAACGACGCGACGGTAGCGACTCGGTTGATTGCTACGCCTCGGAGAGATCGTCAAGACTCGACCGGGAATATGTAGAGCGCGTCGATGGAGAGATCGCGCAGGACGTCAGTGAGATACAACTGAGAAGAGACGCTATGACCACCCTGCTCTGCCCGACCATATCACCTCGTCACTTCCACAATCACCAAGCGACCTCAAGGAAACTCATTCAACATGCTCACCATGGTCATATCCAACGCATTTTACCCTTGAGCCACAAGATATACTGACGATATACTGATGATAAAAAAGATGACGCGTAAAATGTACAAACTTGAGGAGATTAAGCACAGCAGCACGGTAAGGCGCAAGATAAGACGGCAAGCACCTGGATCGCAACAGCATGTGAGACTAGAGATGGATGTATAGGGTAGACTTACATGCACCTACAAAAGATGTATACCATGCTATCTTGTGGGAGGGGAGCAGGGAGAATAGCGTTTCAGGCTCTCATCGTTGCGGGCCGCGTCCAAGTGGAGTCGATGGATCCGGGCGCGTGGGATGCGCATCCGATCCCTCATCGACTTTTGTTGCTCTAGACACTGATTGCACTCTTCTCCTCGCCATGCCCCTCTTTCCACGTCAATGAGCACATCGTATCAGTCGCCCAACACAGCAGATTCAACTATCCCAAAAACTGTCTATACCTCTTCCCGGATCATGCTTCTCTGAAGGCATATGGAGGCTTCACCGTGGTACAACGCTGTAAACACAGCAAACACGACCACATCCTACGCGTCTCTACCCAGTGGATCCTGCAATTTTCGTCCACTCAGTAGCGGCCCCAAAGCTCCAACATGTGGTTGTCGTAGATTCTGGCTCGACAAGCCCGTAGATAGTCAGAATGCACCCTCCATGCTCTGCGCATGTGGCCACCACGCTTGTTTCCACGATGCTACAACCGACGCTACCCCACCTGCCAACCTGATGCGACACAGCAGCGCTCCCTCTGTACCATCGAATCATCATGGCGGCCGCAATACCAGTCTACACATTGGTCCTCTCATCCAGCCACCCACTGTTCCCACACAAGACAATAGCAGACATGATCGGATAGAGCGTTCAAGAGTTGCACCATTGTCCAACGACATCTGGGGACGCTTGAACAACTTTGCGCGATGGCAGCAAGATCCAAACTGGATCCCCTCTACTGCGCCTGCTAGCGTCTTATCTTATGAACCGCAACCAGAACCACAGCACACATCGACTGAACCATCGCCGGTAAAGAGCTCAACGTCCAACGAACGGCGATATGCGTCACTATTCCCGAATATGGATGGCTTGATGGCTAGTCCTACTGTTCAAGGAACACCCTTAGCCGATTATGTACCCGATTCTCTACGGATGGACGGGCCTCCAGATGCTCACGAAAATCAAAAAGACACGTCTTCTGCACACGACCAGCCTTCAAAGCCTGAAAATGCTGACCTCGAAACTCATGAGCCTTCAGACGCCAAACCATGTCTAGAGATCACGAAATTCGTCGACAACAAACCACAAGAAGCACCAAGCACTCCAACCAAAGCCGTAACGCCAGATGTTCAAAACATCCTTCAGAGCTGTGTACGGCGACTAGAAACACTGGAGACCTACTCATTCTCACACGTCCCTCTCGATGAAGTGCAAGAGAAGTTTGAGCTCTTCGATGGCCGCTTGCTGGAAATGGAGTACTGGAGGAAAGACATCGATGCTCGTCTTGAGAAGTCACAACTGGCACTTGAGGGAACCGACTCGCAAGCAACGACATCTTTCCAGGATCTCAAGACATATGCTGGCAGCAAGGCACTTCTCTCTCGTGTGTTTGATGTTGAGGATCGCCTAGCGGATCTGGAGGGTGCACAACCTTCGTACGCCAACCCATGGGAGATCGAGGTTGTCCTTCTCCCTTTCGGCCGCACTCTGAAAGGAGTCTGGCATGAATCCACCGACTCTGACCCAAATGCATGCCCGAGCACACCTGTCGCGCAATGCGATCAAGCAGGATCATCTTCTGGTAGTTTGCTTGCCCACACTGGGAATAAAGGACCTGCTTGGACCGCGGATACGATTGAAGAATGGGCGAACACTATTAATCCATGGCTCTGGCCAAAAGCACCAGGTCTAACCAGCAACCTGTTCAAACGTCTTCAAAGCCGAGGGCTTGTTCGCAATGTCAGCATCGTTGATACTGGCGCACGTGGCGTCTGGGAGTCAATCAAAGATGCCTTTGCAGACTTTGTCGAATCGCAGCCATACCATCGTAAGAACAACCAACAGCAACCATACGAAGCACTAAAAGAGCCATTCGTGCCGCTACGGAAAATCAAAAAATCTTCCTGGCTCCGCTACATGGAACCACACGAGTTGATCACACCCGCCACATGGGACATCTCATTCCTAGATTCAGGCGTCTTCATGAATGGCAAAGGTGGCCGCAAACGCCTCTACATGACAACTGCCGACGGCTACATCCAGCCAGGAAAAACCGGTTGGACATGGCAGCAGATCCGCGATCTACCACGCTACGAGAACGCCATGGCCAGATCCGGCATGTTATTCGGCAGCGAAGTACCTTCCGAGCCCTTCTGGGCACACATGGCCGCCCTCGACGACGCACCCATCTTCTCCTCTTTTATATCGCAAATATCTCAACACAGCAGCACTTCCCTAGGTAAACGCCGCAGTTCGGGCGTCACTTTCGAAGATCCAGACCTTGAAAGCCTATCGGGCAAATCATACACCTCAGACTCCTCTGCCGACACCATCACCCCACGTTTCTCTGAATCCTTCCCTATCATTACAAAACGTGCTTCTCAGACCAAACGCCGCACCAGTCCCTCATGCACACCCATCGCCTACCAAAAACGGCGTCGCACTTCCGGGTCGCCGAGTAGATACAGAGGCGGCCTTGAAGAACTGACGCCGCGATGGTCGCACGAACCTCCCACACCCATGTTGGAGAATGCATGGGAGACACGGAGTCATTGTCGAGCGGGCTCCAGCAGAAAAAGACTCAGTACACCTACCGCTTATGCTACACCGCATAGCCACAATGTTGCCAATGTTGTTGATTTGGCCATGGCTGATGGAGGTGATACGGAGATTGAATCTGTGGGGTCTGGGGCTGCTGATGACGAGTGGGCGGGCCTCGATGAAGATGGTGATGTTAGTGGCATGTCACAGTTGAGCCAATCTAGCTGTTCTGCTAGTGAGTGGATCGCAGATGAAGACGAGTCTTTTGATCAAGGAGGGCAGGAGAACGAAGATGATTATAGTCTCTACGAACCATGAGGAGTTTTCTTTTGGGGAGTTGTTGTTGAATACTTTTCTTTGGTACACACACATAGCAATGAGTGGAGTTTCTGATTTCTAGGGCTACGGCAAAGGTTGAGTATCATATCTTGGAGCCTGCATTACATAGTGATCGTATATTGAAATTTTTATCTTGATGCTTCTCGATGTGTTCATTGTAACTATGGTCAACGAGAATCACAGTTGTCCTTTCCTCCCACACGGAACACCGTCGACTGCAATTAGAGAAAGGCGCATACATATCCTATTTACATAATCCAACATATCTCGTGAGATTACTGCACTTCATGACTAGTCCCCGGTATACCCATCCATATTCCTGATCAACTCGTAGTAAAACTTGATCCCACCCAAATGGGCCTGAACATCAATCCTCTCATCAACCGTATGCGCTCCCTTCGCCGTCTCCTCCGACACCGGCGAAAAACGATACACGTTCCTCGTCAGTTTCAAGTAGTGCGCTGTATCTGTGTTACCCACCGAGATCGTGCCCACGGGAACGACTTTCTTACTCGAGAGCCTCTCAGATGTGTTTTCAAAGACTTGGCGGATGGTGCCGGCGAACAGATTCCAGATGGCTATGGAGGGCCCGGTGGGTGAGATGGGAGATGGAGGCAGGGGGTTCAGAGTGGATACGTTGAGGATGCCGGAGCCACGGTCGAGTTGAGTGTAGCCGGGTGCTTGGACTGCGATGCTCAGGTTGTTTGCAAGGGGGGTGAGGAGATCGGCTACGGCTTTTACGACGCCGTCGATTGTGTCGCTGGGTAAGACGCGGTAGTTGATGATAGATTGGCTCATCTCTGGCAGTTGATTGTCTTTAATGCCACCGTTGATGATGTCTACCGCTTGTGAGGTTTGCACGAACCAGCGGACGACTGAATCGCCGCGTGATGAGATGAGCTTTTCTGCAAAGTCTTCCTTATTCTCAAGGGCTTCTCGCAGCCAGGGTTCTGTTGTCTTGGGAGAGTTTTCGACTTCGCATTTTAGGTGGTTCCAGAATGGGTTGTGCTCATCGATGTGGGGAGTAAAAGGGTGATCCTCGACAGCTGCGATGAGCCTCGACATTATGCCAATGTTTGTGTGCTTTGGTGGTGCTGAACTGTGACCTCCGGGTGTGTTCAAGGTCAAGACAATGTCGAGAAAGCCCTTCTCGGCGATCGCTGGTAGAGCGTACATTACGTCGTCGACTTTGCGCATACCACCTCCTTCATCGACAATCATTTCCATACTGTCCTCACCGTACTTTTCTGTCAGATGAGCGGCCAGGTGTTTGGCACCTCTAGAGCCGCCAGTCTCTTCATCGAATCCGAATGACAGGACGATGGTTCGTTTGTTCTTGAAGTCCTGCTCCAGAAGACGTTCCATAGCACTGTAAATACCAATGAGAGTGTTTTTGCAGTCAACAGCACCTCTTCCCCATAGCCACTGTCCATCAAAGTATGCTTCGAATGGAGGGTGGCTCCATTTTGTCGGATCTGGTATCGGTACGACATCTTGATGAGCCATGATGAGAAGTGGCTTCAGATCTTGAGAGCTTCCGGTTATTGTATAAAGCAGACCATAATTATTCACTAGCTCGAGATTCATCTTCTCATGCCTATTTCGAAGTTCAGCGTATATTCTTGAGTATTTGTGAAGTGTACATACACTTGTGGAAATTGAGTTTTCAAAACCTCGTGCAAAGTCACAAAGGCATGCCATCTCGGGTCTTTGTCCACATCATCGTTATCGTCATAAGATATCGTCGGCACATTGACCGCAGCACTGAGCCGTGCAACCTGCTGTTTCACCAAGTCTTTGCTGTTTCCAAAGTTGGCCGAGGAAGTCAAATTGTCTAGTGGTGGAGCCGGAAGTGACGACACTGGACACCATGTACTGACCACTCCATCTTCTTGCGGCTTCTCATTGCCAGGATGACCGTTCGCTGGAAGATCAAAAATCTCTTTCCTTCTCATCAAAGAGCTCACGGTTGTCATAAGGACAAACACGATAACCATGAATGCGACCAGACGTGGCCAAGCCATTTTGTCCTTCCATCCTTCGGTGATAGCCATGGCGTATTGTAATGTCGTTCAAAAGACGATTTGATTCAAAATATCAAAGGTAACATGAGTTTGGAAAATGATGTAGCTCGCATGGTCGAGTGATAAGATCAAGGTTGATTGCGCTCGGCCCGGGGACGTGCTTTCCGAGTTCTCCACGAAACTCGGGTGCACTTTCCTTCTTCACTACCATATCTAGACGACATCGCACAAGAAGTATACAAAGGTGGATATACGGACAGCAATACTGGGATGCACTGAGGTATCTGCTGACGAAAACGATTCGACTTTGTACACAAACCGTACTAATTTTCGCCTCTCAAGGATTTGTCTCCATGGTGAGTGCAATATTTACATCGAACTGTAAGCACCAACCAGACGAGGCGATCGACCGTTGGGCCGTATAGTCACAGCATTCGAGACAACAAGATATACGTCTCTTCGATCCTCGCTGTTGGCCCTGGTCATGATTGTTCGAGAAAAAAGAGCAGGCCACACGAAAGGTGTAGCATGGGCCAAGAATCTCAGGTAAAGCTAGGCTTTAACGTTTTCCCAGAAGTCGACAATGGACCGCACCAGCCATAGAGATCGCAACGACATTGTTCATAGTTAGGACAGCTTGAAGAATACATGTTAGCAACAGGTCAGAGAAGCCGTCGGTGCAAACTCACTTTGTGGCATCCATTCCGAATATGATGTCCCACAGTTTCTCAAATACCCAGCCCACTCCAAAGTCCCCCTCGTGAGTATGGTCAGCCCACCTCAGCATCCTTTCGTAGTCCTGTTCACGCTAACCGGACCTCCAGGAAACAGCGAACAGCGAAGATTGACAAAACCGGTAGCGTTGATATGTTGGAAGCGAAGAGACTTGAGCACATCTGCTGTTCTACTGCCCACATCATTATGCCATTGCTCGTGTTTGGCATGGACGAATACGGAGTATTCCGGTAACGCGTCGTAGTTGTCGATCAGATAAGACAGATACGTTGCAGTTTCCCTGCCCCTTGTTGATCGAGGAACTATGCAACCAGGCTCCGCAGACCGATCTGAAGAGTAGATATAAGGCCGAAAAGACATATCTTCGTAGAGTTCCAGCAACCAGTTGACATTTTCAGGTCGAGTCTTTGTCGGTATACAAGGTGCCCACAAGAGGGTGCCATAACCGGTGAATAGGTCTACTCATCAAAGATAGTCTGGCAGCAATTATGCCGTGGTGACCGATGAAAGCATCATAGAGCTCGACAATCCTTCGCAAGTCGTGTTTGGAGAGTGTCCTATCTTCTCTTAGTCCCTTCAAGCCTTCCTCTTTCTCTCTCGTCCAGTTCGGCAGCGCCCGTGGTATATCCGGTCAGTCTGAAAAGGAGATCTCCTTCCTGATGCGGCAAAATCATATTCGTAGAGTGACAGCTTGCTGCAAGCAAGCAAGCTGGGAAAGAGGGGTTGATCCAAAGCAGAACCAGCGAAGGATATCGTGTACGCGTTGGCGAAGTGGTTGCGTCTTCACCAACGTGTCATAGCTTGAATCATGGCTCGGATTATGGCTCGTGTCAAGACGTTAACATCGGAATGGCCCCTATTCGGTCTCCCAGTTGAGCACCGGACCAACGACCAGGGAAGACGCTCTTGTACATCTGATAAAGAGATGTTTGACGATGAATGCTTCGAGAACCAGAGAGATAAGATCTCGGGGAGTCGGCACACTCGCTAAAGTTAGGCCGGCGAGTGCGGTGACCGACTTCCGACGCTCTCCGAAGTCAAGCTCGCCCAAAAGAGGAAGGCTTGCGAGGCTTCAGTAAGACTTTCCACGAAGACATCGATGAAGTAACATCCTTGGAAAAATCCTCAACTGCCGTATCCTGTTCTCCTGTTCATCCAGACAGCAACTGTTGTATAGTCTTACGGGACCCAAGGTGCGATTCTTCATACGTCTCCTGTCTATTTGTGTATATTGCCATCACCAGCTTCGACCAATAAGCATGGTGTACGGGGGGTAAGGCAGACAAACAAAAAACAACACAAAGACAAAAGCGAATTAGCTAACTTCTACAAGAAAGCCGAGTCGAGGTTGCGCCACGTGCAAAAAGCGAAAGATAAAAGTAGGTAAGTGCATGATTTCTGTCGACAAGCCACTAACAGTCTAAAGTGCGATGAAGGTCGACCGACATGCACGCAATGTGAGAAGAGCTCGCGAGTTTGCCTGGGTTACAAGGATGAATCAGACTATATCTTTCGGAACCAAACCGAAAAGGTGACCAACAAGATTACAAAAACACGAAAGCCGCGAGCATCCAGGTCTCCTGATTCGACACTGTGAGTACTATTCGCAAGTATGTACGATTCAGGACTAACACAGTTCCCTAAAGCAGCAAAGATACCGTGATAACACACCCGAAGGCTGTTACGTCCAATGCGCTGATGGACGTGACGGTCGCCTCAAAGAACCCTCAGTCAAAATCTTGCACGTATGACAACATGGCGCTCATTCAGAGGCCTTTGCAAGGCAACTTAGCAGCCTCAACAACCATCTGTCAGCAACCCACTTTCTCGATCGAGGAAGAAGTCGTCGATGTATACTTCAGAAACTTTGCTCGTTTGTACAAAAGTCAAGACACCGTCCGTGGATTTCTTCCATTCCTGGCTCCTATGTACGGCACTTCCTCTAAGGGATCGTTGTTACGTACTGCGACTCATGCGGCAGCTCTCTGTGCTATATCACAACTACCCGATCAGAAGCACTTACAGTTCCGTGCAGCCGATACTTATGGAAAGGCTATGCGTATCGCTGCTGGCGCTCTCCAGGATCCGATACAAGCAACATCGGACGAGACTTTACAAGCGACTTTGTTGTTGTGTACGTACGAGGTAAGTATAGCTAGCGCACGGTCGCTGACCCACCACTTACTGATCGATTTCTGCAGTCAATAAAAGCTACAGACAACTCCATCGAGGCGTGGTCAAATCACGTCGATGGTGCAAGTGCGATCGTCCAAGGTAGGGGGATGCAACAACTCGAGAGCGAGCAAAGCCTGGCACTTTTTCGCGCAGCAAGAACGCACATGCTCATCAACTGCATAAGACAAGGCAAGCCGACCAAACAGCTCGAAGCAGGAATGAACTGGCTATGTGATACCACCGAAGACGACCCACTTGCCTATCTCACTCACTGCACCATCGAACTCCCGTCATTGATGGAAAAGTCACGACGCGTCTTCGAGCGACAACGCAACGCGGAAAGCATGGCGGCCATGGAGGTGTTGATAGAACGAGCATGCCATCTGGAAGCCAGGATGCAGAATTGGGCTGCTTCACTGTCTGATGAGTGGCTGCCATACACGACCGCCTACATACCAGAGAAGCCAGCGAACCCCCTTGACGCGGAAGCATGGGTAGGTCCCGTGCACGCCTTTGTCGACGCGCACAAAGCCAGCGTTCTGAACAAGTTACACTCATGCCACATGCTTTCTGCTGCGGTGATTCTCAACGGATTAGAATGGCTTCGACCACACGACTATCCTATGGACGATCGCTACATACACACACTGTGGATTGAACAACGCACCGTCGACGAAATCTGCTCGAGTGTGCCATTCTTTCTGGGCATAGGAAAACAGAGAGCGCGCACACCAGATCAGATCGATACGATCGCTGATCTGATTGGTGGTTACTCGCTCATTTGGCCTCTTCATGCGGCCGCGAGCTGCCCTCGTATTTCAAAAGATCAGTGGCTGTACATCTATGGTCGTCTGGCCAAGATAGCGAAAGATTGTGGGTTGGAGCAAGCTCTTATCATCCCCTTGGACAGAAAGGAACAGTTCGTTCCTGGAGTGTGAACAGGGCCTGGCCTTTCGGGTTTGACAACCCACGAAATTATGTTGGAGTAGTTTATACAAAGAGCTGTATGTGTACTGCTTCGAGGGTGCAATTCGAGGGACACTCTCTCATCCTCGTTCCTTTCCTAAGCCTCACTCGAAAGGTTATGAAGGCTGCTCTGCAGACCCCGAGCACGGTACAGCAGTAGGACGACTTTCCGGGACATAAGTCAGGTGTACACTCATTGCCGACAACAGGAGGAGCATGACCTACCATTTGGTCAATACGAAGGAACCACCGCAAACCAGCAACGTCCACGTTGGTTCAGCCCATCAGAGCTCTCGCTACAGCACAAGAGCTGACGCACACTCACCGTCGAGAACTATTGCGCCAAACAGTCAATAGAGAGCATCGTGGCTTCAGACCAAGTAGAGCTTATACGTAAAAGACAGAAGAGGAGCAAGCACCCGACCATGGCTGACTCCCAAGCTGAAGTACTTTCAGCTCACGCTCAGGACGCCCACGCAGCCTTGGTAACCGTCGTGACAAGGGTCAGACTGTTGTTCGATCGTTATCTCGTACAGCTCGTGTTTGATCGAGCCATCGTGATGGGTCTTTATAGTATAGCAAATATAGCTGAACGCTTCGAACAGCCTTTTCTATCATATCGATGTCATAGCGTGAAGAGTCGAGATTACAAGAATAATTAACTGTACATTTATGCATCTCCAATGATCTGCCCGCGTGCACGTCCCTGGTGTTTGCTGCGTCTGAGCTCTTCCACTTGCACGAATCGCGTCGTTCTGAGTACGAACATTACGCACGACACAACCCTGGTGGATTGTTTCAATCTAAGAATACGAAGAAGAATTATTGCGACGCGCAACTGCTAGGCTCTAAGTTCTTCTTCACTCTCTACACTTCTCGCGGCAACGACCTCGACTGCGACTGCGACTGTGCCTACGCCGTTATCATCGCCCTCCGCTGGCCGCCTATACACACACCTCACGAGAGCCACCCACGCGACATCCAACACACACACGACGCACAACCGCAATCATGGGTGCCCTCTCAAATCTGATCCCTCTAATCATCCTCCTCGTCGCCGTCAGCGGTTTCGCATTCGTGGGATACCAGGTCCGCCAGCCAAACCCTGCCATCACCACACAAACGGCAAATGACTAACACATGGCTTCTGCACGCAAACAGATGTACCTCTGGACCAACGATCTGGCCAACAAGGGCAAACAAACCATGGAAAAGAAAAACGTCAGTTTCACAAAGGATGGCATGAAAGTCGGTGTAAAGCAGATGAGCGACGAGGAATATGCGGATAGGACGCAGAGGTGTGTGATTCCTTTTTGCCCTTTCTTCTGCTGCGGCCTCCTCCTCAAGGTCTTGTGTGGCATGTCTACCGGATGCTGCTGCCAGTGATCAGAGGTGGTTTAGGAAGACAGAATTGCTGACTTTGAACACAGCGTGCTGGTTAACACGTGGAACCAGAGTTCTTTCCCGGCATACAAATCCAGGCTTTGGAACAAGGAAGAGCAGGCAAAGAACAAGGCTGCTTCGTCGGGAAGGGCATAAGAGAAGGTCAGGGAGAACTAGAGGGAGATCACACATGACGCGGCCTTTCTGTTTAATGATCAACACCTATATCCGAAATCTGCTATATTGCACCCGGCAGGTATCACTGTACTGCTGAACTCTTCCTTTGTCCATTTATACTCAACGATCCCTGATATTTGTAGACTAGCCTTGACATCTATACGTATGCGGTGAGAGAAGATCTGACGCCTGGAGATGTGGTGGTCGTCATGTCAATAGGTAGAGCTGACATGCAGACAATTGCTCAATCAAGTATAACCCTCCGGCAAACACGGAGCTCGTACAGTATCGCCTCCACATCCCGAGCAATTGACCCTCCAGGCTGCAGCATTATTGTTCTCCGAAAACCCGCGCAAAATGCAGCGTAACGTTCAACCACCTACTCCACGATCGCCGAAGAAGAAAAAGGCCTTCGCGTACGACGCATGCAACACCAAACGAGTATCTTCAGCTCGTACGACGAAATGAAAAGGCCCTCGAGCGACTGTCCCAAAGGGGTACCCTCGATGACGGTACTTTTTTTTCCACTACCCAAAGCCCTAAACGTCTGGGCTTGGGTTATCCCTGCCGTGCGCCTGTGCGATCGGGGATTTATGCTTGAAAAGAACGTTCTCGGCTAGGGAGTTCAGGAGGGGCCCCAAAAAGATACGAGTGGTGTTGTACTGTGTCACACGGAGAAATACGTACCGGTACTCTGCGAGGCTCTCGTCCATCAAGTTCGCGTGTAGACAGGTGTACTGCACGGCCTTGTATTTTGAAAGTGTGGCCCATGGACATTGAAGTTGGATCCATCTGATAGGCAGCAGCGTCGAAAAGCTCATACCCCTGAAGAGTAGACGGCGTTTGCTGGCAGGCCGTTATTTTGTTGCTTCGTGTTCCCATCACACGACAAGAAGCATACGGTGACGGGAGAAAGCTACACGACGCGGCCAGGCTCTCCCGACATACAGCTCTGCCCTCTGATCATGGCGGTGGTATATGCGAACATCGCAACTGCTCGCATGTCGTCATATCGGAACAAACGGTTGAAGCAGTCAATACTTCTCAGCCCTCCGCTGAATCGATACCGTGGGAATGGGCAAGCCAAACTCTGAGACCCGTTCAAAGCATATCGCTGTATATCATCACTTTCGGTGCAAAGGCAGGGGTGCGTGGTAAGACTTGCCCGTTTGCTTAGCTATCATGTGGGCTGGCTGGGTGTTTGGTGGCGCTTAGGGTTCAAGACTAGCTCGACCTTCCCATGCGCAGAGCCAAGCTTTGTCCCGTCCTCGTGGACGGATTCCTTAATTTCGACTCTATCCTTGATAACCGTAGAGCAGGCCACAAACCCAAAATCGACTTCATACGACACATGACGCGAATCCAGCCCGGACGGTGGACCGTCAACTGTAGCTGAAGACAAGAGATTTTGCGAGGTCTCGTCAGCCTTTGTAACTCACTCCGGTGATGGCGCCTGAGCGAAGGATGCATTCGGAAGAAGCAGGAAAGCCAACCACTAAAGTGTGCAATGTGTATGCACAAGATAAGGATGCCGAGATCTAGTGGATCTTGTGCAGGCTTGGGGGCGGGGACTTTGTCGGGAAGTGACAATATGACATGGCTGTTTAGGGTTTCTTTTGGCTGTCAATCGATCATAAGATCAGAGGCTCTTCAGCAAATCGATTGTGTGTGAATGACCGTGGAGAAAGCTGGTGAAGGGGGGCTTACGTGGCCAAGGCGACGTCCTTACCTTGCGATTTTGAACGAGAGAACAGTCTTGTCTACTTGTGAACCGGGAGGACGGGGGCGACGTTTGATTTGACGACGATCGGACGCAGGAAAAGGCGAACCCCTAGTGCGGTGCCACAAAGGACGCCTCCAAACTCTTAAATCTGGGCATGGCATGACGGGTATGCATGGCGACATTCAGTTGTCGAGTGCTTGAGCCAAATTGAGATATGGTCGTGTCGTTTGAGTGGAGACGGTGCTTGGCCTGTCTTGTGCACTTTCTTGTCGCTCTTGCACAGCCATCCTTGGCCTCTTCCTTAGCTGTCTCGTCGGGATCGGCGCCAGGGCGCGCTATGATCGAGACAGGCCGCCAAGCGCGAGGTCAAGAATGCTTGGCCTACCTAGAACGAGGTGGATGGCTGCAGTAGGTGGCATCGGGGAACCAGAGAGTAGCAAGCGAGACTGCGGGTTTAGATGGCGGTTCAAGAGGCAGCGATCAACTCGGCCTCTGTGATACAGCGAGCCGATGACGATTAGAGGAATAGCGAATCTTTGGGAAGGAACGACTGGGTGCGCCCCTTGTGGATTTCGCTTAAACATGTCGACACGAGTCGATCCACCATTTTAACGTTAATTTTAAGTACATTGCTAGTCCGAACGTTACCCACGCAGGGCAGGCTACTGTAGCCGGCGAGCCCGAGCATGCAGTCTTTGGACGGGGTCTGAAGAGACGGACTTGCCATGGCTGTGATGGAAGAGCGGGAGGGGTGGTTCTTGAGCAGAAGATACAGTCGTGTGCTGCGGATGGCAAGCAGCGAAAGAAGGATGGAGCGGACGGAGAGTTCTCGCTCGCGGATGTCGAGGCTCAGGCCAGGCCGAAACTGGGGTAGGAAAGAGGGTTTAGCATGTGGCCTTAGCAATTCTTGGTGTCTTGGTTCACCAAAGCGAAGCTAGTCCTTGGGCCAGTAAGCGCATGCGCAGGGCATTCCTTCGTGTTCGCAGCTGCTCGCCAATCCATTTTGTTCTTGCTCTTCCTGCCTGCTGTTGCTTCTTCCTCTCCCTCCAATCTCTCCCGACCTCTTTCCATCGCTACCAACTAACATTTGCACACGTGTCTGCCTGCAACTTGTGCTCGGATAATTTCACACTGCCCCACACTCGTCAGCCACTGCCAACAACTTCTCCTCACAACTAATCTTTGTCTCGGCCTCGACAGGCAGCGCTCTTTGTCGACCATGGAAACATATTACGGGCACGTACGAACGCCAGGAGATGCCATTCTTCTCTTCGAGGCATGCAGGATCGGTCTGTTGCCTAGAGTACAGCGCCGACTCTCTGAAAAGGAAAGGCTCTCGATCAAGTCTGGCTCGGTCTTCGTTTGGGACGAGCGTGAGGCTGGTATGAGACGCTGGACAGACGGAAAATCATGGAGCGCCAGTCGCGTGTCAGGCAGCTTCCTAACATACCGCGAGATGGAGGGCAAGCGTGGTGGCAGCACCTTCGGCGCCGCTCCCAAAGCGCCTGCTGCTAAAGACCACGACGGCTCAGACGATGGCCCCGACGGTTACCGCTACAAGCCCGATGGTCTGATCAAGCAATCGTTTAGCATCACTACCTCCAACGGCCAGCACCTACATCTCATTAGCTACTTCGCCCGCTCTACCGCCGTCTCGCAAAACCTGCAACAGCCTTCCAGCGATCCTCAGCTGCGTCACATCCGACCCGAGAAGGGCATGTATCCCGAGTCGACAGTTCACGAGCAGAACGCCATCCCCGCCGTCACAAGAGGTCCTATGACCAGTCCGGCCTTTACAAATGCTCCTCACCAGTCTCCTGGCATTGGCGCTCCCCACTACCCTCCGAGACCGCAATACACTCATGGTCCCATGTCTTATGGTCCCCCCGGCTGGGCTCCTCCAAGCCCCATGCACACTCCCCCGCCGCACTACTCACCATACGGCTACCACCACTCGCCCATGCACCACCTCCACCCTGGCCAATATCCTCCTCAACATGCTCCGCAACACTACCCTCCTCCGCTCACTGCTTTCGACCGCGCACCTGCTCCGCTATCAAACAACTCGTTGCCTGCCCCGCCAGGCCACCATCAGCACCCGCAGCTCACTCCCATCCACAACCACATTCCTCCCCCGCTGCCTCCTCCTCGCCCGTCTCTGCTAGACCACTCGCCGCGTCCTTCTAGCCACGGCCACCCCTCGATCGATCCCGCTCTTGCCAACGACTCAAGGAAGGCCCCTCCTCCTTCTCTTCCCAGTCCTAGATCCCTGGGAGATGCTGCTGCAGGTGCTGCTCCCACAGAGTCTGCTAAACTGCCTCCGGCTACTCTTCCTCCAGTGACTGGTGGTACTACTATCCCCAGTATCAGCTCTCTGATCCACGAGACAAGCAACCCATCATCTCTCAACTCCGGCCGTCCTGCCAGCCGCAGCCCGATCGGTGGTCGTCCTCAAGACATTCCCATGCACAAGATGGGTTATGATGCTGCACGTGATGTTCAGGCACTGAGACATCTGGACAAGGCTACCCTGAGATTCTGAGCTGTCAATTTGTACCAATGTTTCAATTCTGTGTTTATAGCAAGCGAAGAGCGTGAGATATACTCTGCTGGGATGGGAATGGCGTTCCGGGTCGAGGGGTCTACACGCAGGGACGATTGCATGAAACGGCGTTATCGGGTGATTATCGTGTAGTCGTACAAGCAATGGGTTTGCTCGTGTACTGTTCGTTATTATCGATTGGCTCAGACCAAAGAAGAATTCTTGCTACTGTATCTGAACACGACACTTCGTGACTACTATGCTGCCTCACTTGACAGTGTGATCGACTATTCACAAATCCTGCACCAGAAAGCGAATGATACAGTATGTCTTTGTAAGCCGTCTCCAGAACTAGCTCGGCCTACATACGATGACCGGGATCGAGACGGAAGATCTGATCGAGAATTTGGAACCAGGAAGGAACCGCCTGATACAAAGGTCGAGTAAGTACCGTACTCAAAAGATCAAGACAGGAAAGACTCGAGCAGCAGTCGGGTATGTTGAGCAATGGAAATTTGAAACACAACATGACTGTCTTTGAAAAGCATTGTATGATTCTGCTCTAGGCACCCAAAAACAAACATCCACTTTCTATGCTATCAGACTTGATTCCATGGTCCACACCGATACAAATTGCTCGAACATCCTTCCTGACCCTACACCTTTACTCTAGGCTCGAGAAGCAATTGCCCAGCAGGACCACTCTTCTCAACAAACCCTTGCTCACGAGTATGAATCTTGCGGCCACGCAACCAAGTCTCCTTGACCACACCTCTCAGCGTCTTATCCTGATACGGACTGCACTTGTTCCTGAACAGCATAGTGTTGGGCTGAACGATGAATTCTGCTTCGTCATCAAACACCGCAATATCTGCATCCAGACCGACTGCAATATCTCCCTTGAGGTGCGAGAGGCCCACTTGAGCGGCAGTGTTGATGCAGCACCAACGCACCACATCTTCGATGGTGAAGTTGCGGGTGGAAGCCTCTGTCCAGAGGACGCTGAGACCGAGCCCGACGCTGCTGATGCCGCCCCAGGCCGAGAAGAAATCGCCCTCTCCTTGTTTGCTGGTGGTTTCGATGGCGCCGGGCACGTTGGCGGGTAAGAGCTTCAGGTTGGGTGTGCAGGGTGAGTGGTCCGAAACGACGGTCTTGATTACACTGTCGTCTGGTCTGCACATTTCGCTCCACAAGCCATCTTGATTGCTTTGACTGCGGATGGGTGGACAGCATTTGTGTCTCGTATCTCCGTTCTTGATCGCCTCTGCCGCCAAGGACAGGTAATGAAAACACGTTTCCGCTGTAATGTTGACGCCCTTTGCTCTTGCCTCTCTCAACATGGGGATAGCTTCCACAGCACTCAAATGCACGATGTGCAACGGCAGTTGCGGGGCCAAATGCGCAAGACTCAGAATCTCGAGGATGGCGTACGTTTCGAAGGTCGAGGGGCGTGAGTCCAGGAAGGTTTGGTATACGTCCAGGGGGCCGGAAGGGGCCATGGGTGGTTCGGAGGCTTGGACGTCGTCGCCCACGGATTGGGTGACTGGTGGGATCATTTCGGCGTGGAACATGACTGTTGTGGGTTCGTCTGCAAGTTCGCCGAAGACTTTGGCAATGTCCTCGGACGAGACGGCTGGGAACTCGTCGACCTAGGGATGAAATGTCAGTTTTTGTGTTGTGGTCGGAGCATTCCATATGCTACACATACTCCGCTGTCAATGAGGAACCCCTTGAAGCCTCTCACTCCCATCTTGACCAAAGGCTTGAGCTCCTCAACATTACCAGGCACAATGCCGCCATAGAAGCCAACATCTACCCAACACTTGCCCTGTGCAGCCTCAATCTTCTCCTTGAAGCCTGCCACAGTCGTCGTGGGAGGAATAGCATTCAGAGGCATGTCCACCACCGTCGTGACACCACCAAATGCAGCCGCTCGCGTGCCAGTCCAAAAACCCTCCCATTCTGTTCTTCCAGGCTCGTTCAAGTGCACGTGTGCGTCTACCAATCCAGGCATCAGGATGTGTGGAGAGTGGTCGACATAGGGAGTGCCGGCAGGGAACGACGAGGCGGGCAGCACTGACTCCCAGATTGACAGGATCTTGCCTGTTGCGGTGGATATGGCGATTGTTGCTGCTGTCTCACGGCCTTTGATCACTGCCCGAGAGGATGCGAGGACGGTGAGGTCGGACTGTGCTTGTGTAGAGGATGGCGAGGCGGCCTCGGAGCGAACGGCAGGGGAGAGGGCGTGAGGTGCCATTTCTTCTAGGTATGGAGTTGGGCTCCAGACTCGAAGAGACTTCCTTGTACGATTGCTCTGCGGGTGTCTTGTGGTGTGCTCAGTACTCAGAGAACTCTGTGACTCGGCGAGACGGAGGAAGAGCAGAGGAGGAGTTGCAGAAAATGTTGTATTGAGGGAAGGACGAGGGGTTAGAAGGACAGAGGGATGTCAGAATGCAAAACAGATCTGGGGTAGGACGCCTCTTATTGTATGGGGTACATAAATGTGTTTCAAGGGCAGCCGTTCACCGACCCGACTTAGCCATGACATGCCTCTGCTCTACAGTAATGGCACGGGAAAAGGCTAGAAAAGTCAACAAGCAAAACGGCCTTCGGCGAGGCAAGGAGCCAAATGCTCAACAAAACCGGCCATTGACTTGCCTTTCGAGGTGAACACATGTCAATGAACCGAGAGGATTACTCGATGAAAACTACAAGCCAAGGTAGCGGTCAAAAGGCGCTTGCAACGTTACGCGGGCGTTGCTGCTGGCCGCGCTGATAAGCAAGGTCGAGCCCGGGAGAATATCGGAGCCGACCGCCAATGGTTTTTGAGTTTGGCATTCTGACCGAAGATAAGAGATAATGCTATGTTAGGAAGACGATAAGGCGAGATATATGTATCCAGGTGGCCGTGTCTGGCTGCTGTCTAGCAAGTGTGCTTAAGATCACAACTTTGATCTCAACAGGTGACTCGTTATACCGTCGTCATCACGGTAAGACTGAGGTGCGGAGATGGCCGGAAAAGCTTCTGTCGACCTGTCTGTTTAGCTTTTGTTGCTGATCCCAAGATCGCCTAGGCTCTGTATGTGTTACTCGATATTTATTCGATTGCATTACTCGATCAAAGGAGTATGTCAACCACAGCTGCCGCATGCGAAATCCTTGCCTACAGCCGGTGACGGAGCGGTCATGTAGTGTACGAAGGACCGATATTGGATTTTCTGAGAATTCTATACAGCTGAGGTAGCAAAGGTCATTTTAACCAGTACAAAGCGCGGTACGGTAATGCCGTATGCCTAGCTTCAATCAGCCTCAGTCAACATTGCGCTCGAAGGACTCAGCAATGGTATTTGCGCAGGCGCGCTAGCTGTCTACAGCGCTTTGAGCGTCGCACAAGCTCGAACGTGCCTTTTGCGGTGCATTGCTAGGAAAAAGAGGAGCTGGCTTGTTTCGTAAGTGTATTTGCATTGCAAGGGTATGTAGTCATAGCGATAGGTATAGTATGAAACCCTGGAGCAGACAAAGCACTCTCAAACGGATAACAACAAGCGTCGATCTTTGATGGTTCATGTCTTCCTCTTCTTGTGGTCGCCAAGCATAGTGGTCAAGGTCTGTTGCTTTCTCTTCGCTGGAACACCTACAGTAGCCTTGCCTTTGACAGTCTTCGAGACACTCATGATGTCTTTGCTGGAATACAGACTCGCTTTGAGGCCATACGCGTTCATGGAGTCCAGGCCGAGGTAGGTATATGCATCGGCTTTGTAATAAACTGCACGGTCTGCAGCGTTACGCGGAGCAAGGCCGAGTTCAATCAGCTCTTCGAGCACTCTCTTCACATCCTCGAGATCGGAAAAGTCTCTGGTGTACACACAGATGAGGTGACTTGACTGCTTCTTGGGGGCGGCAACGAAGGGATTTGGCGGATCTGCTGGAGCGACTTTGGCGGTATCGCCCAACCTGCCATCGATAACTGCTTCAGCGACAAGTCTCCATACTTTGTTAACATCTTCCGGACTCGGAAAGAGCATCCACTAGAGTTTACGTCAGCGATTGAACACACAGTAAGTCACAGCAACGTGTTTACCTTGCCACTCGTCACTCCACAAGACACTGCAACATCGAGAATCTCTTCTTTCAGCTGCTCTCGCAAAGGTCCCAACTTTCTAGTGATAGTTGACTGGGCTGAGTTTGGATTGGCGCTGGTAACTCTCTCCTCGGCAACGAATTGGCTCAGCAAAGCATTGGCACGGTCTATCATTCCTTCTGGAGATTCTTCTACTTCCGGATTATGACGGAGTTCTGCTGTCTTACCCTTACCTTTGAGTATGGGACATGTGACCCAAGTCCATGATGCATTGACAGTGGTGCTTGAGGGAAGACGTTTGAGAAACTCGTCGACGGTCTCAGTCAGTTGTCGAGCTGTGGAGAGACCTTCGAGTCTGTTGTAGAGTGTCTGTGGCACGGTTCCTGATGGCGTGATAGCGAGAGGCGCGACGGGATGTGCTGCTTGGTCTTTGGTCCATTGCTGAATGAGTTGGTTTGTGCTGGTCTTGTCGCTACGTGCTTGGAGCTTTTTGCGGACTCTAGCTGTACCTGCATGTCATGATGAGCATTCACGGTCGTGGGATCGGAGAGGATTCAACACACCGTAGAAGTCCGAGTCATCACTGATATAGCCTGCGAAGGGCACAAGATCCAGGTTTGCCATGCAAGAAGTCACAGAGTGGAACACTTATCTTGATTGATGAGGTGGAGGACGGAAGACGGAAGACACAAATGGAAGTGGGTGTAGCACGTGTGAGATATTGGTAAACGCGGGACGAGGCCAACGTACCATGCAATAGGAAGGAAAGCGCGCCCTGCAAACACAGTACTCGGGGAGGAAGCAGCGACAAGGAGACAGCTTCGGGGCTGCATTACCTGAATCTCAAGACTCTGCTGAAAGGCCAACACAAGATAAGACGTCCTGCCACTCATCAGCTCGGTACAGCGAAGAAAGAGCGTTATGCTATCACGGGCTTTCTTTCTATTGGGAGTGAGCTTGGTGAGACGTGTTGGAAAAGTGTTGGTTGCACGATATCGATGTCTTTTTGCATATCTAGTTGTGCGCGAGTTGTGCACCGAAGCCACTCAAACGCGTGGCGCGTCTTCCGCGTGTCGAGCGTGTCATCAACAATCGAGATGATTTGTATCAACACCATTTACTCAAGATATACACCACAGTATACCAGATTACAAGATGCCGCACGCTGAATCGCCAAATCCTCCGTCTTCGCCGCCTGTCGACGACACGGTCATGGAAGACACTGTCTCCGGCGCCTTCGACGAACAAGCGGAATCTCAGAATGAGACGACTCAATCATCACCAGCACCTGCAGTCAACGAAGTCGAGAAGGCATCCCTAGAAGATATGTTTGACGACGACGATATGGACGAAGATGACGAGTTCTCCTCAAGTGCTCAAACAAAGACTCAAGCCTCCTCACAGCCAGCACCGTAGGTCAAGACCCATCAACAGTCAGTTCTGATCTAACACTGTACAGGGGGCCGGCTGCTACCAACGCCAACAAAGATGCCGAGGTCTTGCGTGCTTTCTACCAGCGACTATTCCCCTTCAAATATTTGTTCCAATGGCTCAACCACTCCCCGACCACAACAACTGATTTCAGCAACCGTGAACTGGCCTTTGTCCTGCCCAACGATGCATACATCCGTTATCAATCATTCAACTCGGCTGAAGAGTTGCGCAAGCAGTGCATCCAGCTCACACCCACTCGTTTCGAGATCGGTCCTGTATACTCTGCCAACCCCCGAGACAGGAAAACACTACGCAATGCAAGTGCTTTCCGCCCACTGGCCAAAGAGCTCGTCTTCGATATCGATATGACCGATTATGATGAGATCAGAACCTGCTGTTCTGGAGCAAGCATCTGCCAGAAGTGTTGGCAGTTTATAACTATGGCCATCAAGGTCATAGACAAGGCATTGAGGGACGACTTTGGTTTCAAGCACATCATGTGGGTCTACTCCGGTAGACGTGGTGCTCACGCCTGGATCAGTGACAAGCGAGCAAGAGAGATGGACGACAACAAGCGTAGGTCAATCGCCGGCTACCTTGAGCTTCTTAAGGGAGGTGATAAAACCGGTAAGAAGGTGAACCTGAGGAGACCTCTGCACCCACACATCGAGTAAGTCGCACCTACGCAGTTTCTACGCAAACCGCCACTAACACTGTGCTTAGTCGCAGCTTGAAGATCTTGAATGGTTATTTCCAGACAGATGTGCTGCTAGAGCAGGACCCGTGGGCATCTCCCGACAAGGCAGCACACTTGCTGCAGCTCATACCAGACAAGAATCTCACGGCTGCATTGCAAAGAAAATGGGACAGCACGCCGCATCGCAGCAGTACTCAAAAATGGGCCGATATTGACGCCGTCGCATCTGTCTCCGGATCCCTTTCCAGCCTCACGCCTGAGACATTGGTACACGCCAAACAAGACATTCGCCTAGAATACACGTACCCACGTCTTGATGCCGAGGTCTCAAAGAAGCTCAACCATTTGCTCAAGAGTCCGTTCGTTATCCATCCAGGCACAGGCAGAGTGTGCGTTCCGATCGACATCCGACGGTTTGAAGAGTTTGAGCCGGAGAAGGTCCCGACTGTACAGCAGCTGCTAGCCGAGATTGACTCGTGGCAGGGGACTGATGACAAGATACAAGATTGGCAAAAGACTAGCCTCAAGCCTTACATTGAGCTGTTCAGGGATCATGTGAACGCGGTCATGAAGGACGAGCGAGCTGCTGAGAAGCGAGGGCGCGAGGAGAATGGAGAAGGAGTGGATTTCTAGACCAGAACGTGACTGCTGTGAAGGTGGCGCGGCTGCAAGGATGGGTTTGAGGGCGTTCATGGGTATGGGCTTATAGTGCGGGATTTCTTGATGGGAGCTGGCGGAGAAAGGTGCGTCGGAGCTTTCTCCACTGCATGTAAGCTGTCACGGGAGTTCTGGTCGTGCCGCGGGCTCAGGTCCCGATTCAGGATGGGAGACCGAGATCTGATGAATTCGGTGCCATTTGCATGGCCAAATTGGAAGCGGTAAAGCGGTTCAACGCTTGAGACTGTGGCGCGAAACAAAGGCTCAGCGGAGCGGCCTCCCCCTCGACGGGAATCAGCAATTCACGCGTTTGTAGCATGCTAATTAGCTACCACATTTCAGAATGCCATGATGATGATGTTCCTCTTATCTCATTCTTGCTAATTTCCCGGTCTTCCTGCTCAGAGACTATATCAGGAGTTGGCTGCCGTGTCCTTGTCCTATTCAGTGCCCCAAATCGCAGCTTGTGGAAACTTGGACGGTACGAGCAAATTCCATCTTTCGGCGGCTCGCAGTCCCGGAACTTCGCGCAATCAAAACACTTCTGTTGTTGGGTTCGAATCCCCATCGTTCGACTGGACGGTTTCTTGACAAGCTTCAACGCGACCTTGGTTGTTGTCCAGGTCTCGGGCCCAGCTCTGTCGCCGGCTCTCTTGCACACAGCTTGTCGAGATGGACGAGGGCTTTCGGGGCAAGGCCGCAAGCTTGAGAGGGAGTTCGGGATCGGCCAAAGAAGACTCCCCGACCAGGAGCAAAGCCAAGCGACATCAGATAGCTGTTGCTTGCAATGCTTGTCGCCGCAGAAAGACAAAGGTATGTTCCAGGTTGGCCTACCAAGAACGAGCCTCCTTCTCAGCATCTGTGGACTGACCTTGCTGTCTAGTGCGACGGCCATCGTCCAGTCTGCACCGTCTGCGTGTCCAAGAATTCCGAATGTACCTGGTCAGCGGATCCGGATGCCACGCCCATGGTCGCCATCAAGCGCAAATACCAAAATCTCGAACTCGAGTCGCGCGATTCTCACGACTTGATTAGCATGCTGATGAACCGCTCACGTCAAGAAGCCATCTCCATCCTCGACCACATGCGCAGAACTCGAGATGCATCGTCTACGCTTGCTTTCATCAAGGACGGAGACCTACTCAGTTGGGGTCGAAGTACTCGTGACACAAATTTTTCGGATCATGGCACTACCGATCTCGGTGCTGTTGGCGACATTACGCCCAGAGTCAATGCCACGAACGATAAAGACGATGACCTGAGCGTTGGCAGTAACGAGAGTGTTCCTGAGCCGTCCAACTCACCAAAGAGACGCCTCGCCATCTCGGACCTGGTCAACGACTGAGCTGCCCCGATTTGCCTACAGTCAGTCAAATCTCGTTCTGCGCCTTTCCGGCCAACGTCAAGCTTGACCAACACATTCATCTCGACTGAGCTGACGTCGTCCTCAACAAGATGCCATCGAGGCACATCATCTATTCGACATGTGTCGATAGGTGCTGCTTGGCCGGCTCATCGGAGCATCAGCTGTTCGCTTCCTTGGCTGTGCTTGAGCATAAATATTCGACTCGGGCAGAGGTCAACGTACACATGATATCGTTTCCACTCGTTGGGATGCATGGATCACACTCTACCATGCTTGTGTCTGGAGAAGGGCTCCGACATTTCAAGAGTTACACGGTATTGGTTCGAACATGTACCAGGAGCGTACGTGTGGCGTCGATAGCACTCGGTCAGGTGGGGTTGCCAATCGATTGCACCGGACATTGTCCAGCCTAGGTCGACTAGCGGGCTGTCGGTCGTCTCTATGCCTCCGTTATGTGTCGCCATATGACTTTGCGTATCCAAGGCGCCCATCAGGACAGACGCTGTCGAGCACACACCAAAGGCCGCATATCAGTGTTTCCTTTCATACCTAGTCTTCGGCAGGCAACCCGAGTCCGAAGAAGTACGTATACATTAGATACTGTCAGTCTCTCACCTTTGCTCTCCGCCTCCTTGACTGTGCAAACACTGGCAGGTACCTGTATCCATTGACACAGGTGCCTGCACTCATGGCCAGTGCCCATCGTCCTCCTTGATCTTACCCTACAGCGCACCACTGTACTCAATCGGGGACTCACTGGATAGTCCTGCGCTGCTAGGGCATCCCACTCCAAGCCCACCAAGGCGCTTCCTCGTTTCTTGCAGCAATGCATGCCGTCTTTCCGGACTCGCCCGCAATTGTCATTGTTGATACACATCAAGTTGATGGCAATTAGGCCACTTGAAGCGCGGAGAAAAAAGTAATTAGGAGTGAGGTTTGGTGGCGGAGTGCAGTCCGCTGATGACGCGCTTTGCTGTTTTTCCAATCTGCCCCTCGTGCCTCCTTCTGTGCTACTGTGCTTCCATTCGCGTAACAAGCAATGCATCTCCGGTTTTGCTTCACGGGACAAATCAGGTTCCGTGATCAAAGGATCTGATCGCGTGCAATTCGATACGGCCAGCGTCGCCTTTGCCGGCCTTTTGCACACACCCAATATCCAATTGCCTGTTCTTTCACGCTTACGCATTGTATCATTATGTGTAACGTATGAGCCTGGCGACTGTATAATGGTGGAGCCAATGAGTGGAGCCGCAGCCGTCCATGAAGAATCTAACTAGCCACCTTGCTCGGAACATTTCTTATCAGGATTTGGAGAGCAGACCAACGTCGGCTCGCACGCGAAGACTATAACTTTCTGGCATTCCACTCAATAGCTCCATTCGGCGAGCGCAAAGAATGTATACATCTCCTCTTCACCAATGTTCACCGACGTCGCACCTCAATGGAAGCCTCTAATCAAGCTTAACCCTAAACTCCACATCTGCCTTCTGCTCTCAATCAAGAACAGCCCCTCATACAATTACCCACAAATCATGTGTTGTATTCCTCCTTCCTCTAGCAGCTCTTCATATCACAAGCCAAGGTGCTCCTCAACACATTTCAATCCCCTGTCTCTGCACCCCCATCAGCCACAGCAAAACAATATCGCATCATATTGCACCAATGGCAATCATGGACAATCACAATCCTCCAGATGCAAAGCTTGCGGGAAATCCATTGCCGTCTAAGCAGCCAGCGGACCCATCTCCTGCGCGGCGATTGGAGGGCCCAGACAACCCCATGCACCGGATCCACATTGGCATGCCATGCCACCTCATGCCCAGCCACATGTTGTTCCCTGCAAAGCACATATCCAACTCATGCACGACAAGTCCAGCACATATGCGGCTCAGATTAAAGATACGGGAAGGGCCAAAGTCTCCGTAGTTCCTTGACCTTGTCAAGTCTCGAGCCTCCCAAGCCCCAAGACTGTGGTTCCCCCATCGGAAAGCAATACCGGAGCAAATGTCAGACTGCCTCTCGTGACGCGATCAGCAATACATTTGTCTTCTGCAGTGGCTTACCTACAGTACAGACTCGTTTCCCGTCTCACCGTTAGCGTGGCGTGGCGCAGAAGGTCCACCATTCTGCACTACAAGGGTTATGCAACCAATGGCAATACTGACCAAAACTGGTTATAAGCAATGTTCTCAAAGCTCACATTGACCGTCAGGGACGTAAGAAACAGTTTGTATGTTTGAAGCAGCAAGTTAGCCTGCCACCAACCATCTACGGCAATCACTAGCCTCTCCATTTCTCGATGTTTCCACGCAAAACAAAGCACCGTATTTTGCATGCCAACTCCATGCCACCACAATGAAGCCCGACGGAATTCACCCTCGTGCAGTGTGCCCTTGCGCCACACTTTTCGCGGTACGGTACACTGCAGTCGCTAGACTGTGCTTTTTGACGGAGATCACCAGTGCATTGCATAATTACGGTAGCTTTTAGCTCTAGTTTGCCCGCCACGGTAGCCGAGCTAGTGTAGCCTCCATCACACACCCATGGCAGTAGGTCCGCAGCCCCGTTTGCTGTCATACAAGGAAAAAAGAGTCTGCGGCTCTCTGTCATGTTGACGAATTCTCAGCTTTGTACTTCTCCAATTCAGTCCGCAAATGCTTGGGGGGGTTTTGGGTTGAGCTAACTCGGCTTGCAATCACATCTTTTTTGCGGTAGTAGGTCCGCAACTAGCCCCCCCCCCCCTTTCGCAGGTCATACAAACATCACCATTTGTAGATCTTTCCAAGCCTTTGCCTAATCCTTTCTATCAGCGAGCAAGCTAATAAGCGGTGCAAGTTTTCCTTCACCGTGGAATTACTCTCTCTTCCGCAAAGGAATGACAAAGATATGCAAACTCCGTTGCGGCTCATATTGGATCTCTTACAGTGGTGTGCAGTGGAGTTTGATCCGTTTTGTTGTTTTTATATCCTTGCAAAATAGAAAAAAGAAAAAAGACATTTTCGAGCGTGCGTTCCTTATTTGAGCCTCTTTGTTTTTTTCGTGGTTGCATCTTTGCTGATGACCATCGCCTGGAGAGGGAAGGTGCGTGATATTCTCCCTGGCTGCTTTTCTTCCAGTGCTTGTTCGACTTTCCTTCTCTTTCCTCAAGGAAACATCAAAGGATACCATAGACTCACAGCCAGAAAGGATTTTTATGGAGTCAAGGGAACTGACTGATTAGTACAATATACCTTTTGGAGTTTCATTGATAAGCACAAACACAAAGAATTTGAGTGCGTGTTCTGATGACCCATGATCTTACAGGCAGAAGACGTAGAGGGAAACATTCCCAATATAACGATGGCTAATTACTCGACGAAGATATTCAAGTAAAAAGCAGTATTGATCGTTAAACTACTAGAACCTGTTTAACTATAATAAGCGTAAAGCTAATCTTTAGCTAAAGCTAAAAGGGAAGCAAGATAAAATCTAGACCTAGCTTTATATCTATTAAAGTAGTTAATTAACAATAAAAGGGAAAGAAACTTATAACTTCACCTTGAAGGTGTCGTAGATAAACCTATAAACACCTTTTCGGGCTGGTGTATCGATCACAAGCCATGAGGCTGACAATGCTCAACGTGCATTATTGTCCAAGATGGTGGAAAGGATCCTGTGTCTACGCAACTGTTGATGGGAGCACATTGGTGATGTTGAAAAGAGATAAGAGGTGTGAACACACGCATTGATTGTGACGGGATTTCAAGATTTCGGCTTGTACTTAGTTTCGTATCCGGATATAACCACTAAATGATCGTGAAACTGCTCGCTATCTCAGATTCCTTGTATCGTCTCCTTCGGTCCCTCTGATTAGATCATAGCTCCTTGCTTTGTTGATTAGTGTACGGTCCGGTGGGTAGTATACGCCAAGGGAGCATGAGTTGTAGCTAAGATATATACCAAATGTCTTGGGGAATATCCTGACTAGCTTGCTTCATGTTTCTACATGCACGAAGGAGGGAATCTTACTCTCAGCGATGTATGATGATTTTAACACGGTGGAAAAACACAATCAGTCTGATTCTGTGTTCATCCGCTCAATTCTGAGAGTCGTTCTAGTGCCCGTTGATCTGCTTCCGCAGTAAACACCGCATTTTCGTAGATCCATTTGGGCACCGACGGCGGAGTCTGGGTACCAATCTTTCCGGCATACCCGAAGTCGATGAGTACTATGGCTCCATGTTTGTTCTTCATCACGTTGCTCTGACTCAGGTCACCACGAGAGAAACCGGCTTCGTGCAACTGATTCACGGCTTCCCTGACCTCAGGCAGACGTTGTAGAAGCTCGTTTGCCTCGAGGCAGAACAGGTATTCTAGACAATAACCAAACATGCCCTGGTCGTCGAGCAGTGGGCGACCGTCCACCTTTGGTATTGGTAGTGACCGAGCAATCGAAGTCATGTCCTGTATGATCTTGAACTCATGCTGCACTCGAGAACGGAATTCCTCTCCCAGGTGGGCAAGCTTGGCTACAGGATATGGGCCTGTATGAGAGCATCGCAGCACAGCATCAGCCCCGTAGTTGATGAACATGGACTCGCGCCAAATATTGGACATTTCGAAGCCTAGCTCGATTTGCTCGATTTCGAATCTGGCCTATCGTGGAGTTGGGTGATGTCAGGGTATTTTGCTGAGCCGCTCCAGATGAGGGAGTAGGGCTTGTTGTGATGTTCGATGATACATGTGTAATAGCCAGTCTTCTCGGCTCTTGACGGGGGCGAAACAAATGTGACTGTTACATCTGGAGGATTAGTGCTGCAAGGTTTGACTGGACCTTCCCAAGGGGTACAGCCGCACATGGACCATCGATGAACTTCTCGCTCACACATTCTACGCCAATGTTTAGAGATGTGATTCACGTTTCAAAGATTCTGCTGACTGACTTGCTGATGTCCGACTGGATAATCGTCTGACCAATGGAGGTGAGGCTCTGACTGTGTTGAATGACTGATGGCAGTTGCAGGCGTGGACAAATCCTGCAGACGAAGGCAGTTTGGATGATAGTCAAGGACACAAGATCGTGGCACCTAAGGGATTGAACTTATATGCTTCCTCTGTCAGTGCCTTTATCAAGGATCAATCTGTGGACCTGTCGGATTGTATGGAACAAAGCGAAGTAGTGTTTAGCCGCTCGGTTTGCGCGCTAAACATCTCCTCAAACAATGTGATACAAGGTCAATTTGTGAGGACGCTTCCTTCCGTCTGGTCCCCAAGCGAGACCCAGTTCATGCACTCTCCGATACAGCGCCTCGTAAGTGCAAGGAACTTGGCAACTGCGTCCCCGTTGCTTGGCAGTGGATGTAGTTTAGACAGGACGTCCCATCCAGGCTGTGATGAGTATACGTTCTTACCCCACTTCTCTTAATTTCCACCTCTGCCCCAGAATCTCTTTCAACTATTACAAGTCTTACAATAACCACGGAACCATTCGACGAAGTTCATACAGGATGCAAAGTACACCGGATCCGCTATCATCGTCTCAAAGTCCTAGAGATTGGTAACCACTATTTTACCAACTACGTTACTACCAACAGCCTTTGACGATCTCGAGCTGCTCGAAGAAAAAAAATGTTGACCACGATGCTTTGGAAGATCTCTGGCGTCCCTCTGACTGCCTGTAAGGAATTTGCAACTGGCCCAGAATGTCCTGAAGGTATCCAGAATCTAAACTTTGGTTTCAAAAGATTAAAGGAAAGCCTTTCTCCCGCCGTGATGCAGAACCACATTTACTTGGTTCGCCTGACTTTCTACTCCGTCTTCTTATGACAGTCAATTGTCAAGATGCGCTGTCTCTGATGCAATGATCAGCGCCGTGACTGAACAGCATCAGAAAGGCTCTCGGAGGAGGAGTCATCACAGACAGTGACGATGGCTACCATGGAGATCGTGGAAAATGGCTTCATCTGAAGCAAAGAGCAAAACTCATGTGCTTTGCGATTATCTCATCTCAATCGCTTTCTACCTCCACTCAAGCTGCCAGGCTGAATTCACTCTTCGCCAGGCCTAAGAGCAAAGATAGCACCGTGCTCCCCTATAGTGGGGAACACCTCAAGCGCGCGTTTCGAGAAAGTCCAATTCGTGGGTTCGCAAACGTGGTCTTCGAATTGTTTTGTAAAGCGCAGGCATCCGGCGACTGGATCGTGACAGACGGCCTTGTCTAGTTGGTAAGGCCAGTTTACTATAGGTGCTGCTGTAATTTGATTTTCTGGTGTCAACCATTCTGTGTTGAAGGCGGACATTAGGACGCCGCGGATTGCTGGGCTGGAGTGGGATTGTTAGTTGATGGCTCGAAGTGGAAGGAGATGATCAATGTAGAGCTTACTGAGGCGCGAGATCGAGAGCCGGACTGTGCGGTATGAATCTCTGACTGGGTAAAGGTCGCATGAGTGCTGGTATCCTTCGATAATGCTCTGATGTGGGGAACAAGATCCACTGTATCCTGTTAGTCCTCGCAAATGATGAGGAAGTGCGATTATTACTTACTCTCATCAAAGGTCCTAGCAAGACTACAGTAGCCAGTTTTGCGTAGAGATCCGGGTTTGCAAGACTTTTCAATATTTCGCAGACAAAGGTATCGACCGAGTGACCATCCGTGGGCACGCGGTCGCGGAAGAAGAGGTCCAGGTTGACGTAATCTGGCGATCCGAGGACATCGCGGGCGTTCATCCCATCAGCTATCATCTGCAACGTCGCGTCCCTGAAGCTCAGATATGCCTTGCCGAGGAGTGCGTCGTGTTCGTTCGAATGAAGTGGTAGCATGCTGTATTCAGCAGAGGTACTAAGGTTCTGTAATTGCTGATGTTGGATGTGGGCCGGGTAGCCATTAGCCTTGATGGCACTCGAAAACGGTAAGTTGCCAAAGTCGGATATGAAGCCCACGCTCGCTTGTCCAGCATGTTTATTTGGGCAGCTAGACATTTTCCGTGAGTGTGTTAATGCGGTCCCGTTCGTTTGGATTTCTGGCGGGCTCTGTCTGGCAGTATTGGATGATTGCGGCTGCAGTACTGTCAGTGGTGGTATCCTCAATACGAAGCATCTCAATCGCCGTACAGTACTGTATCCACCAGTATGTGCTGGTGAAATATTCGACCAACTTGTTGAATCTTGGGCATCGTTCTCCAGTTTCGGTACAATTGACCCTGGGTCGTCATAATCCGCAAAGTCAAAGCTGGTATTCGTCTTGTCGTCCAAATTGAAAAGATCACGAGCGAAAGCAGAAAACTCGGTGGTGTTCTGTGCCAACTGTCTGATCTGAGCAAACGCAGCCGTCGACGTCGAATCCCCGCCTTCGAGTTTCTTCAGCACGCGAAACACTTTGGATAAGGCCTTTTCGGCATTTCGTAGCTCTCTGTTGCGTTCTTGTGCGTCTTTACGTCCATCGAAGACGCACTCATTGCCTTCTGCTTCGCAACGTGAGCATGGCGCCGTGCCCGTACACTACATGGAGATGTCAGTCAGGCTGAGCCCCAAATTTCGCAAATGCCTTAGGGCAAGGTGACACGATGCCGTTGGTGATGTATTTACCTTTGATCTTCGCTTCCGACACGGCTGACACGCGACATTGACCTGTTTTCGTGGCTTCCTGGGACGGTATTGTGGCGGTAGTTTGACGGGTTTGCTCAGAGGTTGCGATACAATGGGCACAACAGGTCGATTCAGAGGCTGAATGGCGTGCGATGCGTGATAGGCAGCAGCAGAGGCGCCCGCGCCGCTGCCTCCCCCATGGCCTGCAGAGTAATCTACCTGTCGAATCATCTTCGTTGCGTTATTAGGGTGACTTGATGTCGATTGTGCGATTGTCGCAGTTCTGGGCACTCATGGAGAAAGACTCCGGGAAAAAGATGGTTCGCCGATTTTGAGCTGACCAAGTCTAGAAGACCCGCCAGGGCCCGATGCTTGGTCAATCGACGATCATGTTGGACGGTCAGGGTCTAGATTCGTTATGGAATGCTTGAGCCGCACGCTTAGTCCTGACCGCTAGAGTAGCGGCGGTAGTACATCCTTCTCCGAACCGGCTCTAGCATCCATGACAATTCCTTGACATCATCTTTAAACACTTGGTGTGATTGCTGTCGGTCTGCTTCACATGGTTAAGCTTAACCTCAGTAAAGCTGGAAGGTTCTTTAGCTTTACACGACCACCGCTTGTGCATGCGGAGTCAGCATAACCGCATACGAACCATCCGACGTCCCGAAGGCGTATCTGGCAGACTTTGGGGCAGAATGGCTTAGGGCTGAGACAAGGTGCGAAGATCTGTCAAGCAGCCGCTGACACGCTTGTGACACCTTTGCGAAACGAACGACAGGACACTTCCTCGGAGAATCGCACACATTTGTATCGACATGACTCTGCCGACTGTCCATGGACGTAATTCTGATGTTCTGGCGGCGTGTAGCCGAACAGTCGGCAAACCGGGTGAACAACAGATTCTTTCAACGTACGCATATCAGACTGTGATATTGAAACTCAGATGTTGACATAGCGCTACGATGTTTCATTACACATGCTATGTGCATCTTGACAGCCGCCACACCCCTTGAGTGGCAACCTGTCACAGTCTGGGCTGGAGGAGTGAGAACCGTAGTGTCATTGTGCCATTGCTATCGTCTATGTGCGAAAGCAACCATTAACTCCTGTATATGCATAATGCTTGCTATGAATGCTGTCTCAAAGTGTCTCCCAACCTCCAGTGTTCATATCACCTTCGAGTCTTCTCGAGATCACACTAGGAATGCCGTGGTTAAGCCATGCCTCTCTGAGCAGCTTGTCATATCTCTTCTGGTTGAGGAACAGCTGATGATGGCGACGCAGAGTAGGGTCGACCTCGCCGTGACGGTCCAGATAAGGCGCATGATACCAGCTGCCATGGCTGTGATGCAGGAACAATACCATGCACTTGCGGATGTTGATAAATATGCCAATGCTTCCGCTACACCTGTGTTCTTGTTAGCAGCATTCTAGTATCGTAAAATTGAGACGACTTACTTCTCGCGATGCTGGAAGCAACCGCCTTTGTTGCGATCCGTCATGCAGCAACTAGCTTGACTGCAGAAGATCTCTCCGCAGAACAGACAGATGGCGGGATCAGTGACTTCCTTGCCAGTAGTAGGACAACGTCTTTTGATGGCTTCTTCCGTCAAGGTGTCGTAATGCTTTGGTAAGCCAATGAGCTCGAAAA
Organism: Aureobasidium namibiae CBS 147.97; assembly: GCF_000721765.1. Lineage (NCBI taxonomy): Eukaryota > Fungi > Ascomycota > Dothideomycetes > Dothideales > Saccotheciaceae > Aureobasidium > Aureobasidium namibiae. The sequence continues at coordinate 179,551 of NW_013581197.1, read as the reverse complement.
TTGTTGGGTGGCTGAGGAACTGTGCATCTGTTCGCAGTCTCTCTTTCGTGGCAGTACTAACGATCACGCTATTCACCCATTTCGCAGCAGTCATCTGGAACTGCTCATCGTGGCCAAGTCGCACCACTATCTCTTGAGGCGCGGGAAGACGAAGAATCTTGGCCAGGCGCTGTAGCTCCGACAACTCCAGGTTCTCGTCGGACCCGGTAAAGTCAACACCAAAGTGTACATGAGTCAAAAGTAAAGCCTTCCTGAGGAATGTAAGAGCGTATGTATCGATCAGCTTACTCAAGGCTGGTGCATTCCACTCTAGGTCACAGAACCCATGCTGGCAGAGACGCACTGATGAGATGTGCGGGCTGAACTCGATGGCGCCGTGTTCCTTGCACCAATTCTGGAACAGCTTGATACCTGACAAATCCCAGCTGGACGATCGAGAGTCTTGCTGGATCTCTTGGAGCGAGTCGCGGCACATGAATGTGACGATTACTTTGACCATCTCTGCAGAGTAACAGAGTCTCAGAATATGGTGCATGTTCTGACCCATAGGTACTTCGTGGACTGCACAATTGGCAAAGAAGGTGAACAGATCGTGGCCGAGCAACGAAGCATAAGGAAGTGCGGGATCTTCGCCAGGGTCATCTCCAAGAACCTTCTTCAGCTGAGCGGTCCATGAGCTGTGTACTCTGGTTCTACCTAGGTACTCAGACATGCCGCCCTTGACTGCAGCTGTAGCTGTTGCGGTGCGAACGGTCTCGGACAGGATACGCAGCGTCTTCATGCTCTGTTCTGAGATAGCGTCGAGGAACGTGCCGGTCTCGCCGTCTAGAGGATTCGCGACTCCTCGGTACGAGATCTCAGTACTCGAGACGGTAAAGGCCAAGACGTTGCAAAGGGTCTCGGCGAGTCGGATTGTAGAAGATTGTGTGCCGGGTTCGAGTCCAATAGTATTAGATTTCAAGGCGCCAATTGGGCTCAGACTCTCTTCAATGCGATTGTATGCTCTCTTGAGTTCCGAAGATGGTGTAGCAGGTCTGTTCCGAGTATCGAATCTGCTAGCTAGATTGGTCAAACTCTCCAGTCTTGGCGTCAAGTTGACCAGCGTTTCTAGTCCAGGCAAGCCAGTTGCGTTCAAATCGAATTGATCGGCCACTCTGCGAACCATTTCTGGTAGAACCGATCTCGACTCTCCCTCGGAGCTTTGCGTATCTGAATCTGGATCTGCAGAACGGGCTTCTACAGCTTGCGCGAAAAGAGACGGTGGAAAAGCAGTTGCTAGCGTAGGGACCAAAGCCTTCTGCATGTACTCTATGTGAGCCTCACGCACAGAAACGTTTGACGACAATTGGCTCATCTCGTCGGCATTTCGATATGCTTCTTGATCGAGTAGCCACTGATCGAAGTTTTTGTACTGCTGATCGAGAGTGGACGATGAATGGTAGTGCTTGTCTTTCCAGATGATTGGCAAGAATGTGTTTCCGATTGCCTTACAAAGAGGACAGATGAACTCGACAGTATCGGGTCGCTCTGGGTGGTTTCGTGAGATATGCTGCGTATGTCTTCTTCTTGTTGCTACAAGATATTGCTCAAAACAGCCGAAGTGCATGATGTGACCGCAACTGTTGAGGACAGGACCTTGGAATGCGCTGTCGTGGGGGAAGCCTTTACCAAGACCACGTTTCTCCTGTTTGCCTTTGGTGCCATCTGTGTTGACCTTCTCAACAGTCTCTGTTGCAAATTTGGCGACACCAAATGGTCTGATGGCATCCGCAGATTGGTCGAGGTTCTCCGGAGTGTCCAAAACCTCTTTGACAAAGTCTTTGTCATCCAGGGGAGTCTTCCTGAGTATTCTGCTCGGTGCGATGAAAGCAAATGTGCCATAGATTCTGTTGTCGTCGGTGTCTTCTTGACAAAGAATGCACGGTTCCTTGGGGAAAGGGCAGACCTTGGTCTCGACGACCTTCTCAATCAATTCGCCATCTTGCTCCAAATCACTGTAATCTTCTGCTTCCCAATCTAGGCCCTGATTTTCCATGAATGACGTTTGCTGAGCTTTGAACTGTGCCATGACACGTGCCTGACGCTCCAAGGCAGCTTTTTTCTTGGCTTCTTTATCCTCAGACGGCGTAGAAGTGGTCTCCGAGCTTTGCTCCTTATCGTCAGGTAACAGCCTCGCTTTGGCGTTGGCAAATTCTTCAGGCCACTTCTCCGACATTCTTTTCAGGATATGCAGAACCTTGGGTGTACATGATGCAAATGACTTGACCTTCGACAGGCGAAAAAGAGACTCAACGATTGTCTTGTCTGAGCTCTCTTCGCTGTGCGAAACCGCTAGTGCCAGTCTCACAAAACTGTCTTCAGCCGCCATCGGTCTTGGTCCACTTGGAGCAGCGTCTTCCATTACGGCCAGAAGTGTGAGGTGGAGGATGACATGCAGCATCGTCTCGATCCTGGTGATCTGTGCATTGTCGACTGCCTCGTCATGGCGCAAACAGAACTCGAGAGCCCAGTAGACTATCTCACTGAAGAATGTAGTCTGTGTGAACGCACCAAGGTTCTTGAAGAGTCCGGAGTTAATAGCTTGCAGTTGAGGTTCAAAGACGATGTCTGCGGCAGATTGCTTTGTCTTCTTGGCCGTGTACTCTCTGTAGACAGTCTCGGCCTCTTCGCGCTGGTTGCGGTTGTAGTAGGCGTAGTACGGATCAATGAGCTCGATGAAGCGAGGATGCAACTCGAAAGTACCCGAATCATTCAGACCCTCAGGTGCACGGAAAGTTGTCATGCTCTCGAGTATTGCGTCAAACTCTTCCGAGTCTGCTACCCTATCAGTCAAGCGGTTGGAAATGTCTGAGAATGACAGAGGCTTGAAACAGAGAACGTGTGCAATGTCGCGCTGCAAGAGCTTGACGTGCTGGCTTGGCTTATCCTGGCCAGGCAAGAGATTCTGTCGTTCGCTGAGCAGAATGATAAGCAGGTGGAAGAACTCCTCCGTAACATCAAGCCTCTGCTGTTCATCGTAGCCTGGGTACAAATCAAAGACGCCATTGACAAACCCGGACAGATCAAATCGGTCAGCAATTTGAGCCAGGAATCTCTCGCCCAGTGATTCTTCGGGGTTTCCACACAGCACGAGACCTGCTTGAAGCATGAATATATCGCGTTGGTAGGAGACGTCTCGCTGACTTGTTCCACGGTACTGGTGCATCTGATGACGAAGGGTGACACCGTTGCGGACCCACATACCAGCGCGCATCTGGGCGAGCCAGGCGCAAACACGTAGAGGATGCTCAAAAAGCATAGCTATGATTTCCGGCGAATCGTAGTTCGTGGCTTGGGGGGCTGTTTTCCAACTTGTCTGCCAGGGGTCTTTGAAGTCCGCATGAGTGAAGTGCAATACTTTGAGCATCTCCTCGCGTGTAACGTTTACACCTGCTTCCAGCAACCATGACAAAAGGTAATGCATAGGGTGATGGAAACTCATCGAGCCAGTGGCTACATCAAACTGAGGTAGACTGTAGCTTCCATCGCGACACGTCGCCTCACGGCCAATCGCCTCGATGTACTTCGGTCTCTTCTTGTTAAGCAGACGCAGGAACGTTTGAGCCTCTTTGGTCTCGGCACTTGGGTATCTGTTTCGCTCAAGACCGAACGCATTTATGAACGTAGCTTGTGCGGCATATCTGATGGCTCTCTGTACTGGAGCTGTGTCTCCATCATCGGACCTCTTGAAGGCTTCTGCCACTTGACGACAAAGTCTGTTGATTTCTTTGATGATCAACGTAGCACTGATCCATGCGTCTGCCTCGTATTCGACGTGTTCGCCCACGGCTCGAACGTTGGGACAAATGCCTTGATGGAGCTTGACCAGATCCAGGAACTGCATCAAATATCGAGGTTCGTTACGAACCTTCTCCTGTACGAAGGCAGACTGGAACATGTAACGTGTATCTAGAAAGAAATGGAACATGCGTCTGTTGGTGACGGCGCCCGCATCGAATGCTAGGGTCGCGTTTGGGTTGACGTCTTTTGGGAACCCAACTTGACGGGTGGTGAGGAATGTATAGAGGATGGCAAGGAGATTGGTAAGGAAGTTTCCTCGCTCCACTACTTCCGCCGTGATAGATGGGGTTGTAAGCATCTGGACTGACAGATTTATGATGGAGTGATCCGGCTCGCGATCGGCGATAAGATAGAGTTGAGCAAGCATCGTGTACAGGCCAGCGAATCTCAGTCCCAGTATGCGCTTAAATTGAGGAACGGTGACAACAGTACTAATGTAAAGATGGCGGAGGTCGATACGGAGGGTCTTCCACATTCTCAGGTCGTACAGTATAAGATAGTCAAGGCGCACTCTTTGCCAAAGATCTTCTGCCGGAGTAGATGTTGACTGCGATCTGTATTCTTCTGGTGTCTCGAGCCAATAACGAGCAGGGCGAACGGGGCGATTTGACCTGACTCTGACCTTCGGTGTTTTTGGGAGATTGGAGAAGGGAGCCGAGGGTTGAGAGGGTGGATCGGGTCTTGACGACGGATGCTGTTCTCCGTCATCAGATTCGTTGACAGTCGCGGATCTTGTTCGACGGCGAGTGGTGGGTGGTGGAGGTGGAGGTGCAGGATATCCAGCGAGAGTTGCCTCAAAGTTCTCAGCAGGGCCCTCTGTGTCAATATCGACAAGGTCCAGATCCATGTCATTTTCTGCTAGAGCCAAAGCCAGGGGATCAACGGTTTCCGGATCCAGGTCCATGGTGTCTTCGACGCCAAGTTCTTCAGATTCTGCCATGAGGAACTCCTCGATAGTCATGTCGTTCTCGTCGTCTTCGTCCTCATCATCGTCAATCTCTTCGTTGTCATCATCGTCGTTCTCAACATTGATTCTGACCACATTGATACCGGCTAGCGGACGGAACCATCTGGCTTCCTCTCTTCGATTCTTGACATTCTCCTCATGCTCGTGATCGTCGATGCCACCCTCTCCTATGGTAGCGTTGGTGGCTTCGCTTCCCATACGCCAGGGTCGTAGCAACTCTTCACAGATTGTGTTGCGGAGGACATGGGGGTCTGAAGCGATCGAGCAACCTGAGATGTCCGAGATCCAGTCGACCATAGAGCTGCACATTTGCTCGCGGAAAGTATCTCTGGCGGACCGGACGGTCACAGTGACCTTGAGTTGTTCTATGATTGCAGCCATGCGTAGGAGTTCAGCAAGGTCATGTGAGTAGTGTATGATGCTTCGGCCAATATCGTTGACTTCCATGGCCTTCTGCAACCCAAAGCTCTTGGGCTTCCTGCAGGCTTTGGCTACTTGATTCTGGACGTCGGTGACGGTGTGTTTCTCGTCGTTCCACAATACCAAAGCGTACTCTTCGTCCGACTCATCAACTTCGGCACCGCCGTAGAGATGTGATGTAAGACGTGATAGCAACTCGTCTCTTCGAACAGTACCCTCAGTTTTTGTCAGGCGCAGTTGCTCCGGTGAGCAAGAGAAGACATCGCACATGTAATCGAAGGCTTTTGCAATCGTCGTACGGACAGGAATGAGCAGCTCGTCGGGCAGGGTTGGAGTCTGGCTTGTCTTTCCAGCAGCCTTCTGGCCTGGCGCATCGTCAGCGCTGTGGATGGTGCAGTGGACGGGGCGAACCCAGGCCTCGTCGTCGGCACAGTCGCAGCAGCCACTGTTCCCCGGAGAAACACTGATATAGACCATATGGCCTTCGTGATCTGACTCGGCGAAACACCTGGCACAGAGAACGCAGGTATCGTCGGCAGCACATGTCTTGCAATGGTATGTTGATTCGCCGGCCTTGAAAATGTGGCCGCAGGGATGGCCCTTTGCGGCAGGTGTATATTCTGCACCATCTACAGCACCCTGAGCGTCGCGCAGCACCCACTGGTCTTCTTCTGGTACACCGTCGGGGAACAAAAGAGTCAACCTGGACTCATCGTCGGCGACGAGAGCTCGGAAGAGGCGAGCGCGGAGGACTGAATCTGCTTCTGCGGTGTACCGATTGTTGAATTCTCGAGGCAGGTCTCTAAGGAAGACTCCCAGGCTCCTTTCCAGGTCTGAGATGGCCATGTTGCACCAGGGTGTTTTATGCGCCTAAAAAGAACATGCCGCGGTGGTGCGGGCGCGGGGCGGAGGTGAGGTGCTGTGTTTTGCTAGTGATGGACTCGCGGTCGGTTTGCCGGTTATGGTTGTACGGATGATGCGAGAGGCGGTAGTAGATGCTAGGCGGCTTTGGATTGGTAGGAGTCCAGTGAGTCGTTCCAACGGGTCGTGTTAATTGCTTGATGTCGCGAAGTGCAAGAGCATCGACTGCGGAAGTGACGTTTGTCGCGACCCGCAAAGCCTCGCAACTGCCTCGCCTGCAGCTGCCTTGACCACGCTTCGACATTGCCACAATGACAGGATTTCACAACAACAGTGACAGGAAAGTGATCTTCATCTTAAAGTCGGTTCTTTATGACTGCTCTTCCAGTCGGAAGTCATTGTGGCTATCATCTATACATGTCCTAGTGTTGGAACACGGGGGAGTGGAAGATCTAAACTGTAGTACGCAGAGCAGCGTTGGTCACGCTATCACGTATTCGATGGAGTCGGAAATAGTTGCTTCATCTGCCATCAAAGTGGTCTGTATGATTACATTGGTAAGTCATCAAGCACCAGCCATAGAACGCCGAGCCCGCTATGCATCCACGGCCAAGCCTGCCCCCATCTAGTTCAGGTCGGCTGTGACGTTGGAGAACTCGCCCTTCTCGAGCTTGGTCTTCCAGAAGATGGGGTTGGTGTCGTTGAAGCCGTGCTTGACCCAGCCCTCCTCCTTGACGTGATACAGGTTGATGTAACCACCTGAGTAAGCATCTCTGTGTGTGGCTGCCAGGATACTGCGGCGACCGAGCTCGAGAGCGTCCTCGTCTGACAAGTCGTAGCTGTACTCAGCGTCGAGCACACCGTAGGCAAATGTTTGACCGGAACCAACACAGAAGAGATTGCCAGCGAGGCGTGTGCCGTCACTGTCGATGTAGTAGAGAGCGGGTCCTTCTTGCGGTGTGACACCGGCGCACATGGTGCCCTGTCATGTAGAGTCAGTCTTTTTGTTCGGCGCGCTAGAAGCAGCGGCAACATACCATGCTCAGACCCATGCCCTTGTATTGGTAGACCAGGTTGGCCAGAATCTTGGAGGCGGCGGCGACTGAGATGCGACGCTTGTGACGGAGCTCGTGAAGACGACATTGCATACCGAGGTAGGCCAGCCAGTACTGGCAGTCGGCGGCGCCACCTGCCATAGTACCCAACAGCTGGGGGTTGATCTCAATGACCTTCTTGACCGTTTGACTGGCAATCCAGTTGCCTGCAGTTGCTCTTGAATCTGTCGCCACGATGATGCCGCCCTTGAATCTGAAGGCCAGAGTGGTTGTTCCGTGAGCGAGCTTGATGGGGCAGTTGGGGTTCGAGTGGTCGTCAGTCATTGCGCGGAGCCATGATTGCGCCTGTGGAATGATTAGTCGCGGTTTTCAAGGAGATGATAGACTCTAGCTCACTTGTGCGACAGGAGGAAGTGCAAACTTGAGATCGATGGCAGTGGGCATGGCATCGACTAGGTCCAGCTGATCCTGCTCTTGGTAGCCCTCGTCCTTGAAGGCTGGTCTGCTGTACTGCGCCACCAAGCTGTCCATCTTGTGCTGCGGTTCTGTGTGTCTGGTTTATTGAAGGTGAATGATGTCGCGCGATGAGTCGGAAATAGAGAGAGCTGTGCAGATGACGGCGCGCGAAATGCTTGGTGCAGGTGATGGTTGATGGAGTGTATAGCAGCTGTCGGAGAGAGCTCACCCACGCACGTCACGTCCTCCGAGCCGGCGGCGGCGGCGGCGTTTCCCAAGCTTGGACACCGAAGCCACCCTGTCTCTAGTTCTCACCAACCATAACAACTCGATCAAATCAATATTTTATAGGTCATTAACCTGTAACAATCATCTATAATAGTCTCTTTGGCAATGAACGCTAGTCCACCGACCGATCTCTCACCTATATCGACGCTGATACATTTATGTGCCCAAAAGTGTGAACACCACTTGCCACGACATCGCGGCATGGGAAAACACAGTCATTCCTGACTACTGTGGCGGTCAGAGATACACGGTGATCGAGACAAACAAGAGAAGGAAGAGGCACACAAGATATAGATGCTGTCATCTTGGATTCAACAGCGACTATCAAATGCTACCCGAAATTTCCATCGCGATCCATATCTCTTCGCGCTTTCATTACGTCCAGACCTTGTCCTTCTGTCATTCAATCCCTCTTCAAACCACTTATAGATCTGCTATACACCGAAGCCGATACAGCCATAGATGACCTCCCACTATGCACCAACCCGGAATCGGCAGTAGAATCCGTGTTCTCCTTCCATTCCAAATATCCCTCCTCACTAGTTTCCCAAGACCTCTGAACCTCGGGTCCCAACCTTCGGTCACCGCAACCAGAGTCCTCGCTGCGTGATCTCATACGTCCACGTTCGATTCTTTGGCGATCTAGAGTGTTACCAGTGGTGATGGCGGGCCACCAATCCCCACTGAGACTCCACTCGCGACGCTTGAAAGAATGGTCTGGTTGTTGTTGGGCGTGGTTGGTGATGATATATGATTTTGATCTCGGCGATGGCGGAGTTGACCTTCTTGATGATGTGCTCGATCGTGGTACGCTGCGCAACGTGTTTGTGGATGCAGTGCTGCTTGTTGGCGATTTTCTCCAGCTTATTTTGCCAAATGTGATAGGAGAGTGTTGTGTGTTTTGGTGATCGCCGGTGATGGAGCTTTCGGCGTAGACCGAATCCATTGAGCTTCTTGTGTCGACGGATCTGATGGATATCTTTCTCGTTGCTTGAGGTGACCTTTTGACAAGAGTGCGAACTCTGGCAGCCAGTTTTGATGTAGTGGCTGGAATCCAGCTGGTCTTTGAGATGATATCAGGGCGTTGAGTGACCTTCTTCTCTGAAGTAGTGCAGGGCATGGAGGCACGCAAACTTTCTGTGACTTTCTTTGCCGCATTTTGCGAGAGATCGCTAGCTCGAGAGCTGAGACTGCTTTTGCTGGATGGACTCTTTGTGCTTGTGGTGGTGTTCTGTTGTCTCAACTTTTGATGAACAACGTCGATGGTGGCAATCAACTCTGCTTTCAAGTTTGCAAGTTTTTCGCATGTTTGTTCGCCGAGTTTGCCAGTCAACTTCCGCCTGTACGCTCTTAACTGTTGGAAGAGGTGTTTTGTCGAAGGCGCAATGTTGCCAAAACTTCTGATGCGGAATTTGGTCTTCTGCGACGAAGTCTTGAGTGATTCTTGCTCGTGTTGGTGATGCTTGACCATTCGCTCTTTGTAGAGACAGATTGAGTCTCGGACTTGTTCCGAAGAGAGAGGTTGATTGTCTGGTAGAGGGAAGGGACCATCTTGATGGATTGCCAGATACTCTTCTTTGTCTTTTTGGATAGACCACTTCTCGAGATCGTTTTTGCATACACTTTCGAGGCAAATGGGATCCATGACTTGGAACCAAGGTTTTGAGGTAGATACCTCGTCTGTTCTGAGATCTGTGATGTGATCCATGGCTTTTGATGTGTTTGATGGTGTTTGGATTGTTGATATGGCTTTGGAGCAGTAAGTTGTAGCTGGGCTGTGAGAAAGCTGGGAAGAAGAAACTTGAGTTGAGCGACCGTCAGATATCCCAGACAGCACCGGAGAGCAGATTTTTCCAATTGTGCGCGCGTCGTAATGTGCTCATGAATGACTGGACCTGGCGGCACGGTATAAGCAGAATATGAAGAGTTTTTACGATGCGATCGCAAACTCCCTCAATCGTGTCGAATTGCACCAACACCAACCAGTCATACCGTACGAGTACATAGTACTCAGTTTCCCACTCTGCCATGCGACTGTCCGACTTCTTCTCGATATCGCCGAAGTTCTGTCAAGATGGATATCGACCATTTCGCCAATTTGCCTATGTGGTTGGTGCTTGAAATATGCCGAGCTCTTCCTTCGGGAAGCATAGTATGTCTGGCTCTGAGCAAGAAAGCTCTCTATGAATCTCAAAACTTGCGAACGATTTGGCAGCCGCGAATGAATACGGACCAACCAAATATCACTTATCCCAAAGTTTATGCAGCACGCAACCTCGGACCAGGACAGGCAGAACGAGAAATGCTCCACCTCCGGAGAGACATCCTCAACTATGAGTTCTTATGCACTCTTGAAATACTGCATCACGATCTGCCAGATCACTGGTTTTGTGATATATGCTTGAAGCTACACAAGCGAGTCGCTTACACAGGAGATGGCCGTGCATACGCTCCTTGTGACGAGAGTCAAAGGCAAGGATTGTTTTACCGCCTGCCGACATGAAACTATGAGTTCTCCTTTGAACACGCTCAGCAGGTTGTGAAGCAGCATACACTAGGAGGACCTCATGGAAGCCCTCTAGCCATTCTTCGGCGAAACCAAGAGTGGGAGGCCATTAGCGACTGGCCAACTCAGCAGGTCTCCAGCCTTGAGCAGCCATTTTTGGTCTGGTATAGACATCTGAAGGTCACACCTGAGATCTCCGAGAAGGACAAAGGCCCGGTGTTGAATTTGTGGACAGAGCAACGCCTCTATTTCCCAAGGGACTACATGGTCATTCTTCGAGCGAGGTCGCGCGAAGTTCACCTCTCAGTCTGCTGTCACCAGCGTGGTACTGGTGAGAACATTGCTGATTTGTTGGAAAGGCTGAGCATCTAATTCCAAACAAATTCGGGGTCGAGGCGTTGCGAAATGTGCTTGACTGAGTATGCCATCTTTATCCGGGAAGGTGGTTGCGACGGCTCCATCCCAATCGTCTTGTCAACGTGGGTCACGCTGGGATCCTGCAGGTACTCCTTTTCACCTGCATGGCTAGCTAGCTCATGGTTCTCCAGAAGACACAACTGATTCTTGGATCCGACCGCGCACAGGCCCCCAGACCCATTCGATGACGATTACAGCGCGTTCTAATCCGAGAGAACTATAATACGGGCTATCGAACTGAAAAGAGAAAGTGTTGTTCGACCTTCTGACACAGTTTGGCACTTGAATCCCTCATTGTTCGACGAGCCTGCACAAGTGTATAGTTGGACATGGACGGAGGTAATGATTGACACGACCCATAGCGAGCGGATCCACTCGGAGACAAGGTGGCAAATATGGTGGTATGAGAGGTTACAGATATGGTGGCGAGCATGGTGGTATGGAAAGTGACAGAGTGGAAGCACTGACCCAAAGTATCCGAGCACAAGTCGAGAACCAAGTAAATCCTGACAGTGGAGGATATGTCCTGCGAGTCCAGATCAAGCAGAATTGGCGAACAAGCATACGCAAGAACATAGAGAGAGGCTGGAACGTAGCCAAGGAGAGCTTTCTCCGAGCGGGGTGAGAGGGTAGTCCGTTCGGTCGTATATCATCGTGCAAATTCAGTATCATCTCGTCCTTCGAGTCAACCTTCGTCGTCTGATCTCTGCCATGCGACATCTTTGCTGCCGCTCGTATTCAGAGTCGTAGTCGGCTTCGTCTGAGTTGTCGACGGGAGAGTTGGGACGTGACAATCTGAAGTAAGGCATGTGTGTGTAGTGCTGCTGGGCTGAGGCAATCTCTCCTGACGAAGCCCTCTGTGTGATGTCCTTGGTGGCCACCATCTGTGCGATAGGTTCTTCAGCCCCTAGCACCTCAGCGATGATGCTTCGCGGTATGGCTTGTTCAAACTTCATCCTCCTTCTCTCTTGCGCCTCTCGAAGCTCTTGCAACATCTTGACACACTTGGCTTCCTCCTGATCGAGCAGATAGAGAATCCGGTTGTCATCGACGACTCCCCTATCCTCGGCCTGCTTTTTGTAGATCTCAGCTCTCTTGTAATGAATCTCTCTTTCATTGTGCAAGATCTCATTCAACATGTCTTCGAGCTCGGCCTCATCTTCTGACTGTTCAGGTGAAGGTCCTGCCTCAATCTTCATTTGGCGGTCGTGTTCTCTGTGAATGTAATCCTCCATCACAATCAACATGTCCCCGAATAGAAGGTTGACGGCTTTGCACGAAGGAGGCCTCGTCTCGTCGAGCCGGATGGCTAATTCGAAAGCCCGACGACCGATCAGACCAGCAAGTTCGGGGAAGCCATAGAACCCTCTACTCAGCCAGAACACAAATTGCTCATCCCAGAGTAAGAGGATGTCTCGATTTGTCTGAGCAATTTTGATGACATCCCGTTTGTATTGGTCGAATTCTTGCAGACCAATGGCTTTAAGTCTTGGAGGTTCGTTGTCGTGGAAGAATTCTCGGAGCCTTTGCTTGCGTGCAATCTCCTCTGGTTGTGCGTCGACGTAGCTTGCCACAATCGCTAAGAACTCAGAATACTTGATGCCTCCGCGGCTGAGACACTCTTTTTCGACTCTGGTGCGGAAGCTCTTTGGCACGCTGCCATTGGAACAGAGCCATGCTATGAATTGATTCATTGTGAGCGAGTTGTATTCCAGTGGGCGTAGGCAGTAGTTGTACAGGATGTCGTAGACCTCCAGCTCCCATTGTCCGACTTCGATGGGTTTGAATGATCTCAGTACTGGAGGACGCCACTTCCATTCATGAGCGAAGATGGTAAAAGCATCTTCCGAATCTTCTGTGTACCGCCTGGATAGAGCCTCAAAGTCGTCGATAGTCAGATTGATCCCCACGACGGCATTCAATGGAAACCCTTCGCGCACTCCGTCGGGTTGAGTATCATCAGAAGCCCAGTCCATTAGTAGCTGTGCAACTCCTACCGCCCGGAGATCTCGATTAGACATCAATCGATGGCCATAGACGGACAGGTGTTTGTCTTTGAATTCGGCATTCACATCTGGATTGAACACGGTCCCTTGTGGCGGATCTGGATAAGATGTCCTTCGCGCGGCTGCCGCCGCCGAGTTGGACTTTGCATTGAATTTCGACCTTGGAAGTTTTGCTCGCTTCCCCATGTTGGCGTATTGAGTGTTTCGAAAGCAGTTGAGAAATTGAACAGCTGCAGATTGGAGGCGGGTGCGACCTAGTATGTCCGGCGACGGCCTGGACAATGTTGCTCGAGAATATGTATACTAATGCTGTGTTTGATTAGGTTCACGCCAGACGGTGACGTTCCCAGAATCATCTCATGGTCATGACAAACGGGAGCAAAGTAGAGGTTCTGCCGTATAGGTAGGTCACTCGGCAGATGTTGCTCCGTCATGGAAAATTCGCGTTGACCAGCCAACATCAGACCGCGGCTTCCATATTAAATCTCAGAAACGACAGCCTCGAGAGTACCACCGATTACTTCGGTCGTGCGTACGAAATTCTTACTTTAATGTTGAGATCAGCTTGCAGTCAGTAATGAGAAATTTGATGACTTGGCCGGAACAACAGCATCTGGATTGCGCTTCACATCCGAGGGTGTCTTCAACGCGAACGCGTCAAGGCTTGGGCTTCCATACTGGCGTTCATCATTCTACCCATCCATCTGTGAACAAACACTCATGCATCACCATGAACCCAGACACCTGTCTCGAACGCGAACCATTGGTATCACAACGTTGTCTTTGCAGCGTTGGAACACACGCGCTTTGTGGCCGAACATGCTGGGAACCAACACGCTTTCTGCCTGTTGCTGCCTTGATTTTCAAGCCGATTTCCCCAAACTAGGTAAGCACAAGGCAGAACTTCGTCTCAGCCTCCGTCAACTCCCCCAAGACGCCATGAATCTCAGGCTGCAACCTCGCCTCCCGAGTCGCAGACAAGGCGGTGTTTTAAACATATATTAGAAGGCCAGATAAGTCGAGCTGTAAGTTTTGTCTACCAGCAACACGAATTACCCATCTTCCAGCAAGAATACACTATCCTTCAACACCTATCCACGACTCCAACACCATCAAAGTATGCCGTTCTGTCAAGCTACATTGGCAGGTCTCAGTCCGTCAGAGAAGGAGCAAGTCATGAACATGTACACGTCTACCCAGTGTCCAACCACAGCCCAAAATTTCGCTTGGTCGCTGCTCGGCCACAAGAGAAAGCACAATGACTCCGAAGACAATCATTCTACCATCGAGGAATCAACCACCGAACTCGGACCAGCGTTGCTTACCACAAGACTCCGAAAGCGCGCCCGAGTCTCTTACCTGGAAGTCGCCGAGTCCGACATCGAAAGCGACGCAGACTCAGGCTACAATTCTGATTCCTCTGCCGAATGGGGCTCTCACTCTAAAAGACAACCCAAGGCCAACCGACTGCGCAAAAAAGACCCAGTCAAGCCCTTCCCTTTCCTGTCTCTACCCAGCGAACTACGCAATAAAATCTACTCTCTGGCACTCGAGGACCCTGATGGCATGGTAATGGGCGAAGGCTGGCGAGCCCATCGCCGCGTTCCCAAACGCTGCCAACACAATAGATATGGCGCAGATCGCTACGCAGGACTCAACAACCTCTGTCATTCAATGTTAGCACACTCTGATGTGTACAAGCCATTAACTCTGGTGCCATCTCTGCTGGCCACGAACAAGCAAATCTATGCCGAAGCTGCAGCGATGCTCTACTCCCAACCTCTGCATTTCACCTGCACGACAGCCCTCCACAGTTTTCTCGCACCTTTGAGCAACACCACCGCATCTCTGATCACCAGCATAATCCTCCACTCCTACGAGACCTGGGGCCGCGGCGTCCGCAAAGCAATGAATGTGTCCGCATTGACTCTCCTCCCCAAATGCGTCAACCTCACACTCCTACGCATCGAAGGTTTCGGTCACCACCATTACAACAGAGGAAGCTGGAACACTCCTACCGTGCAGCAGAGAGGTGAGCATGAAGGAAAAGGCATAGCACAGCAAATGTATCGTGACGCCGCCTTCTGGTTCGATATCATCGGTGCCGAAAAGGCATTGCAAGTGTTGGAAATTGCAGGTCTGCAGAGAAAGACATGCAGTGATGATGCCAAGGAGACGTTGAGGATTGCAAACGAGGTGTTTGCGCAGGAGTTGACTTTGTTGGTGAAGAGGGCAGGTAGGAGTGTGAAGAAGGGAAGGAAGACTACGACTGTTCGTACCAGCGTCTGAGAATGTGCAGATATACTGTGTTCTTCACGCAACAAAGATTGAACGGTATTTGCATATACGATTCATCCTACAATATGATCTGAAACTTTGCCCTTCGCATGTCGCTGCATGAACACGTAGATGATCAGAAAACAACATGATCGAAAAGATCACACATCTAGCAGACAAGACGGCGAGAACAGTGATCATGGATGGAAGAAAACTCTCTCGATTGCATATCTCACACAAAACGATAAGACAGAGGTGTATCATTGAGAACACAAGATCAACTCCTGAACATCGCGGTTCGAACATTGCCTTTTGGCTTTCCTAGATCCGGTGATCGCCCTCAATAACGTCCAGAAAGCATCCATGAATCATAAAAACGCCATTTGCCTGTAGTGCGACCGATCGCACTTGCCCGAAAACTCCAAATGCCATGATGCATTGTCAAAGATATAAAAAGTGAACAGAATGTGACGCCAGCCCAAATCGAAACGAAGAGAAGAAAAGAAGGAGATACGAAATTGGGCTCTTTGACTGGCGAGTCTGAAGGGGGACTTTGGACTGCCGAATGTCATGAAGTATAGAGCCGCGAGCCTTTCATGCTGATGATGAGGGACTTCGCTATGCAGATGCGCTGTTGACTTGTCGCCGCGGATGCAGAGTTGAGAAGCACGCTGGATGCTGGTATAGCGTTGGGTGACAGATGCTATGCAGTAAGAAAAGAGCACGCTATGGTTGATGAAAAGAATCGAGTGGAAACCTGGTATCAGATGCTCCTCGTTCATGAAGCGCGGGTGCGAGGAACGTTGGCGCCCACGCTGCCGACACGACCACTTGTTTTGCGGACGCTGGTCTTGCCTTCGGTGCTGCGACGTGATGGTGAGCTACGCTTGCCAATGCTGATGTCGCCCTTGCCAGATCTAGTCGAAGGGGTCTTGGGCTTGCGAGGGCTTGCCGAGTCTTCGTGAATCTCTGCGAGACGATTCTCTACGTCGCTCTCGTCCACACCCCACTTTGTTGTCGTGGTGGTCGTCGTGGTGCAGCTAACCGCCCGACGCTTGCCGCTGCGGCTGATGGGAGATTGTGATGCTTTTCGTGATGAGGTCAATGCACGCAGTGCCTGGTCTTCCTCGCTTTCGCTCTCACCCATGCTTGTGCGCTGCATGCTGACAATCTCGGTATCTGGTCTGATCTCAAAGGGCTCGTTCTCCGTTCTCGTGACCTTGCGTCCGGTGACATGGCCATAAACCTTGCTAGTTTTACGAGGTTGACCGGGTGTGGGTGCTGGCAGATTCTCGTCGTTGACAGCGTACTTGTTGGTGCTGCTGGCGAAAGATGCAGGCTCTTGCTCGTTGATGTGGCTGATTTCACCAAGAGCCGCGCGTTTGGTGCTGCCATTGGGAGGAGTAAAGGTCTGTCCATTGCTGGCAAGGCGTCTGCTGTTTCCAGAAGTAGCCTTGGTGGGAGTTGCGGGGACCATGGAAGCAGCGATCTTCTCTCTCATGGTGTCCTCGAACCACCACTCTCGGAAAGTGCCCTGGTTGAGATGAAGCCAGTGTTGCTGAGGGCCAACAACCATTCCGGGGCGCATGAAGCGCATGTATGCGATAATCTCGTTGGCAGTGAAGCCATGCTTGTAGATCAGATATGCGCCAATGAGGCAGCCGGTTCTTCCAAGACCAGCCTTGCAATGGACAGCGATTCCCTTGCGCTTCACTGTAATCATCTCGTGTGCGAGGTTGACAAACTTGCGAACCAAACTCAAAGGAGGGCAGGTGCCGTCGTCAAAGATCATGTCCAGGTGCTTGATGCCCAGAGCTTGGAAGTACGAGGGTGAGTACAGCTCCGAGTTGAGACGCACGACGAGACCAATGCCGCGCTCGACGAAGTGTGAGAGAACGTTCTTGAAAGGTTGGGGCACGGAGGTCGAACGGCTAAGAGCAGAAAGGGAGCGAGGAAGAGTGGCCCATTCGGGGTCAGTGGGAGCGATGACGCGAGTGGGTTGATGTTGAGGAGATGCAAAGGCCAAGAAGGAAGGAGAAATCCAGTTGAAGTCACCCATGTCGACTCTTTCGTACTTCTCGTATCTGCATACATGTCAGTTGTCTATTCCCAACTTCGAGTGCTTTTGCGAAACTCACTCTTCGAGGCTGAAGTCCTTGAGGCCACAGAGACCTTCCTCCTTTGCCTTCCACACACCATAGACGACATCTTGGACGGTCAAACCATAATCAGCTTGACTGTAGCCGGCATCACGGAAAGGCATGCATGGAGGGTCCATCTGGGCGATGGGGGCCAGGGCAAGATGTGGCGGCCAGTTCTGGATCAAGATCATGTAGCAAGCAAGAATGCACGCAGCATTTGCGCGACCTGGACGAGCAGTCAGTAACAAAAGTCACCAAGAGTCAAGTCGATGTATGCGTACTCCTTGAGTCGGCGTTGCACCAGAAGACAACCGGTCTTCCCTCGTTCTCGGGATCTCCAAGCACCTCATGCAGCATAACAGCGAAGCGGTAGAGATGACCAATGTGCAGCGGGCCAAAGTCTGCGTGGAATGCATTGTAAAGCAGGTGCTTGTCGACTGAGAAGTATACGGGAGGCAGCGAAGGGGTGGCTGCGGTTGTGGTTGATTGGGATCTGGCGGAGCGCTTGGACGGCGACTTGCTGGACGACTTATTCGTGTAAGGAAATGGCGTTTGAGCGTTGGGTTTGTGGGTGTATGAAGCCAAGTAGAGGCGGTCTGCTGCTGTTAGACTAAAGTTG
Organism: Aureobasidium namibiae CBS 147.97; assembly: GCF_000721765.1. Taxonomy (NCBI): domain Eukaryota; kingdom Fungi; phylum Ascomycota; class Dothideomycetes; order Dothideales; family Saccotheciaceae; genus Aureobasidium; species Aureobasidium namibiae. Next base: position 161,698 of record NW_013581197.1, on the reverse strand, counting down.
GAGCTTGGTATGGCGGATGCGACACGGACCTTGGATGTACTCGATGACCTGACCATAGCTTGTGGCGGCCGAAGGGCTGTCGGATCGAGGCATTGCGGAAAGGGGTTATGAATATGAAATGCTCTATAGTCGAAGGCGAGGGCCAAGGGAGTGCGACAACGAGACAGCGGATGCGCCTCGGGTTGGGCGGCGAGGGTGGTATGGAGCGGCGGGGTGAAGAAGAAGAAGAAGTTGCTACTGTGGCGCAGACAGCATCAAGAAAAGAATAGCTGGAGTTGATGGGTGTTGTGGTCGAGTAAAGATGTGTTGCGAATAGAACCGGGACCAACACCTTTGAAGAAGAAGCTCTCGACTGTGAAATGTTGTTGTTTATCCGCATGTCAACAACTGCGCTGTGCCAAGCCACCTCCGAGCTTTGGCCCCTTCCCATTCGAGACGCTCCCAACCTACGCAACCCTCGCCTTCTACCTTTCCCATCGCTGGCTCGAGACATGTATCCAAACGCTACTCACCTACATTGCCACACTTGGTCGAGCTTGTGTCTCGAGTCGTGCACCCTCATAGTATCGCGTGCTGACAGCAACGCTGCTCTCGAGTCCCGTTCCAGCTTGTCGTGCATCCACCGGGGGTGTGGCTAGCGCACGGGCTCCGTCACCGTTCGTCGTTCGACTCTGGTTGTCGGGTGCAACCCTCGAGCCTGGCGACCATTCGTGCTTTTGCTGCTACATACCAACAACAATCTCCGTGTACGTCACCATCGACCTCCTGAATGCTCTCCAGTCATGATTCGCGACGGTAAACAACGAGGCTGGCTGTCTCTGCCTGTCGACTCTCTGCCTGTATGGGCTGCCTTCAATTCTGTTTCGTTTGACGGCGTCGATATCGGTCCATTGCCAGGCAAAGAAGATCGTGGCTCGACTGTCATTGCAAATCGCTCTCTCAAAGGCCGGCATGAATCACCTCTTATAACGATACCCAGAGATTTGATCCTCTCACTCGAGAGAATCCATGAGCATGCAAAATTTGATTCTGACTTTCGTGCTGTCCTCGAAGGTCTCGATGATTTTGGTAGGGTAGGTGCTTCTTTGATCGTTTCTTCTTCCATCTCATTATGCGTCCTTCTCCCTCTAGAGTGCATGCTCTTCCTACGTCACTTTCAACAATGATTTTCTCCTGTCCCGCCTAGTAGGATACAATATCAGGATCATCTCATCACGATCTTTCCTTACACACTGCATCCCTTCTTTCCAACAACAGCTGACCTTGTGTCAGACTGCTAGAGGCGCCATCCTGGCTTTCCTGCTTATGCAATCCTTCACTGCATGCCCTTCTGTCGTGAAAAAGAAGGGTGTATCGGGTCCTTTTACCGAGTATGTCAAGTACCTGCCTATGGAACTGCTTCCCACCTTCTGGTCATCTGCCGAGTGCGAACTGTTGACGGGTACCACACTTGCTCCTGCACTCACCGCAAAGTTGAACTCGCTCCACCGCGAATTCGACCAAATTCAAGATGCGACATCAAACATCCCGTGGTGTGCCGAACAGTGGTGGGACGAAGTCGATGGAATCATTGAATTCGATGATTGGCTGCAAGTTGATGCCTTCTACCGTTCGAGAGCTCTCGAGTATCCTGGAGTAGGTGACTGCATGGTCCCTTGTATCGACATGGCCAACCACACTTCCGGTACCGGCACTGCTGCTATCTATGAAGTGGACGATCAAGGCAACGCGGTGTTGCTATTACGCGATGACAAAGACATTGAGGAAAACGGCGAGATAACCATCACCTATGGAGATAACAAGGGCGCTTGCGAGATGCTTTTCTCGTATGGCTTCATCGAGGAGGACATGCAATCTGCTCGTGAGCTATTTCTTGACCTATCGATCCCAGGAGACGACCCACTGGGAAGAGCTAAGGCGGCAGTTGCAAACTGTGCTCCAGGCCTCAAGATCGTCGACGCTGTGAAAGGCGTGATTTGGGATGGTGCCTACATCTGGCTCATCTGCGTCAACGAGGAGGATGGACTGTCGTTTCAAATCCAGCAGACCGTTGAAGGTACTCGCGAGCTGATCGCCACATGGCAAGATGAACCGGTGCACGGATTTGAAGGGTTCCGGTCTATCCTGGAGAAGGACCCGTTGTGGGATGTCTACCATCTCCGCGCTGTTAGCATATTACAGGAACGAGTAGCGAGTCAATTACGCGACCTCTACGGGTCAGATGACCGAGTTGATGCCGCGAAACACGGCGATGGCACCGACATCAGGGACAGACCTTGGCATCTAGCCAAACGACTCAGATTGCTGGAGAGTGAGCTATTGGAAAAAGCTTACAGCCATTACGAAGATCAGGTGAGTCGAAAACACTGAGTCCTTTCGAAGATCTGCACATCAGTCTGGTCGGCTTTCGGCAGCACCACGGAGAACATTGATCTTGCTCCACACGCTGACTGCTTTGCTTTGCAGAAACTTCAACTCATGCAAAGTGAGACTGTGTTGAGATATCTATCGGGGCCAAACGTTGAGCAAGAGGAAGACTTTTCTTGAGTCCAACTGACCAGGTACCGAGAAGATACGGCGATATGTATATACGACCCATGGTGGTGAGATTAATGCTATGTGATCGATGAACACGCACTTACCACGCGACCCCACGCCTGGGTACTCCTCTATCTCCACGAGGCAGCGTCCTTAAATTGGGGAAGTCCATGACCCCTTTTGCGTTGCACGGTCGCCCAGACTTTGGGATGGCTCATGACAGCTTCCCGAGCGGTACGAGCCTCGGACTGCTCGACCGTCGTAAGGTAAGTCATCTACGCCCGTAATCCATAAAAGCAGCCCGCCGTCCATCAAGGGATCTACATCAACAGTCATCGCAAGCTTCGAGAAATGTGAGAGATGATGCGAATTGACGCAAACCCGCGCAGCAAGAAAATAGCGCTACGGTGTACGAGACGATGAAATGGCTTAGGTTTGGTAGCAATGACTCGAGTCTTGGAAGCCTGACTGCCGAGTCCATGCGACCTCCACACTTTCGGTCACATCGTGGTAGTCATTCTCTGCACTTGCCACAATCAAGCTCATGTCCGATTGGTATACATGCCCGAGTACTCGGCTCTGGGGACTTTGCTTGTAGATCGTATCTCACCGAATTTGACAAATCTGGTCTTACAACGTACGTTGAGCTTATATACAGATGATTAAAAATCGACTCGGAGAAGCCCTTCCCCGGTTTCTTCGATGACCCAAAGCCTGGGTCTCGACCGTTTCGAAATTCTGACAATACGCGTTTTCGTCAGCCCGCTCGTGCCGGCTTCGCAAGTCAGCAACCCAGCAACATTTTCACGACCCCTGACCAGTGACCACTGATAAGGACTCACGAGTAGTCACAGCCATCTTGATAACCTGCATGGACGAAGCAAACATGGTCGGGGGTTCACGGAGTGACTACGAAGCAGCGCCGCATCAAACTCGGCGCTATCATTAACGTTATGCTTTATGATCGTCCAACGCTCACAGCTCTCCCCCGCAAAGACCAAGAGAACTGGTCATGTCAGGGTTGTCAATCATGCTTGGTAGACCAATCACAGAGCCTCTGAACGAACCGCCGACACTGGTCCGAGGCTTTTGTCTACCTTTTGGGCATAGTACGGTCTCTCCAAGAGGCTTGAGTGGGATCTGGCGTCTGGGGGATGCCGCTGTTGTGTGTGGCTCCCCAGACTCGGATTGCGTTTCGAGTCCCGCACAGTCCGTACTGGTTCGATTTGAGCATCCGTCCTTGTTTCTTCGTCACGACAAGACCTCCACACTTCGATCTGTACGTACTTAGGTAACCATAAATCACGTCTCTTTGCACAACCTACTTCTTGGACCCGATCCCCTTCGCATGCACCAGTCCTCCGGTATCCCCAACTTGAACACCGCTTATCTCGTGCCCACCTACAACCGATCGCCCCAACCATTATTCAACCTACACCCACACAAGACCGGAATAACCACACACCCCACCAACACATACCGGCACAATGCCAGGAATCTTGCCTATGAAGGTCATCAAGGTTGGGTCAAGCGCCCAATCTCGCATCGCACAAGCCTGCGATAGGTACGTCTATCGAAGCCGCTCTTTTACGCGTGTACTTATGCGACTGGTAGATGTCGAAGCAAGAAAATCAGATGCGATGGAATCCGACCAAGTTGTTCGCAATGCACCAGCGTTGGCTTCGAGTGCAAGACCAGCGACAAGCTCAGCCGGCGCGCCTTCCCCAGAGGATACACAGAGTCGCTAGAAGAAAGAGTTCGGAGTCTAGAAGCCGAGGTCAGAGAGTTGAAGGAATTGCTTGATGAGAAGGACGAGAAGATTGATATGCTGTCAAAACTGCACTCGTCGTCTGCACAATCGGCCTTTCAAAACTCGCCACGGCGGCCATCAGTCTCCCCAGCAGCCCCTTCACCACACACAAATAGCGACGACGTTTTTCACGTTCAACAGACACTCCAGCTTGATGGAAACGGCTCAAATGCCCACTTCGCAGGCACATCAAGTGGAAAGACCTTCTACGGTACGCCAGCCTGTCAATCGAAATCAATCTCGTCGCTGACCTTAGACAGATGCCTTCTCAAGACGAGTACAGGAACTCGGCCGCGCAGCACCAGCTATCAACGTGCAGAACCTGTTACCCGGAAGCACACACATCGCACATCGCGATCCCCTCTCAGACCCCATTGTCTGGAGAGCACCTGCCAGACTCGAATCAGATCAATTGATTGGCATCTTCTTCCAAGAGTGGGCACCGCTCTTCCCCATTCTCCATCGTCCTACCTTCCTAGAGCTCTATCAGTCTTACATGTCTGCTCCTGAGAATGTCACAGATAACTGTAGCCACGCTCAACTGAACCTTGTTTTCGGAATCGCTGCCTTGTCCAGTGGTGTAAGTGCTGTGGCCGATTGACATCTAAACACGACTGACATTGTCTAGTCACGCGACACATCCGAGCTGCAATCATTCGAGAGACAATGGCAAGCAGCTATCGACACGATACTCTCCGATCACAGCATGCCTACTTTGCAGTGCTTGGTCTTGGCACAGCTATATTGCATGCAACGTGGCGATTATGACAGGCTTCTAACATACAAGGCACTTGCTGTCACACTTTCTTCTCGACTGGGCCTGCACCAATCGCAGAAGCGTTTCGCTCTTGGTGCCTCCACTAGCGAGATGAGAAAGAAGGTCTTCTGGTCGTTGTACACAATCGATTGGTAGGTTTCCGAGATTGGCGATCTTATCAGAAACAAACACTGATGCATACCAGCTTCTCTGCTGTCACTCTTGGTCTACCCAAACAACTCAAAGACGAGGATGTCCACTGCGAGGAGCCTCGTGACGCCGATGAGGAGTACGTTGACGAGAACGGCTTCAAGGCGCCTTGCCCTGGCGAGTACACTAGAGTGTCTAGTGCACTCGCACTCTTCCGCGCTGCTCGAATCCTCTCTCGTGTTCTGGAAGAAATCTATCCCGCACGTTCTTCGTACGATCTCTCTTTGCAACAGCTCTCGGCCTTGTCGGAAGAACTCGACGCGTGGCACAACGCCCTCGCACCACACTTGCGCCTTCCATTTGCAAACGACAAGCCGACCACCGGAACCGTCAGCAGCCGATCTCCTTTACTGGTATGTCACTCGGGCGTCACGTCAAAAATATTGGCTAATTTTCACAGTCGTTGACCTACCACTTTATTCGTGCTCTTATCCATCGCCCAGCTGTATGCGCCTCGCTTGGTCCAAAGGCTTCTTCGTCATTACTTGCAGTCGCTGGATCGTCCAAGCACATCATTCAGATCGTCGAATTGCTGAGCGAGAGAGCGCTGAGTTTCTCATTCTGCATCAACAAGGATGAACTCGTCGTCTTGTCTGGACTGGGTCTCCTCTTCCAAAGCCTGGATCTCGGAGAAAACAGCAAGCTCGTCAAGGATAACCAAAAAATGACATCCACTGTCATTCAGATTCTCACCAAGACCAAGGCCCCATCAGCAGCAGAGTTCCAAAAGCTCACCCCTTCGATCCCAATCGTTCCAACACAGCCGACAGCCAAACATCAACATCCGACCTTGTCACGCCACAATTCTGATGGCGCTGTTCATCCAGTCAGCTTAGCCCACCATGGAAGCGCCTCGCCAACAGAAAAGAACCGCTTCAAGGCAGCCGCTCAAAGGCTGATGGCCAAGAATCCTTTCGATCGCAATGACCAGAGACGAGCCACCTTCCCGAACATCTCCTTGCACCACGCTGCAATGCAGACGCAGAGTCAGCCAAACATACCCCACGTCGCGACCTCCGAACCCGCATACAGCCCCGCGAATCCTTCTCCCCCCGCACCGCTGCCCGCTTCCGCCCGACCATCTGCGGCGCCACAAACCCTAAGACCTGTACGATCCTTCCCTCAGCAACAACAGCTCAATCTGGATTACCTGTCTTTCAGCAACGTCCCTACCCGTACACACTCACCTGACGCTCACTTGTCTATCAAGCAGGAGCCTTCGGATTGGGAACGCCTGCTCGGCTCGCTGGACAACGGTCAAACTAACATCTTCGACAACATATATGGCGGTCCTCCTGTCGACTTCTTGGACACACACCATCACCAGCATCACCATCACCATCAACAGAATGTAAAGCATATGGTGCCTCCCATGGCGTCGAGCTTACCCAATCCAGCCACCCAATGGAATTGGAGCGTTACAAACTCCGACATCAACGCCATGAACTGCAGCATGGCTGGCAGTGTCGCACATCCCGAAAGCGTGTTTAGTATTTCCACCGATGATGATGGTGCTGCAGGTGCCAACGACGAGATCTTTGGCAATGACTGGGGCAGCACGAGCAGCACTAACGGTAGCGAGGCTTATGCTGGCATCGTGATGCCGCAATTGACTCCTGATGAGCACAGTCTGTTGAGCAGCATGTGGGGAGAAAACACTGCTGTTCTCCAGGCCTCGTGAGGAAGGAACGATGTAATGACTCTTGCTATGTGGTTTGTTTCAGGAGTTTGTTATTGTTGTTAATACCCCCCAAACCACTATCTTTGTCTGATCATTTTTGTTTATATCTGTCCACATTGGTGTTTTCAGAGCTATATCAGTTGGCGCATATCTATTCAACCTCCTTCTAATCACTTGTCCCCTCGACACCTGTGAAATATCCTTTGAGAAACTCATCGTTCAGGTCATCGCTCAAGTCTTGCATGAGCCATGGCCCATGGTCTGCAGTCTACTCCTTACTCAGAGCTTGCCCCTTACTTGTCATCCGCTCCTTCCCCCCACCACTCTTCTCAAAACAATCTAAGTTATGCAGCTCTGGACTCTCGGAAGAGAATGACTCGGGATCCTCAAAAGGTCTCGTGTCTAGCATCAACTGCAGCAAAAAGATACATTATTGTGATGCATGTCAGGTACGCATGTGATTTGATCCTCTGTCCTCTTTCGGGGCCTTGGTCCGGTGGTCCGGTGGTCCGGCCGAGAGATTTATCATTGAGCGTTTATTACACTTTCTTTTCCTTGCCGCGCCCACTTTAAACTTTTTCGATGGCTAGGTGCCGTGGGAAGTTTTGCTTTAAGGGTAGATGGGGTAGAGGTTGATTGGTGCGGAGTTGGGTACGAGGCTTTTTTTGCTCACTTTTTGAGTTTTCGTTCAGTTGGCGAGGTGGAAGTGTGAAGTTGTGATGCAGAGTCGAGAGTGTGTATAGGAATAGAAATGTCTGATGATGGGATATGATGGGGATAGGAGGACGTGGTTGTTCGGTTTGACGTTTCAGATGGGGGGGGAAAACATCACGAACCGTGCAGGTCATCGGTATCATACGCTATACAGACGTATGGGCTCTACATTCGTGCCGACAGGATTTAACTATCTAAGTTTGCACAAGCTCCAGCAAGGGCTATAAGAAGGCAACAGAGAATGCTTGACAGAGATCTCGTATAGCCATAGAATGCGTTAGACTTGGAAAATCGCGTTCCTAGCTAAGGACTGTCTTCTTAGAGCGGCATTGTAATGACGTCTGCTGCCTGATGGATAGATTGAATAGATGGGTTATAAGTCAGGCATGGATCCATCAAAACTTGTTGTTTCGGGAGAAAATCGTGCCTAGTTAACACCTGTTGGATGGGGTTCGTTGATACTGGCTCCATCTGATTCAGTCGACACGGCATACCCATTGTTGACATCGGAATCGTCGAGGAATGGAGCCATGCCTCCATCTATCTTTCTCTTGTCGGAATGGATCAGACCAAAAGCGGCGAGTCCACCGACTAAGAGAAAGACAAGGCCGAACGTGATGCCTATGCCACACTGCGTCTTGTTGACGTCCCTGTCGTTCGCACTCAGCGGACAGACCCCTGCAGCAAGTACCCAGAAAGCTGCCGATGCAACACCAGTAGCCAAGACAAAGACAGGGCTGTGAAAGGCTATTTCATCGTTGGAAAGCGATGATATTGGTCTTTCAGAAGAGGAGAGAGATGCAGAGGGCTTCTTGTTGAGCTTATCGGGAATCATTGGACGTTTCCCAGAGGTTTCGAGGACAGTGGAGGATTGCATGGTGCTGCGTTCGATCTCCTGGTCAGATCCGGGCCTGGAGACTTGTGAGCAAAGTGGCTAAGAGCGACACTTATTGACACGTAACTTGAGACGTCCCACAAGAGAAAGCTCTGCCACCTGAAGTATCAGTTATTCAGTCGGTCAGATTAATGACTTTACGTCTGGGAGGGTAGATGTAAGGACTTTGCGAATTGAGTTAGTTGTGAGGGAATCATCGGCGGAAAAAACATCACTGCACGTCCGGAAACTCGGAGGATTTTATGGCACATAAGATCTTACAATGTAGGTTGCAACTGTGTCTTGCAGTTCATACGTATTGGTCACCCGGAAGTAGGAGGTTGAAAGTCATCGCTCAAGTGCTTGGTGCCGGGAGCCGAGACCTTATCCCCGCGCGGGTTTATCTCTTCGATCAGCAACTCTTCTTAAATGTTTCGTATACAGATGCAAGGCGCAAGATATAAGACAAGTAGCCAGGTCGCCTGATTTACCTACATCGTCTTTGCTCATTCCGACATCCGTTCGGTCCTGATCACACACGAGGAGGTTCGAAGATCAAAATCCGATATTTGTGATTGTGCTTGGTCTTTGATCACTCAAACAAGCAGTGATAGACGTATACATGAAAGTATGATCCTGTGTATCTGTCTCGAGGTGCTTTGACTAGATTTGAAGGTCCTTGTGATCGTAAGTATCGATTGTGTTTGAAGAAAATGTTGCAAGGGGGACAACCCTGGTCTCTGGTCCAGAAGACTCGATGGATCAAGCCTCTTGCCCAAAACTCCTGGACCAATTTGCCTCGATCAAAGGATCGCAGAAATTGAATGTAACGAACCAGATATATCGGCGAACCATTTCATCTTTACATCCCCTCATTCATATTCCCATGCTCTTGCCACGTCCTTTCTTCCTTCTTTTATCACCTATCTCTCACTCTTTGTGATGCTCAACAGGCAAATTCATACCCACCCTCCTCGCCGACAATCTGACCCTCTCCTCATCACTCATGTCCATACCAGGGTTATATCTTTCCACCAGAGTGACATACGTCCTTTGCGCCTTCAAATAGGCCGCAAGCTGTTCAGCCTCTTGCACTTGTTGCAGTGCTGTCTTCGTGGCTCCTGCAGCATCCAAACCTGAGAAGTCGGTAATGGTAGAAGATGTGGATGTAGAGTCGGCAAGGTTGGCGGTGGTGAGGGAAGACGTAGGTGTTGTGGCGGGGGTAGAGGCGAAGGTGGTGCGCAGGTGGGTGGCTAAAGGCGAGGGTGTGCGAGAGGTGCGCGGGGGAAGTTCGCGGAGGAGGGAGCGGTAGAGGCTGCGCAGGGTTGTGGGTGTGGGTGTTGACATTGTGATATTGGTCGATCGAAAGGTTGTGGACGTGGTGTGCGCTTTTTATTGTTGGTGGTTGAGTCAAGTCGTGGCGAGGTTGATGTTGACGGATGAGTGAATTCAATTGAGACGTCGAGAGTCGATTGCGCTGATTGATCTGAGATGAGAGATGAAAATGTGCTTGTGGATGCGATGGTTGATGGAGCGTGAGAGTGCTCGAATGACCTGCGGCGAAAGATGGATGCTTCGGCAGTGCTTAGACCACCTCCTCCGTGCCTACACCCATTCCGACCCTCTGTTTCTGTCACGGCACTATCTTCCTCTGGTTTCAGCAGTGAACACAAAAACAACGGCTTGTCATGTTTCATTTCTGTCAATATCCACTGCAATCATGGCTAAGAGTTCCAAACTTATAGGCTGCAAAGCTTCATTCTTTGTTCTACGAACCCTCTGGTATCACTCGACCATCCCCGTCCCTCTACGACTTGTTGCCGAACAACGCCTCGTAGGTATCGTACGTGTACTTCAGGTCTAAATGCCAGTAATTCGGAGGGTCAACTTTCGTGATCGACCAGGCTTCATCAAGGGCCTTGACCACTTCCTCAGGCAAAGGTCCCTTTTCGACATCCTTGAGGTTGCCCTCGAGCTGTTCCTGTTTACTAACGCCGATGATGATACCATCATTGCCACCATCCTTGATGTTCAATCCACTGTGATGCACCATCCAGCGCAGTGCCGTCTCGATCAAGGTCAAATTGTGCTTTTCAACGACTGGCTCGATGACACGCAGGGCATCGAAGGTGGCGTCTCTAAAGTATCGCTTGCGGTACATACCACCCATCTTACCAACCGAGTCGCTGTAACGGCCTTCGGTAGGCACCTCGCTGGTCTTGTACTTGCCAGAGAAGATACCTCCAGCAACAGGGTTGTAGACGACAATGTCCAGACCGTAGCGACGGCAGACGGGGATCAACTCTTGCTCGATGCTGCGAGTAATGGCATTGTACATTCCTTGGTAGATGGTAGGTCGGACCCAGTTGTTGTACTTGCAGTGCATGACAATCTCGGCCACCTCGAATGCAGTGTAATTGGACAGACCCAGCTGGACAAACTTGCCCTGCTTATGGGCTCTGTTAACAGCCTCGAGAGTCTCGGTGAAGGGGACAGAGCGGTCTGGTGCGTGCAGATAGAAGATGTCGACGCAATCAGTTCCTAGCTCGGCCAAACTCTTGTCGAGCGAGGCGAGGATGCTGTCTGCCTTGTGCATACCAGGCTCGTGAGGGTAGCACTTGGTGGCCAGGGTCAGACCACGGTCCTTCCAGTGGGCATCCTTGGTCCATGCTTCCTGCTTTCCGCCAACGTAAGTGCGAGCAGTATCGATTTCATTGTAGCCCTGGGATTGTAAATAGTCCAAGGCTTTGTTGTAGTCGGCAAGATCGGTTTGACGAGCACCTGAATCGGTATCGGGACCCTGATAACGTTAGCAAATCAGGAAGATAGATGTATTGCAAGCTTACAAAGGTCATGGTCCCGAGGATGACTCGCGGCTTGCCGGTTCCTGTGAGCAACATTCTGGATGGGTGTTGTAGGAAACGATGTGTACTTTTGGATGCGATGTTTCTCAAGACAGGTCTGAACGGAGAAAGAAAGTTCTTGAACATGGACAGAGAGTTATAAAGTGGATTGAAGACGAGCATCGAGGACCCCTCATCGGCAGTGACGAAAGAGGCAGCTACGAATCTGGAGATAAGCCTAAAGGCCGGCCGAAAAGGCTATTCCAGCCGACTTCCTGCGGCAGTCGCTCGCTGGCTTGTGATGATGGGCATGATGAAGTTTTGAGAAGTTGCACCGCTTGACCATTACATCGTTCTGGATCAGATACATCCACGGAACAGACTTGTGGCCTAGTGTTTGGAAATCGCCCAGCGCAGCTGACGCAGGAGCAAGACGAAACCCCCCAAACGCCCGGAGCGCATCGTGGTGGAGACAGTAAGGAGCTTCCTCAGCCTCGTAATCACGCAAGCAGATCACGTTGCACCCTTTCTACCACCGAACCCTTATCTCGTCAAATCAGACACCACCCCCCAGTGCTACCGCGTGCATGAATCCAAACAACCTTGGTGTCAAGCCGTCTAGCGCCCATTCGTCGTCTGCCACCAGTCCTGTACATATTTCTAGGGACACATCGCCCTTTATCGATCTGCCCCACCCTGATGCCTTAGAACTCGACGACTACAAGACGACCCAGACAGATCAGGACGACGACGACTTTGCTTGGGACGACAACTACGACGACGACGACGATAGAGGCATGCCGTCAGACCTACGCTCAGCGGCAGAGAGCAGGTCGCATGCTGCTCCATTGCTTTCCCCAGAGAACAAGCACCGCGACTACGCCTCCCCTCCTGGCAGTGCTGCCCTCCGAGAACGTCGCTCACGCCTACGAGAACGCGACCCTGATGTCGCCGCTGCCCAAGCCACAAAGCAGAAATACACATATGCTGCCGCCTTCCTGGTGCTCAGCTTGATCTCCTTCACCATACAAACAGAAACCGCTGTATATATCCAACACTCGTTGCATTGGAACAAGGCATACTGCATGCTCTACTTTACCCACGGCAGCTGGATCCTGCTATGGCCCACACAACTAGCCATCCTGCGGTTGCAAAAGCTGAACATGCCCTGGGAATCCTTCTGGCGCAGACACAAAGCCATTCTACGGAGCACAGCTCAGATGGTCGAGCACCAAAGATTGGATATCCCACACCACATGCAGAAGCAATCGCCCATCCCATACTTCATCAAGATGACCTCGATGGTCACTTGCGCACTCACTGTTGCTGGCGGCAGTTGGTACGTTGCCGTCGACCTGACCACTGCCTCGGATTTGACCGCCATCTACAACTGCTCCGCCTTCTTCGCCTACGCCTTTGCCATCCCCTTGCTGGGCGAACACTTCAAATGGAACAAAGTCTTCGCCGTTGGCGTCGCCATCATCGGCGTCTTGGTAGTCGCATACGGCGACGTCTCTCCCAGCAAACACGGCAGCAAATCTGGCGGCGGCGCAGGCGGTCCCACTGCCCCTGAGCCAGAAGAAGCCTCCAACCGCGCGCTCGGCAACCTCGTCATTGGCGTGGGCAGCGTACTCTACGGCTTCTACGAAGTGCTATACAAGAAACTCGCTTGCCCACCCGAGGGCTGCTCGCCAGGCCGCGGCATGATCTTTGCAAACACCTTCGGGTCGCTGATCGGTCTGTTCACACTTACCGTCCTCTGGATCCCCATCCCCATCCTCCACTACACCGGCATCGAAACCTTTGAACTCCCCACGGGGGAAGCAGCATGGATGCTGCTCATCTCCGTAATGGCAAACGCCACATTCTCTGGCTCTTTCCTGGTCCTCATCTCTTTGACATCGCCAGTATTGAGTTCTGTAGCTGCATTGCTGACGATATTTTTGGTGGCTGTGGTGGATCAGTTGTTGCCGCCGCCCCTGAACCAGCCGCTTACTGGTGCTGCTGTGGCGGGTGGATTGCTGATTATTGTTGCGTTTTTGCTCTTGTCATGGGCGACGTATAGGGAGATGGCTGAGGAGAGGCGGAAAAAGGAATCAGAGGTCGAGATTGAAAGTGATGTCGAGAGTGTCATGTAGAGAACAGAAAAATGGTCTGGGATCATTTTTCCTTGGCATGTTTGGTTTTTTTTATAGACAGACACCCTTTTTCTCCCTCATAGCATGGGGAGTATGGTAGTTTTTGGCATCTTCTTGTGCATATAGGTACATTTTAAAAATATACGCACGCTGCATTGGGTCAGGTGTTTTTATCTTTTTCTGACATCTGAAAGCACAACTTTGTCACAAATGGTTAAGATGAAGCCCCGGTAAAGTCTAGGTGGAAGAACATTTCATATCCTTACCCTTATGGAGAAAACGAGACTGAACAAAGGAGATCTATCTATACCCATAGCAGCCATATCATTTGCGTGTCTTGCATTCCATTCATCTGTCATTTCAACTACTTGCTCCCCTTTCCCTTTCCTCCCTCCATCTCTCCTTGTCCATTTCCCTTTCCTTCCCCCCCATACTATCTCCCAAAACTCAATTCTTCACCACTACTCTCATCTCCACTGCTATCCTCAGGGCTCTCGAATGGATCGGATATTGTCCTCTGCACTCGAGGCCTGTGTTGCTCATCCTCCTCTCCGTCATCGATAGGAACTCTCTTCTTAGCTTCCGTGGTGCTAGGGCGGCGTTTGACCCCCACAGTTCCTTCCCCTCCAATATCGTTGCTTGGAATCACCGGGTCTTCGTCTTCATCCGAGGACGCAGAGTCCAATGAAGACGACGAAGAAGAGTATGCAGACACCACTCTGCCTTGCTCTCCCGACGCACCAGTGTTGCCGATGAGCTCATTAATCTGTCGTTCCGTGACGGCTGAGAGATCGAGATCAGGCAAGTCACTCAGAGGCTCCACAGGCATCTCAAAAGCTTGCTGCACAGCCGCTGCATCCGCACTATCCGGATCTGAAGCTTGTAGAGTGGCGCTTTCTTCTTCGGCGGCTTCTTTGGCGCGCAAGGCAAGGCGTTCGGCGAATTTGTTGCGGGCCCGGCTGGGTGTGAGGTTCAAAGGCGCTGGCGAATTCACAGAGTCTGGCGAGGCTGGGGTTTGCTGTTGGAGAGGAAGATAGGTTAGCAAGTGTTTCATGCAATGGTTTGGGAGTAGAGGGACATTGTGCTTTGTTGTGCTAAAAAGTGTGCGTACCTGGCAATGAACATGTGTGGTGTGGATTGGTATAGGAAGAGGCCTGCTTCATAAAGAATGCATGTGGGAGAGAAGACAGGATAGGAGGGAGAAGGGTGAAGGGTAGAAAAAATCTTGTATAGTACAGATGAGATTCATCGACTCGAGAGAGGGACATGAGATGCATGAATCCCCCTCCGAGGCTGCAAATCTCGTCATCAAATCGTTATAGCCAAAATCTCATTACAGAAGACGCCGCTCAGAGATGTTTGGGACTGGAATTGCCCACCTCTTGCTCTGCTCCGATGCAATACACAACAAAAAATGCGGACAACAGGGTAAAGGGAACTGGGGAGGGAGACTGCTCGTGTATCTTTCAAATGTGCAAAAAGTGTGTGTGTGTGTGTGTGTGTGCTGTGTAGAAGTGTGCATGCAAAAGTAGCATTTATCGGAAGTGGTTGATGTCGACATCGTCAAACGAGAGTTCACCGACCTGCTCATCATCGTCGACCGCCTTCTCCCTCTTCTCTCCGCTTATCGACTCCTCAAGATCGTCATCGTCGTCATCTCCGTTGCCAAAGCCACTGAGCAGGCCGGCGGATCCTGTATCGTAATTGCTGGCATCTCCTTGCTCTTGCAGCGCCATACTGTCGGCTGGCACGGATAGGACGCTCGAGTTGTTGCCGCCCGAAAAGTTGCTCTGACTGAGCATGCTGTTGGCACCCATGCCCACTTGTCGAGCACCAAATCCTTGGTCAGGCTTGACGCCACCTAGAACAGCATTATCGCGATCTCTGGTTTCGGAAAGTGTGGTTTCCAGATATTGAATCCATTCATCGCGGGTGATGCGTTCCATGATCTGTTCACCAAGTACCTCCGGGGGCTGACGATCCTGCAACTTCAATACTTCTTCGGCAATCAACGTGAGATGTCCCATGTAACCAAGGCGCATGCCCTTCTCCTTCTGAGCATTATCGGAAGCGGTTTGTCCATCCAAGATACGCTGGGTAACGTCGGCCTGAGAAGCCAAGTCGGTGCAGTTGGAATGGCAGAACAGGTCGATAGCAAGAGTGCGGTTGTAGCCACGCTCGAAGCTACCATTGAAGACTTGCTGTACGACATCGTACACCACGTTGTGCAGGAAGTTGTTCCAGGGGAAGCGGAAGAAGAAATCCTAGAAAATAAGTATAACATACAATTTCGGTAGCGGAAAGCAGACTCACAAGGATAGTAGGGACAACTTGATGCTCGACGAACATGATCTTCAGCAAATCTCCAACAACGGGCGAACCGTCCACGTCGGCCTCCCAGAGTCCGTTGTCGCCTTCGGTGGTATGCGCATCGGGCTGCAGCGTCGCCGTACTATGGCTAGGGTCTTCTTCGTTGGAGCTTGGCGCTGACTGGCTGTTCTTACTGGGGCTAGTGAACAAAGGTGCCGGCCTGTCCTCGGGGTGCATGTCGACGTCTTCTTGGGCGGTCCTGGGCTGATCTGATGAAAAGTTGAGCTCAGATTCTTGTATATGTTGTTGAAGCTGCTGAGTCAACAGTGAGACGCGGCGCTTACCCTCAGACTGAGGTTCATCGCCCTCTTGCTCAGGACTGTCGATGTGTAATTGGCTGATTTCTTCTGTAAGGACGGTCGTACCGTCTTGAGAGGACTCGTTCGGGACGTGGTGGATACTCGAAGGGTCGTCCTGTTTTGTTAGAGGTGGCAAGCTTGCGTCTCCCGCAATTTCGTTGAACTCGTCAGCTTCCGAAACAGCGACCTTCTCGAAGCCATCTTCTTCGGACGCATTTTGCACTTCAAGTCTTTTGATCTCTTCGGGCGAGCCGCTGAGGTCGTCCTCGGGTCGTTGTGCGTGGTGGAATCCGTGGCTGTCAACACTGCTTGCGAAGGGCTCGTGCTCGTCGTACGAAGAACCTTCGATCTGCTGCCCTGTCAGACGTCCTTCAAGCTTGAGCTTTTCTCTCTCCTCATCCCTGTGCTTGATCTGAGCATCACTTCCGCGTTCGTTCAGGAGAGCCATGTTACTGCAGTGCAAAAGTTCAGCCATGAGCTCGCATGTTTTGAACCGGTCAAAACCTAGAGGCTGAATCTCCTTGCCGAATGCAGTTTTGAGACCAGGCTTTTTAGCTCCAGCACTTCTAATTAGATGCATAAAGTCGGGGACATGTGTCGCAAACTGGCGAAGCAGACTGCCGAGGTAAATCGGGTCGGTTGTTCTGGGCTCGGGACCGACTTGGTTGTCGAGATCGTAGTCCGAGTTGTTCTTGCGGATGACTTCGATGATGATTCCAACTCCGACGGTCAGGGCATTGCCTCCTGAGAGCATATTGTTGATCAGGATGGTGGTGCATTCATCAGAAACGAGCTGTCGGGTCAATTCGTTAGGGCCAATGACGGTCTGATCCTGGGTGGTAGCATTCGCAGAAATGGTGATTATTGCCTTCAAGAAGTCACCCGCGGCTGTCTGAGTTGAAGCGCTGTTGTCAGGACCAAGGTAGGACAAGAGTACAGGGATGAGATCCTGTGTTTGTAGCCACTTTTGGGCCACTGTCAGCAATTCGAAAGTACAGAAGGAGCGACTCGACTCACATCGACGATTCCTTGGCCTCCTGGAGCCTTTTCCAGACTGATGATTTTCAATAGGAGATCCATAATCATTGGACAGTCGACATGTTGCAGCATGTCAGGAACGATGTGATCGAGGGTTTTGAAGAAGGCTAGCATTTCATCCGTCTTCTTGTCCAGCAAAGACTCGTTGACCTTTGTGAAGTAGCCAGCTTGCAAGGGGTCGAGGGGAGCGGGACGACTGACATAGTGCCAGAAGTCGCGAAGATAGTTCTGATACTCCAGGACGGCCTCTGTGATTGACCAGACGTCCGAGGAAAGGACCTCGCACGCGACATAGGCGTATTTTTTGCGCAAGGCTTCACCCTTGTCTTCGTCGTCGGCGGCTTCATTCGTATCGCCGCCGGCATCGGACTTGTTGACAGACTTTGAACGCGAGCGCGAGGCAGACTTCTTGAAGAAGCTGATGGGAGAGGATCGATCGGGCTCTTCATCCTTGACCGAAGCCTTATCGGAGCGCGGAGGCTTGTCGGCAACGACGTATTCCAACAAGGTCTGAAGGGTGTTTTCCTCCCTAAGGAACTCGATGAGTTTGGAGTTGTTCTGCTTGAGCTCCTGGATCAGGTCGCTCTCGTCGAGCAGCTCTTCAAGCGAGACATTGGGCTTCTCGAGGATGGAGTCGATTGAGGAGATGTTGGCATAGCCGCCGAAACGCCAGAACATTGTGGATCAAGTGATGGGTGCGTCCAAGACGGAGCAAGGACGTGGGTCGGGGAGGGGCTCGGGAAGAGCTTCGAGACAGAGATTGACGTAGGCTGGCGTGGGCATGCCAGGGTTCCGGGTGCCGGGTGGCGGAGGCCGGGTCTTATGCGCGGGGAGTGTTGGATGTGTCGGCGAGGGACATGCAGATGAGTGGGCGTGTTGGCGCTTGCTTTGGCAATAATGCGCAGTTGTAGGTCAAGTGGCAGCAGACATGTCCCAGCCAGCCCTCGTGCCCTGAGCGTCTGAGCGCGGCCACCGCCCGGCGAGGCTCGTCCATCTGCCGTCCGAGTGTCTAACGTGGGGAAGCCCGTACCATTGTGCATGCCACTTGCTTTCAACTATTCATCAACACAAACACACCGTCACGACTGCACATCGACTCACACCACTTCTGTCACCATGAATCGCCTCTTCGGTGGACGCAACACGGGCCCAAAGCCCACTCTGAACGATGCCATCGGCAATGTTGGTGCCTGCCGCCGTCTACCCATGCTCGTCATACTGATCAGCCAACAGATGCAGACCCGTCTCGACACCATCGACGTCAACATTGCAAAGATCAACGGCGAGTTGACCACCTACCAGCAGAAGCTGTCCCGTATGCGTGATGGTCCTGGCAAGAACGCCATCCGCCAACGCGCAAAGGCCTGTCTCGAGCGCCGTCGCATGTACGAGAGCCAGAAGGACCAGCTCATGAGCCAGCAATGGAATATGGAGCAAGCAACAATGATGCAAGACAATCTGCGCAACACCATGACCACCGTAGACGCCATGAAGACCACTACAAAAGAACTCAAAAAGCAGTACGGCAAGATCGACATTGACAAGATCGACAAGCTGCAGGACGAGATGGCAGACCTCATGGACATTGGCAACGAGATCCAGGAAAGCATCAGTCGCAGCTACGACGTACCCGAGGACGTCGATGAGGCTGAGTTGGACGCTGAGCTCGAGGCTCTGGGTGAGGAGGTCGATCTTGGAGAGGCTTCCTACGAGGGTGCAGACTCCATGCCTGCCTTCATGATGGACCAAAGTGCTCCCCCGCAGTTCATCGACGAGCCTCCGGAGAACAACAAGGTCAAGGAGGCTGCCGGCTAAGCTCCTTATATCAAGGTCCGAACACCTTTTTGCTTTTATGAATCATGACGCTCCGCTGGATACCCAATACCGCTTCCGAACAACCGCTGTACACATATCTGCTTCCACTCTGTAAGACAAGAATGCATACGATCGCTGGCTTGCCGAAGCTCTCGATCATCATCTCCATGCCCAACGCTCGTCAATCAAACCTGCTGTGTTTCTCACCAAAAAGTGCTAACGTATTGACATCCGAGGTTTGTGAGCGGCTTCCATCCTTTCTCCATTACCTCTGTCTTTCCGTGATTCTCTTTCCTTATCTCTGACCTTCCTGGGTTGTTGGATTTTATTACGCACGTAGTCTTCGGTTTTCGCTACGGTGCCTCGCTTGGCTCTTGACGCATATGATGGATATCAAGAATTAAGAGTTATGGTCTATCAAACCTCCGAGCACGCGCTGTCTATCGATTGGACATCTAGGGTTGAAACCAGCAACCAGCGAATCAGACTGGGGAAGCAGCCAACGCAGCTGATTGATCGACCACCTGCAGCCTTGGCCTTTTGACGATCCAACAACACTCCAACCTTTTTGTATAACGATATGCAGGTCCACGGGGTTGACCGCCTCTTGGCGGAGTTTGCGCCGTGCTTGAATGGGAAGGTCGCATGGTGTTTCAGCGTGGATATGCACACGTGGTGATGACGGTTGGGTATCTTGACCATGCTGCTGCACAAGACCAACTGCGATATAGGCGACCGCCGAGTAACAGCAACTTGTGCTCTCGGAAGAATGTCTTTCTTGCACGGGAGAGTCATCTTGGAGTTGGGCTATGCAAGCTACTCGACCTCCATTTAAACTCCTCGACTGCCTCTCGAAAGTCCGCCCATCTTCATCTCGCACCATTCTCCCCTCAGGACTTGTCCCGAATCAAAGACAACCATGGTATCCTCGTCCACCCTCCTCCTCGCCGCAACCGCCGGACTCGCCGCAGCGGCACCTATCCAGCGTCGCGGCAACCTCCCCGAACCCGTCTCGGCCGCAACAGCAATCCAATACCTGTCCTCCATCAAAGTAGCCGCCGAATCCAACTCTCCAGCCTACGACCGTGATCTCTTTAAACATTGGATCACCATCTCTGGCGAGTGCAACACCCGCGAAACCGTGCTCAAGCGTGATGGCACCGGTGTGGTGACTTCCTCGGCGTGTGCTGCCACCTCCGGCTCTTGGTACTCTGACTACGATGGCAAGACGTGGAGTGCAGCCGCAGATGTGGATATCGATCACTTGGTCCCGCTGAAAGAAGCATGGGTGTCCGGAGCAAAAGACTGGACGAACGACAGACGGCAGCAATTTGCTAACGAGTGAGTTCTCTTCTGTCTTCATCTATCATTCTCGATATTCGTCTGTCTCGAGGAAGAGAAAGGAGGACATGGCACGCATTGTACTTTGACTAACACGCGTGTTCCACCAGTCTTACCCGCCCTCAACTTCTGGCCGTCACGGATAGTCTGAACCAGGCAAAGGGCGACCAGGATCTCGCAGAGTGGCTGCCTCCCCGTGTGTCATATCAGTGCGAGTACGTACGTGCTTGGGTGCAGGTCAAGTATTACTATGGCTTGAGCATGGATAGTGCAGAGAAGGCTGCTGCTAGCAAAGTGCTTACTGGCTGTTAAGAAAAGCAATGCATAATTCACAGATTCCCCTAAAATGATCTTGTGCAAGTGTGAGGTTTGAAGGGAACAACAGGTTTGATCAGAGATTCTATCTTCGATACTTGATGTAGATATGTGAGTTTCGAGTTATGAAAATCTCTCAAGATCCCGATTCTGATTCAGCCAAATCTGATGGGTTGAAGATACATGTGTGCCTGGAAAACGTCATGGTTGAGACTTCCTGTTCCTCTACGAGGCTGGTGGGCGGCTCGCGAGCTCATTGTCATGTGTTTGATCTTTGCTCATGGCCGCAGCATTTGTGCGTTGACACATGTTGTCGAAGCGTGTTCGTGCGTGGTTTCCGGACGGCTCGGTATCGTCTGTCCGATGACGACAGAGATGCGCTCACAGCGGAATACGACTTGTAGACCTTCTCGGTCTGTCATCTTTGTGGCGTGAGCGGGATGTAGTGTATTGTGGCCTGTGTGTCCTGGCTCTTTCAACCATCAACAGTGATGACCGTCTTTGGCCTGTTCTTGTTCAAGCCCTCGAGCAGCATACACGCCTTGCAGATAGCCTGCGAAGACATGTACCCACACCTCTCACACTTTCCAAGCGTCTGCTTTGCATTCGCCGGTGGAGTAGGTCCTTTTGTTTTCTTTGGTCGCAACGGCACACTCATCTGTTTCTTTGCCGTTGGAAGCTTGATCTCCGTCTCTGTTCCCTCCTCTTCAGCGGCTTCATTTGCCTGTAGTGTTTTTTCCATGTCTCCCATTTCGCCGCCTGTGCCTCTGCCGTTTCCACTACCGCAACCACCGGCGCCGTCGTCGTCTTCGTCTGGTTGCATACTAGTTGTGGTTGGTTGTGTTTGTGTCTTACTGGACCCACAGGCGCCTTTGCAGCGTCCATCTGCGTCTGGAACCAACATGGCCATATCGATGCCGCTGCGCACGACATCAAGGATGCTCTCTGGACGTATGCGTTCGAGGTTTTTGATCAGTGTGCGAGCGCTGCCACGGAAGGCTTCGGGCGAGTATAGACATTCGGTGGAGAAGTAATCGAGTTTGTTGTGGTGAGCGTAGAGGACGATTTCCTTTTCGTAGGCGTACATGAGCGGTTTCGAGCGCTTGACGTTTGTGATGGCGACTTCTCCTTCTTTGGGAATTGCTTCGGGATCGGCGGTGGAGTCGTTGGCTTTGTTGTCGGTTACGATGCTGGTGGCGCGACTGAGGCGCGGGAGGTCGCCTCTCAGGAGGTTCATGAGGACTGTTTCTGCTACGTCGTCGGCGTTGTGGCCGGTGACGACGTGCTTGACTCCCAGTTGTGCGGCTCCCCTGTCTAGTGCTTGTCGTCTGAAGACACCACAATATGTGCAGTTTCCCTTCTTTCCAATCTGCGCAACCACCTGATCCATGCTCCAGCCGTACAGTTCCTCATAACTCACAATCTTGAGCGGGAGCTGCAGAAAGTCTGCATTCCTCCTCACCGCATCTAGACTGTGATCGCGGTAACCTTTGATGCCTTCGTCCACTGATAGCAAGATCAGGTCTAAACCCCAGTTGCGTCTTTCGTTCAGTGTTTTGAGTACGGCAGCTAGCACGCAAGAGTCCTTTCCTCCGCTGGCACCGATGGCTACGCGTTCGCCTGGGTAGAAGAGGTTTGTGGATTCGACGGCTTCGGCGACTTCTTTTTCGAAGACGGCGGTGAAGCAGGTGGCGCAGAGGCGGCGGTGGTTCTTGGGTCGGAGAATCTGTGCTCGCTTTTCGTTGCACGCCGAGCACAACCGTGAAGCCATGGCTGGCTGCTCTGGGACGTTGGTGGTGGTCTGCGAAGAAGTGTGGGTCTAAGGAACTAGGTGTGTTGATCCAGAAGTCGGTGCGGTTTCTTCAAGAGGCCGGAGATGCTCGTTGGTCGATCGCAAGGCTTGTGTGTGATTCTCAGGCAATCCACGTAGAGTCAAGCATCGCTCGAGAAAGATTGATCGTCAAAATCTCGGCTGTTCTGTTGTTTCGGCTGGGCGAGGCGGTCGTGGCAAGAAAATATTCGAGCTCACCTTCTCCAGACCGAGCACGACCGAGATGCGAATCTGGAGGGAAAAAGCAAAGGCCTTCTAGAAGATGGAAGCTTTGCCGAGCTCCGAGCCATCTGCTCCCCCCCGTCTCTCCCGTGGTCATCGTCTGCGCGAGGGATTGCTGCAGTATGCAACACCACAAGGAATGTGGTTTGTCTCCCTTACCTTTGCAGCTCCATCCAGCTCAGCTCTAGATATCTGCCTTATCGCTGCTGTCATGCAAAGTCTAAATGTCGCAACCTCCGATTGTTACGCGGTGCACCACAGGGAGGGACGGCGAGCCCGAGCGAGAAACATCGTTGACAAGGGAATCCTTCAGCTCCTCCGTGTCTCTGCGTGCAAATCTCCGTTTATTCCAGCAGACAAGATTAAAGATCAACAGGCACTGTTTTTCTTTGCTCAGTAGTTGATGCCACCGTGCTTGCAGCATGCCAGCAACAGCAGTATTGCGAGTCAAGTGCTTTCTCTCGGCCGAGCTTTTGCAACCCAGATATACTTCGATATGTGATAACTCCACCAATATATCAAATACATGACTCTCTCTGACTCTTCTTGAATCATGAGATACACGCAGCACATTGTCTTCTCTTTCCCTGGCTCGGTACATGTAGTCGTTGGACTCTAAGGCTCATTATTGTGACAATTTCCCGAGTCCGTGGCAGTTGCGCGATTGTGTTTGTCGTAGAAACCGGTCAATAAAAAGCCGTTGGTCTGGTTCCCCTGGAGGGGAGAGCAATCCAGCCAGCCACCTACTAGGGAAAACTATCGACCAACCCCCTGCATGACGCTACTAACTGGTCAAGCTGGTACCTGATGATCCTGAGGAAATGAACATGTGCAGCGAAATGTATGGTCTTTGGTGTGTGATGAATGCGAAAGCTCTATTGCGAGTTTCGATGTGAATTATTAGTTTGTGCTACCTAAGTACTATCTAGTTGTATGCACCAATTGTCGTAAAGTCGTGCTGATGCTGAACGCTGAATCTTTCCTTGCTTCAAAAAAAATGCTCCTTGCTGTCTTCCCAGAGACGCCTTCGCAATGCAATGTGTGGATGTGGTAATCCTACACGAGAAATGAAAACCCCGAACCATTGACAAGACCTCGAACCCGCAAAGCTTGTATTTGAACCTCCCTCTCTATTCACCCAGCAAATTTCTAATGAGCGTGGGTGGTGGAGAGAAACCTCGAGAAGATGTTGTTCGATCTGTGCTTCTTGGCTGAGGGCTGTTCGTAGTGGTCAAGATTGAGCTTGGGTTGTTGAATCTCAACCATCGAAGGGCAGTCACTGTTGTATCTCTGGATTCTGACGGGCACATCTTCGTATGTCGCGTCCATCGATGACATGATGGAGTTGGGAGAGTCGACAGAAGAGGCAGCAGAGACAACAGACTGAGTGCGGCTAGGCGGCGAGAGAGATGGCATGCGAGATGATCTGCGAGAGCTTGCGAGGCTCATGGGTGTGTCGCAAAGGTTTTGGCGAAGATCGGTGCGAGAGGCTCTGCGCATGTGCTCGGCAGTGATGGAGAGATGGCGTTGCTGTTGCATCATCTCCTCGCGGAGCTGAGCACGCTTGGCCTTCTCGGCTTGACGAGTCTGCCATAGTCTGATGGGAGCAAGGAAAGGCTCGAGGTGGAAGTAGAGGTCATCCTCACGGACGATCAGGTCCCAGTTGAGGAGGTTGAGGAGTTGCTTCTCCATGAGGTTGACCTCGACAAGGTTGAAGCCGAAGCCCTCGTATCCCTTGACAGCAGTGTAGCGAGCCCAGTGCTTGTTCTTGGGAGACGAGTCGTTAAGTGACTTGGCAGCGAGAATGAGAGCGGCAAGGAAGATGCGGTGGGTTGTGCAGCGCATACCCTTGGCGACAGGAGGAAGACGTTCTTGCAGACGACCGAGGTAGACGAGGGTAGTCATGAGAGTAGGAACCTGGACCGAAGATCTGTCGACAAGGGATTGAATGAATTGCTCGACCGAAGGAAGAGCAGGCTCCTGAGAGAGGTTGAAGCCTTGCTCGGTAGGAGAGATCGGTGGTGTAGGCGGAAGGTCAGTGTTGTGGATAGGAGTGTTGTCACAACGAATGACTTGAGAGGCCTTGAGTGCCAAGTAAGAGACCATGTCCTTGGAGACAGGCAGGTAGATGAAGTGGTTGAGAGCTTCGGCATTTTGCTCAGGAGTTGCCATGGTGTGAGACATTTTGATAGAAGTAAGAAGATGGTATCCTGAAAAGAGCTTGACAAAGATGGCAAAGATCAAACGAGGAAGAGTTGGAGTTGGTGATATTCGCAAATATCAATCCTCTGACAATAGGTTGGACCAGAATGGGTTTGGACAATGTTGAGGTTGACAATAGAAGAATAGCAAAAAGCGATTGGAGTGACGAAGCTTATTCGAGTTGCTGCCGGAGAATGGTCGAATAAAAAGTCGCTATTGTTGGAAGAAACTCAAAGAATAGAGAGTATTATTAGATTGAAGATGCAGAAAGATGGTATGAGAAAAGAATCGAAGTCGTAGGACGGCGGTTTTTCTTTATGTATAGCTTTCCAGGAGCAGGAATTAAGACTTTCCGGCCAGCGGACAGGTCGAATTGAGGCAGGACCGTTAAGTGAAAACGGGGGGCAGTAGGAGTTGAACGTTGTAGTCGAGCCGCGTTGTTGCTGGTTCGATCGAGAAGCACCAAGAAAAGTAAGACAGCGTGTAGACGTTGGAAATAAACGTGCGTGACGAAGGGTAAAGAGAGAAGGGAGTGTAGCACGCCGTTGGTTGTATTGGGCGACTGAAATGAAAAGATGGGCCATCGTGACCGTCGGCAGCGAGGGCAGATACTTATCTCCTCTTGAAAATGTACGCGGCAACGCAAGGTAAGCATGGCTATGGACACGAGGGCCGTTTTTGGCAGCAAGTTTGAGAATGCAGGCGGTTGGACGTGAGGTGGGCGTGTATGAACGCGCTCTGGCATGTAGAATCTTCACCTGCCGCAGGAATCGCGACAATGTTGCCTGCTAGCATACAGCAAGTTTCCAGGCCCGTACAGCCACGCGCTGTCTCAGACAATCTACAAGAATCACCAGAGCTGCAATCCGTTTCAAGATGCTTGCTCGTAACGTCTGCCGCCCAAAGGCCTTGTTGGTAAAGAGAAGGGCAAGAATCCAATAGGCGCCGCGGTGGGGTTACGCCAGTCCCTTTGCAGCCGTCCGGCTACACTACCGAGCCCTACGAGAGACTATTCTTTTCCTAGCTGTGACACAGTCGAGGGCGAGGCCACTCCCATCCTGGACATGGAAAGACATCATCGGTATTCAAAGTTGACGTGGATTACTGTTTCGGGGTGGAGGATATCGTGGCTGGGAGCCCGGCCACCTATCGCATTTATCTCAACGTGCGATATGATATTCTTGGCAGTGGAATCGTCGAACTGGTGACGCTTTCGAACTGTTCTCTGGCAACTCGTGGAATGTTCAATCCAGCTCAGCCACTGTGGATTGCAACGGGATGCTCCACCAAGCGCCTGCTCCTGTACCTAAGATATTCTGTGGGGGGATCAATGGCCGAGAGTATACTCCTATTATAGTCGGCGAAGGGGGTTCGCATACACAGGAGGTGATTTGAAGTCCTTCCGGCCGCTAGAATCTCAGGAGAGCGGCAAGCGAAGACATATTCACCCTGAATGTACCCGCTTAGCTCATCTCTAGCTACAGATGATCGATCTTGTCTGACTCTTACTTGCATATGAATGTGTATTTCGAGAGCGACGCCCATGCCGACCACGCATCTCGCATGATCACTTGAAGAAGCAGCGTCTCATCAGGCGCTGAGCGTGGTGCTACAACAGGAATAGTGTTTCTGCGCAGCGAAGGATGGAGGTGTGTCTCACATGTGAAAACCCGGTCTTGGTGTACAACAAAACACAATGCTGTGTTCTGCTAAACAGAAGGTTGTCCACATCACCTTGATCTTGCGAAAGAACCAACTTGCAAGCGTCAACAGAGAAAGTGCTTGCGCAAGCAGCCAAGAACAATAGATTAAATACGACCATTTTCTCCCTTCTTCCAAGGACAAATGGTGGCTCTAAACCATGAAATTATCTGACCCCTCACAAGAGCTACGACGATGACGACCGTTACCACTCTTTCGAGCAAATTTTCGATCAGAAGGGCAGCAGACCAGGACAAGACTTCGGAGACACACGGGATACGACACGACCATCCCAGATCATGATATCTAAGGGACAGAGACAAAGGGACGTCAGTGCCAGTTTGGGAGTAGATTGGTGGCCTAGCCCTAGCAAATGTTCCGAGATCTCCGGCTTTAGCAGTGCTTCTTAGCAAGTCGTCGTTTGTGCTCTGGGCAAG
Organism: Aureobasidium namibiae CBS 147.97; assembly: GCF_000721765.1. Taxonomy (NCBI): domain Eukaryota; kingdom Fungi; phylum Ascomycota; class Dothideomycetes; order Dothideales; family Saccotheciaceae; genus Aureobasidium; species Aureobasidium namibiae. The sequence goes on along the minus strand of NW_013581197.1, from coordinate 134,562 downwards.
AACGCTTTGATCCGGCTCCTCCCGTATTACTTCACGATCCAGCTACCGTGATGGCCGAGGTCGAGGTCAGACTACGACGACTTGACTTCCTTCGTGTCGCTTAGAATCATAATCAGCACTTTGTATCTTCTCATCCAACCCACCACAGTCATCGTTGTTGCAATTCTCTCTCTCTTCCACGTACATATAAAGGATTTTCCGCTTCTGACTAAAGACACGCGACACTCGGGCAACCACAATGAATCGACCATCACACGAAGACGACGGCTGGGACCATCCGGAGTGGAACCAGAATCCGCCTGCTCTGGCCGGAGACTTGACGACAAACAACGACCTGAATGGTGTTGTCAACTCCAGACGAAACCGTGACCGGAGAATTGATGACGACGACTTGAATCGCATCCATCCAGAGCCATACGAACTCGCGGATGTCAATCGCAAAGGCAAAGCATTGCCTCGGGTCACGGAAGACCCGTACCCTGGCCCGAGTGGCCACCATCCGGGGCGCTCGTCGTCGTCTGCGTCGACGTTGCGCTCCGCCGAGATGCCTGTGTCCGGTGGCAGGCGTCTCGGCAACCGCATCAGGTACGTCCTGGCCAAGTACGCAAAGTTCGTCGGCCCAGGCGTCATGATCTCAGTCGCCTATATCGATCCCGGAAACTATTCTACTGCTGTTGCAGCTGGCTCTACTTTTCGGTTTAGGCTTCTTTTCATAGTCTTCTTGTCCAACATCTTTGCAGTCTACCTGCAATGCTTGTGTGTCAAGCTAGGCTCAGTTACTGGTATGAATCTCGCAGAGATGATCAGGGCCCATTGTCCTCGATGGCTTAACTGGATTCTCTATCTTTTCGGAGAAGCAGCGATCATCTGCACTGATATTGCAGAAGTAATTGGTACTGCTATTGCTTTGAATCTCCTTTTCCATGTTCCCTTGGTAGCTGGTTGCGCCATCTCCATTGTGGACGTCCTTGTAATCCTACTGTTCTACAATCCATCTGGCAGCGTTCGAGGTGTTAGAATTTTCGAAGGCTTTGTCGCTTTATTGGTCATTGGTGTCGTGGTTTGCTTTTGCTACCAACTCTCCTTGATCACAAACACATCAGTTGGTGATGTCTTCCGTGGCTATCTCCCATCCTCGGCTATTGTCAAATCTAAGGGGTGTGTACAGCAGTCCACACTCATGTCAATACGGCCCCGCTAATTCGTTCCTAGTCTATATCAGTCGTGTGGAATCTTGGGTGCAACTGTCATGCCTCACTCGCTTTATCTGGGCTCTGGAATCGTGCAGCCACGTCTCAAGGAATATGACATGGAACACGACAACATCCCTGCCGCTTCTGACGATGATAGCGGTCCGGTTAAGTACCGCCCCAGTGTGGCAGCTGTTCGCTCTTGCATGAAGTATTCCATCGTAGAGCTTTCGACCTCACTCTTCATCTTCGCCCTATTCGTCAACAGCGCCATCCTAATCGTCGCAGGAGCTTCTCTCTACAATTCTGATGCTGCTAGTGCCGATCTCTTCGGCATCCACAAACTGCTAGCTCACCAGCTTGCCCCTGTCGCAGGAACCATCTTTGCTCTGGCTTTGCTTCTCTCCGGTATTTCAGCTGGTATCGTCTGCACGATCGCTGGTCAAATGATCTGCGAGGGACAATTGACATGGCAAGTCAAGCCTTGGGTGCGCCGTCTGATGACACGCTCGATTTCCATTACGCCTTCCATCATCATTGCCGGTGCTGTGGGTCGGGATGGGCTTTCTGCTGCGCTGGACGGCTCGCAGGTTGCTCTCAGTGTCATCCTGCCATTCGTCAGTGCACCTTTGATCTATTTCACTTGCCGTGAGAGATACATGACCATGTCTGCTAGCAATGGCGACCTGATCAGTATGCACAATCATTGGTTTACTGCGATCATTGCCATTTTGATTTGGACCATAATTGTGGTCATGAATGTCGCGCTCTTGGTCCTGCTCGGCTTAGGTGTTGATTAGGCTATGGAGTCTCAGTTGGACGAAACCTGAGATAGAAAGGTTGCTGCGATCTCGTGCCTAAACAGTTGCCGCATACTGGATATATAATGCTTGTGCTTGGATGGCGTTCTGTCTTACTGTAGATAATCCTTAATTCAAACAACCTGTCATATGCAAATCAACAAACATTTTCCAAAATACATCAAGTAATCTTTAGAGCTTGGCTTTAGCAGTCTCCCAATCCTTGACTCTTTGCCTCGCCTTTCTCTCCAACTCCTCATCCTGCCTCTTGACCCTCTCCTTGTACTCTCCTTCCTCATCAGGCGCGTCCAAGAATGCCACAGTCTCCCTCCACATCTCACTCTTCAATTTACCATAAACTCCCTTATCAGTCTTACTCACCAACTTGAACTCCTCCACAAACGCCACCACCTCATCCAAACCACCCACTCCATCAATAACGCCCGCCTCCAGCGCCTCCAAAGCTTTGTAGCGTTTACCTTCCAACACCAAGGTGCGATAGGTCTGGGGCGACGTCTTTTGGCGGAAGATTGAGGACATGGCTGCTTTGAGGGGTACGCCGAGTTCGACTTCGTTGAGGCAGATGTAGCCGCGGTGGGGGTTCATGATGCGGTAGTCGTGCATCATTGCCGTCATTAGGGCGCCGGCGAAGCCGTGGCCGTTGATCAGGGCGATGGTTGGCATTGGGTAGCTGTGTTGTGAATTTTAGTCAGGGATGGACAGGGTGATGCCAGTTTTTTGAGGATGAAGTTGCAAAAACGACGACGACGAAGGTATAGATGCGTCCTCTGCTTTGGAAGTCTCCATAGTCTCCTCAAGGTAAAGGTCTAGAAGTCACCACACCGCAGACACAACGAAGAACAAAGAACTGAATAAGTAGACAACAACTTACGTCAACAACCTCTTCCAGAGCGCAAATAGCGAATTCTTGGTAAATCCCGGGTTGGAATTCGCGTGCTCAAGATCCAGTCCATTGCTATAGAACTTGCTGATCCCAGAGGTTGTAATCACAACGCCGTGAGGATACTTGAGCGCCAGGATGTCCAGTGCAGTATGTACAGCATTGCAGAATGACTGAAGATTTGGTGAATATCAGTGATCGTGTGATAATCCGATGAGAGGTAGGGTAGAGAGGAAGGTCGTACAGTAGTGAGTCGGTTATCTGGTGCAGAGTTCCACATGATCATGTAGACTCGCTCGGCCAGTCGCGTGACGACGACCTTGCCGGCGTTGGCGATAGGCACCTCGAACAGTTTTCCTGACTTGTATCCCATCTCCCCGACTGTTGAGTATATAGTCGATTGAGATGTGAGAAGTAATGAATGGATGTCGCTGCTGATCAATCAGAGAGAATGTGGAAAGCCTTCACATGCATGGTTAATCCTACCTCGGCTCTAAGTTTTAGGCGTTTGGGTCGATGACATCTTCCGCAACAAAGAGCCAAGCAATAACGGAATACGCTCATTGAAGAGAACACTCTTTAACATGGTTTGGAAGTCACATACTTGCGACATTGTTGTCTGAAATGAGATAGTATGCCATTTTGTATAAAGATCAGAGTGAGAAAAACAGATGCAATGCGCAGCTAGATCTGCTACTACCGTAACCATGATGATGTGATGGGAATAAAAGCAATGGAAAGAGAAAACAGAGACTGAAAAGTAGATAACAGCAAAGATAGAAAAAAACACATCTCTGGCCCATGCTAACCATCAAATATAAAAAAGAGAGAGGAAAATGAAGTCGTCCCGGTCATAAAGCCATCATAGTCTCGCGTCCGTCTACCTCTCCCTGTTGGGGAGTGAGGTTGAAGGAAGGAGAAAGAAAAACAGCAAAGGTATAGAAAGTAGATGCGAGAAATAATGAGCCTGGAAAGTGCACCAAACTCCTTGGTACACCGAGAGGCCATGAACGCCGATGTGTCCTTTAACACCAGCAATGCGGCATTGCTCATTGGATGTGATGATATATGTTGATTTATTGGCAGAAGAGCTCGATCTCTCCCATACCTCCGACAGTCTCGCCACGCTGTTCACGCCAAGTTTCGAAGGCTGACTGTACATCTTCATCGCTCTGAATGCTGACATAGTCATCCTCGTCAAGGTACTTCAGCTTGACTTGGTTTGGTGAGCGATCACTCAGACTGATATTGGTGCTGCGAGACAGCTTGGCGTCAATGCGATCTCTCAGTGAATGGTACGAGATGTTCAAAGGCACGACAAGGGTCAAGACAGTACTCGAGGCGTGCACTTTGATCTTGAGCTGTGACAGACCAAATTCGGAGCTAGAGGACAGAGGAGGTGATATAGGAGAGTCGTAGCCGCCAGGTGGTCCTGAGGTAGGCGTGTTGGCGCGGGAGGATGCAACATAAGCCAAGCCAGGATTAACTCTGAGAGCAGGTGGACCATCATGAGGATATGGTGCATCTGCGTTCGAGCGAGTTGATGATCGTTCGCGCTGTTGTGGCGACTGCACAGGAGGGTAGGCCAGACTAGGTGAGTTGCTCTGGCTTCTGGGAGCTGAACTGTTGACAGAGTATTGAGCAGGGAAAGGCGGAACAGGAACATCAGGCACTGGCGGTCTTGATCCATTGGCAGCCCTGCGCGATACGTGGTTGATATCGGGACTGCTGGCAGATCTGTTTCTTGAAGGTGGGACCTGCTGAGTACTGTGCATGCCAACCAATCCAGGTCTGGGACCAGAAGTGCGCTGGCTGGCCGCGTAATTCGAGGGAGCGGCATTGTTGTCGCGCGAAGCAGTACGGCTCATAGCTGGGGCAGTGTAGCGCGTTTGATTGTCGTGGAATTGAGTCGGGAAGTACGACATGCTCGACGAACCACTGGTTCTCTGCGAAGGCAGCGGCGTCTCGACAGGCGAGAAGTACGAGTCTTTTTCCATCGAGGGTGATTGTGCGTAAGGCAACTGCTGGGTTCTCAGACTCAATGAAGGATGACGACCATCAGCTGCGTTGGCTGGGAGTCGTGGTGGAGGCATACGACCTCCCAGACTCAACGGAGGACCACTCTCGCCGGTCGTAGATCTTGAGCGCAGACTGGTCATCGATGCATTTCTGCTACTCATGGTAGAAGATTCAAAAGAGGAGTGCGGAGCGTATGGAGGGAATGGCGATGGCGGGACGACTGTGTCCTCTTCATCCTCTTCGTCGGCCTCTTTGTAAGGATTCACAAGATCTTCCTGATTCTGTTGGATGTAGGTGAAGTCAGTGGTCGAGGTACCTCCAGAAGGCCTGTGAGAAGCCGTAGTACTGTCGCTACGTCTTGCAAGATCGTTGCAAACAGCCTTCTGTTCTAGCAGCTTGGCGTACCATTTGCTCATGGTGTCTTCGGTTGGGAAGCGAACGACAAAGTTTTCGATGCCTGGATCACCCTTCCAGAAGATTTGACAAGTGTAGGAGCCGGGCTTTGATGCCTTGACGACATCTGTGACGTTCTGCATGAAGATACGACCTTTCAGCTGCATCTTCGGTCTGCCTTTCTTGTCAACCATCGAACGTGTGGACATTTTGTTCTTTGGCTTGTTGCGGTCGATATCCTTGCAACACAACAGAATCGATTCGAAGAAGTAGACGTGGTACTCTCGTTCCTGATCCTTTCCTGGTGCACTGTCGCTCTTTATAACAGTGTAGCTGCCGAATAGAAGAAGACTACCGAAGCCTGTGACCCGATGGCCCTTCCAGTCTTCAACACGACTCTTCAGGTCTTCCAGGGCTTCGAGTCTGTCTTCATTTTCGATGGCAGTGTTTGTGCGGGTCAGAACAGTTGTTGCACACTCCTTGCCCTTGAAGAGATCAGCCTTGATCTCCTCGCTGTAGTCACCCTTCTGGTACAAGGAATCAAGCAACAGTGGATACTTGGACAGTCTCTGGAAAGGCTTCATCAGAAAGCCGTACAGGGTTGGAGGAGATTCGACAAGCTGGCGCATGTCAATAGTGCCACCAGCTTCCTTGAGCTTGGCAAATTCTCTCATGACAACCTCTTCACAGAGCTTCTGGTTGGCGATATATGGTTCGTACACCATGAAACCCTCGTTTTGCTGGATGAAGATCTTCCCCCAGTTTTGCTCGTCCTCTGGCATAGCGTTGGTCTGCTCGACCTTGATAAGGAAACGACGTTGGAAGTTGAGAAGTTTGTCAAGGTTGTGGAAGATCTGATGGCTCACATCGCCCGAAACGACACCTTTGCTTTCGCAGAGCTGCTTGAAAGCCTGTAAGAGTTCAAGATGCTGCACGTATGTTCTTTCGGTTTGAACCAGTTCTTCGACAATGTGTTGTCGCTGACTGCGTTTGCCAGAGTGTGCGGCAATTTGATCCGGGCGAAGGTCTTCAATGATGTGTTGCTGTACCATTATATCGAGCAATCTTGAAACCATTCTTACGACCTGAACAAATTAGAAAGAACAATATATGTTGGGATAAGAGAGTGTTTACCTTGACAAAGCCACCAATGTCATCCTGGTAGAGATCGTAGAGAATGAAACAGTCTTCTACTGAAAAGTTGAGACCGTTGATGCAACCGCGCAAGAAACTCGATGTGAGGGCCTTTCCTTGTTTGGCAACGCTGATTTTGGAGACATCGACTTCAACAGGTTGATCGGGTCGCAGGATGTTGTATAGGGAGACGAGCGGATAGCCAAGCTGGAAGGTCTTCCAGATCAGCTGAACAACGTCGAGATCGTCATGCTGTTGTTCTGTTTCCAAGAAGTAGTCATCGAAGCCAGGGACCGCCAGGAGACGTTGGCGCAAGGTGATGCACATTTGGAACAGGGAAGCATCCTTGTCGGCAACCTTGTTCATGACATTGCCAGACGGCTCGACATTTCCCGGGACGGTAGAAGGAGCGGGTGAAAGCGAAGGCGTCGGCGGCACGTTGAATAGGGTGGACGTCGATGTGCCTTGAGTAGTGTCCGAGTTCCTAGACAGAACCGAGTGTATAGAATGCGAGGAGTGGGTATGGTTCTGAGACTGGACCAGCGGCGAGGTTGCGGAAGGCATTTTGTTGTAGAAAGCCTGGGGCGCGGTATGTGTTCGGGTCATTCCAGCATGAGAGGCAACCTGCATGATTGGGGAAGAGATCCGGGCGCGCGCGCAGACGTGGTATACAACGGAAAGCACACGTGGGCGTATGTGTCGAGGTTAGAAACAGGTTTGAAGCGATGGCAGGATGCAGGTCGTCAGAGTTCACAGACGCGTGCCGTGCGCGGTCGGAAGGTATGAGAGCACGATGCAGATGCAAGGATCTACAAGGGCATGTGTGTGAAGAAAGGCCGACTCTTGCTCAGGTGACAGTCCCTCCTTCCTTGAGCTGGGCGTGGACAAGGAGTGAGTGAGTGAGTGATTGCAGCGGTGGGGCCCGTGTGGAAGCCACTTTCTGGCCGTGGCTTTGGCTTGTATATGTCTTGTTTGTGAGTGAAGGAGCGACTACGACTCTAGCGGCGACGGTTGGACACGACACTTTCCCGGCGGACTGGGCTGGAGAATCTTCACTGTTGCAGCGGCGACGACGACTTGGGACAGAGAGGTGAACAATGAAAGACAGACGGACACAGGCTCACACAAGGAATAGCGAGCACAGGCGGGCGGCCCTTCTCAAAGGACCCTGCTCTTTCTGGCGGCTCTTTCCTTTATGAAACGCGCATGGGCCCCCCTTCCACATATACCCTACCACTGGTCCACCACCATGCACACGCTCCCAGTAGATCAGCCTCTGTTGTTACAAGACCTGCCGTCTGCATCGTGACTCTTCCGGCTCTGCCTTATGTTCCTCGACTTGTTCAACCTTGTTCTGCGTGATCTGTGACTGTCTTTGCTCCTTGACCACCTTGGAATAACCACAAGCGGCGGCAAGCTCATCAGGTAGTCCTGTAGAGCGCCTTGTCACTGGAGGCTGCGGCGATCACGCGAGGGCCACCGTCTTCTCCTCGCTTTCCTCGCCAAAGCAATCCGGACTGACGATCGTCCGTCCCGCCCGCCCAGTGGACTGAAAGTCGTTCCTGACTCTTAGCACCAGGCAAAGATCACTAAAGTCGTCGCCGGAGAAGCAAACTCTGTTGATTGGCCCACGAGGGTGCTGACTCTGCGGGCAAGTCTTGATGCCAACTCCCTGACACACAGCAGAGTCAAAGAGAAGCGCCGCTCACTGGAGTCTGATCGCGCCTTCCGTCCCGACATTTAGCCCGATCATCATCTTGTTTACAATACCAAACTTGTCTTGCCTTGGCCACCAAAACACTCGTGCGAGCAGACGCCTGAAATGGCCCAAGAAGAAATGAAGGTCGACGAGGGCTACTCAGGAGGCTCCGAGGAAACGAGAAGTCTATCCGACAGCGATTCTACCATGCACATCGATCCCGTCGACGGTCATGTTTCAAAGTCATCCACACCCAACTTCGAGTCGATGCTTTCGGGCGTCCTAGGCCTGCCCCCGGCCCAAAGATCAGCCTTCATAGCCTCTCTGCTGCAACTGCTACCAGAGTCTGAGCGATATGGTATTTGCATAACTCGGTCATATACACGCAGCACCCATCTGACCTGTGGTAGAAACCGCCTACACAGCTCTGCGCTCGCTGCGCACTTCGTCCATCGCATCCATAGTCGAGCGCCTCAATCCCCTCCTTCATCTTGATCCAGTAGTCTTCCTACCGCCCGAAATTACCTCCCAAATCTTCCTCCACCTCTCGCCCTCCGATCTCCTCCGATGCTCGACCGCTTCCCGGCTCTGGCGCGAACGGGTCTTGGACAGCACTCTGTGGAGGACCTTCTTCGCCCGCGAAGGATGGATGCCAGATCTTGCAGAAGTCAGGAGTGGCGAAGCTGCTGAAGCCAGACGCCGCGTCCTGTCGCGCAGCACTCCCCAAAAGCCTCCTAGAAGGAAACCTGATGGTGAACTCGAGAGAAGTGGTAGCATCAAAAGAGCAAAGGAAACCGTCAACGGATGGAATGAACAACACAGTACTCTCGAGGCCGACGAGGATGCTATTTTGCAGGATCCAGAAGATGGTGCTGCTTCACTGTCTGCCATGAGCCTCGCTTCCGAAGCCGATTACCTTGACATCATACCCGGAACGGACCTCTCTTCAAACTTGCTTCCCCAACTCTCCCCATCGCTCTATAACACATACGCTTCTGCGCCACGCATCAACTGGTTATACCTCTACAAGCAGCGGCGCCGGCTAGAAGACAATTGGAACAAGGGGCGATACACGACATTCCAGCTGCCACATCCTGATCATCCCGACGAAGCTCATGATGAGTGCGTCTACACGATACAGCACTCGCGTGACTGGCTAGTAAGTGGTAGTCGCGACAAGACCATTGCCATTTGGGATCTGGAAACTCAGAGGCGTGTGAGGACTCTCTCGGGAGCTCATATTGCGTCTGTGCTGTGTCTGCAGTTCGATGAGCGTCCGGACCAAGATATTGTGGTTTCAGGCGGAAGTGACTCCTTTGTTGTCATCTGGCGCTTCTCGACTGGTCGCATCATTCGCAAGATGGATGAAGCACATACTGAATCCGTACTCAACCTACGTTTCGATGACGACCTGCTGATAACCTGCTCCAAGGATAAGACCATCAAGATCTGGAATCGTAGAGAACTCTTTTTGGATAACGATCTCGTTCCGGCGGTCGCGAAACGTCAGCTTGAAATCGGCCATCCTATGAACCCTATCAAGGAGTACTCACTGCTACTCACACTCCTCGGCCATGGTGCAGCAGTCAATGCAATTCAAATGCACCAAGGTCAGATTGTTTCCGCTTCCGGAGATCGAACCATCAAGCAATGGGACATCAACACTGGTATATGCACAAGGACGTTTACCGGTCACACCAAAGGCATTGCCTGTGTGCAGTACGATGGTCGCCGCATCGTGAGTGGCAGCAGCGACAACACTGTCCGTATTTTTGACGCAGCTACGTCTGCAGAAGTTGCTTGTCTACCCGGCCACAGTAACTTGGTGCGTACTGTCCAGGCTCGCTTTGGTGATATGGCTATCTCATCGGAGGAGCTCGAAGCCGATGCACGTGCTGTCGATGAGAGATTCCATGACGCTCGCATGAATGGTTTGAACCCTGATCAGAATAGAGTCCGGGGCCAGCGCAACGCTGGCTCGAGCAACCCCAACGAGGTATGTGCCGTTGGTGCGAAGATTCCGCCGGGAGGTGGTGGTAATGCCTGGAGCCGCATCGTATCAGGCTCCTACGATGAGACGGTCATCATTTGGAAGAAGGACTCTGACGGTAAGTGGGTTCCGAGCAGAAGATTGCGGCAAGACGAGATTCTTCAAAATAGACGGAGGTCTCGGGTGCAAGCTGCAGCTGCTGTCCAGCAGGTAACGCAACAGCCACGCCAGAACAGTGCAGACGAGCAAGATACAAATGTACAGCCAGCTCAGTCCACTCTCTCGGTCTCGGCGCCGGTCCAAGATGCACAGCTTCAACAAGACCTCCAACAGCTGGCCCAAATAAACATGCAGCAACAAGCCCAACAGCATGCACAGAACCACGCCGGCCCGGCTGCTCCACCTGCTAATCACCACCATCATCATCACGGTCACCACGGAGCTGCTGGACACCACGGCCGTCATCGTGTCAGAGAAGACAGCAACCGTGTTTTCAAGCTTCAATTCGACAGTCGACGTATCGTGTGTTGTTCGCAGAACAGAGTCATTGTAGGCTGGGACTTTGCTGCTGGCGATACCGATCTCGAACAAGCGAGTCGTTTCTTTGGCGAGACGGATTAGATCATGGCAGTCATGTTGGTCTAAGTTTCGATTGAATTGTTGCATGCCTTGAGAGCTATGGTCGTCTTGACCAGTCCTTGAGCATCTTTCCTGGCGAAGGTTGTACTTTTAAGAGTCACGAAGCTCTTGACGAGCAAAGACATAATGAATTGATTGTATCCAATGTATCACACATTGTCCACCTATCCAGTCTCGTCGAAGCGCCATGACCCTGACCCGCGCGATGCTCGTAGTAGAATCGGGATTATTCTTGGAAATGCAAACATCAGGTGATGTTTGTCGGACGAAGATTTACTCGACTGTTTACGTACGCGCAAGATACGAGCCTCAAGGGTGTAGATATAAAGAGCATGCAGGAGTCACAGAATGAGTGCTTCCCTGCTCATCCCCATCTCAAGCCGGTCCCCGCCATGCCCCCACGTGCATGTCGAGTCGTTTGCGTTCAGACCAGCTGCAATGCACAGCGTGCGTTGCTACCAGAGCTTCGGTTAAGCAGTCAGCGCTATTGATTTAGATGCAGATCTACTCTGATGGTCAAAGAAAAGACAGCCGCAGCTCTGTGACATGTCGCAGACAGCCAAAGGGGTAGGAGCAAGCACAGAGGCGCAGTGTTGAGCTGCAAGCGCTTCACAGCTCGCGAGGCGGTCTGCAGATTGGCATACTTGCGGCACGTCTTGTGTGTAGCGATAAGAGTGTCGAACAAGGCGGGATCCAAGACATCGCTGTTGATCGAGAGACAAAGCGGTCATCTGGGCAAAGTTTTGGCCAGCGAAGCGCCGGCAACGGTATCCGTCAGTGCGCCGGAGAAGATGATGGTGGCAGCTTCCCAACAGCTCGCAAGCCGAGAGGAGAGCCAGTTCTTTCCATTATTTGATAAGACCCGCGACACTCTTGCAGTTGACAAACGCTCATCGCTCATCACTACCTTCTAATCGATAGCCAAACGACGCAGGCCACCCATTTCTTCCGAGCAAAAACACCAGCCTCTCCAAGCCATGTCAGAGAACACCGGTCCTAAGGGTACGTGAGTCAACAGCTCTATCGTTGCTTTCCCGTCATCGGCCCAGCTTCTTGTCTTTTTGTCCTTCTCTCCTTCACACCCAACACCATGCGGCCTCTTGCTCAATTCGCTGTACGAGCTTCTCGCTCTGGCAGAGCATTGCGTGCATTCAAGCCCACACCCACTTGCTATTTCCACACGTCACCACGCTCGCTGTGTCCGGACTCACAGAACGAGAACGACGATGACTACCGTACCATTGCCCACACGACAACACCTCTAACAATGCTGACCATCTATCTGTACAGGCGGCTTCGCCCACACCCTCGCCGAGCGCGTTGAGCAATGGAGCACCAGCATGGAGAAGTCCGACCCCGACTTCTTCCCCAAGTCAGCAAAGGGCCAGTCCCCCAAGATTCTCTGGATTGGATGCGCCGACTCTCGTATTCCCGAATCGACCATTCTGGGCCTGAAGCCTGGCGAGGTCTTCGTCCACCGCAACATTGCCAACATCATCACACCCACCGACATCAACTCGCTTTCCGTCATTGAGTTCGCCGTTGCTCACCTCAAGGTCGAACACATTCTCGTCTGCGGCCACACCAGCTGTGGTGGTGTCAATGCCGCCCTTGGAAACACCAGACTTGGTCTTCTCGACGTTTGGCTGCAGCCCATGCGCCAGTTGAGAATGGAGCACACAGAAGAGCTGGAGAAGATGGGATCTCAGGCTGAGAAGACCCACAGACTCAGTCAGTTCAACATTTTGCGCAGTCTCGACACTCTGAGAATGAACCCTACCGTCATCGACGCCATGGCCGAGCGCAACTTGGAGCTGCACGGTGTCATCTACCACGTCGAGAACGGCAAGCTTGAGGTTGTCGAGTCCACCGAGGAGGAGAACAGATTGAAGAAGCGTCTTGCTGCCTTCACCACAAAGACTGCATAAGTGCAATGTGTACATTTTTGAAAGGGCCCTCTCGAGGTCCGTGGAGTAATTCTGGAGTAGGCATTGGCAAACACTCAAGTATGGCCTATTACGATAAACGGGAGGTGGGAACTATTGGAAGAGGCTAGCTATACAGGTTGAACGCGTTCAATTGCGGCGACACATAATCAACATCGAAATCACATCAATCGACTTTGCTCATACATGGCCAATCTTCCAAATACTTCGTGAGTCAGTGTATCCACTTTGTGGAGCCACTGCGATGCCGGATGTTCGGACATAGCGGCATAGCTCCATGCTCATGGAATAAGTTGTTTCGCTTTCACCTTTGGTTCTTCCAAACAAAAGTGACCTGGCAAAACGAAATGCACGAACTAGCAGCGTATGCCAAACCGCAAGAGTCCAAGATGAAGTACCAGTAGTGAGTTCCATACCCTTCACTGACATGGCCCATCCATATCCTGACTCTCGATCTAATCCAGCTTGGGACAATCCGGACTCAAGGTCTCTCAGATCATCCTGGGAGCCATGTCCTACGGTTCTTCCTAATGGCAGGACTGGGTGTTAGACGAGGAGCAAGCATTGTGAGCATACACCCACTCAAAAAGAGTAAGAAGCAGCAATTAACTAACTCCTTTTCCAAGGCCTCTACTCAAATATGCCTACGACCGCGGCATCAATACTTGGGATACTGTTCGTCTCCCCCTTTTCTCACTCCTCCTTCTCGCCATAACCCGACTAATTACGACTCCACAGGCAGACGTTTACTCTAACGGCCGCAGCGAAGAAATCATCGGCAAGGCAATCACAGAATACAAAATTCCTCGCCATCGCCTCGTGCTGCTGACAAAATGCTACTTTGGCGTCACCGACGACGACAACAATGTTCACCAACCCACGATTCCTGAAATGATGACCAATGACGGGGACTTGGTGAACCGCGTGGGATTATCGAGAAAGCATATCTTTGATGCAGTGGAAGCTAGTGTGAAGAGATTGGGTACTTATATCGATGTGTAAGTTTTTTTCTTGGAAATCGTGTTTCTGTTGCTTTTCCTCGTGTAGCAGAGGGAGAAATTTGCTGATGAGAAATGCGAAAACGTACAGATTGCAAATCCACAGGCTGGACAGAGGAGCCCCGAAAAAGGAAATCATGAAGGCGTTGAACGATGTCGTTGAAAAGGGCTGGGTGCGCTATATCGGTGCTTCTTCAATGGCAGCTTGGGAATTCCAACAACTGCAGGTAAGTTCTACTCTCTTCCATCTTTCTTCCAATCGCACGAAACCAAGGCAAAGCAAAAGAGGAGAAAGGACTGACGAAAAGGATTCATCATCAAAAAGAACATTGCAGAAACAAACAACTACCACAAATTCATCAGCATGCAAAACTACCACAACCTCCTCTACCGCGAAGAAGAGCGCGAGATGATACCCTATTGCAAAGCCACCGGCGTGGGCTTGATCCCTTGGTCCCCCATGGCCCGCGGCATCCTCGCCCGCCCTTGGTCCTCTCGCACATCAACTCGCGAGTCCTCTGACAACACACTCAAAGCTTTGATCCGCAACAAAGAAACCTCCGCCGACGAAAAGATTGTCAAGAAAGTTGAGGAAATGGCAGAGAGAAAAGGGATAAGTATGGCGGGTGTGGCGGTGGGGTGGAGTGTCGCCAAAGGCGATATCCCGATTTTGGGGTTGAGCAGCAAAGAGAGGATTGATGAGGCGTGTGCGAATTGTAGGGTGGAGTTGAGTCAAAGGGAGATTGCCGAGTTGGAGGAGTTGTACGTGCCTAAGGCTGTTAGTGGGTTCTAGAGGATCTTTCGGATGGTTTGAAGGAACCACAGAGATTATAGGTCAGATGATGAATGCATAATAGACATTGAACTATCTCGTTGCCAAAACAAGCGAACAGCTGTATGGTCTGATCCACCTTTTTTCCAATACCTCTGACTTTTGACACGGGAGCGAGCTCTAATAAGTACCAGCCTTGCCAGCACAACCCATATGATCGATCCAATACTCGCATTGCTTCTTGATCAAATCCGTGCCCGTCTCCAGTTGCTCGGTCAAAGGCACTTTACCGGTCTTCTCGGCCGTGTAAGCAAAGTAATCAGACAGCACCATTTTGTTGACGTTGACGCGTGTGACGCCTCTTTCGATGCATTTGGATAGGATTTCGGGGATGAACTCGTTGGTGCCGTGTAGCACGATCTGGACTCTGTCGTCTACTTTTTTCTGGATAGCTTCGAGACTGTTGTTTCGGTTGTTAGTAAAGGGTTGCTGGATGGGAGGTTTGGGTCGAGGGAGAGAGAGAGAGAGAGGGCCAATAAGCTTACCGGTCGTAATCCAAATGGATGTTTTCCACGCCGTGGTAATCACCATGTACGTTTCCGAACGCAGGAGCCAGGAAATCAATCCCGGTAGCGATGAAATCGTCGACTTCTTCTGCTGTGGTCATCATACCCTCCAATTCTGCAGTATCCTTGACACCGTCTTCGCCTCCCTCGATACGTCCCGGCTCGGCTTCCGTAGCAATACCCTTGGAATGGCACAACTTCACCAGCTCAGTGGTTTTGGCAAGGTTCTCCTCTTTCTCATAGTGTGACATGTCTACCATGATGGAATCAAACATGGGTGTGCCATCATGTTTCTTGAGGTCTGCAGCCCGCTTGATGACTTCCGGGTCTTGGGCGTGGTCCATGTGTAGAGTTACGGGCACAGAGGCGGCTGCACAGGCTTCGGCGGCGGCAGACACAAAGGAAGGTGAATAGTGCAGCGCCCAAGGGAAGAGCAGGATTTGTAGAGGTGCTTTCTTTGCTTCGGCGGCGCGGATGGCGCCGATGATGGTTTCAAGGTTGTAGGATACGACTCCCAGGACGCCGTATTTGCCTTTAGCTGCTGCGTTGAGCATGCGTACGGCTGGGTTGTTGGTGAGTTTTTGGAGTGCCATTGTTGCTGGTTGTGATAGGCTTCAGAGGTTTATGCTATTGTGTCGACTGGACTGTATTTCTATCCTTGAAACAGCAGAATAGGTCGAATTGAATGACCAAGGGATTTTCTAGAAAAAGACAAAACTATCGCGCCGCCCATGTTCGAGGATATATAAACAACCGGTAAGGTCATTGCCCCGCTACCTCTACCCCACCGGTCTTCTCGCCGAATTTGTGTCCCGCGTTGCCCACCCACCCTGGGCTTCCGAAGCATTCTGCCTAGCGGAGAAGAGTGGAGGATCCTCGGAGGATGCACGGCGTGGTCATCGGTCGTTTTGCCGAAGAGGCTATTCGGTGTGATATGTGCCGATGCCGGAAGTCGGGTAGCGATTGCGAATGATGATGCATTCTTGTATATATTCAGTCTATGAAGGTCTGCTTAGTTCTCAGGTTGCAGCCAAAGGCCGCGTCGCTTTGACGAGAAGATGCCAGAAAGAGAGTCTGGACAGGAACAATGAAACAAGAAATGAGAATAGTTCAAAAAGAAGATGCTTTTCCACACGTACTCGTAACTTCGTTCATGTATTGGGCAGCGAGGCATTAATCATTACAAACCGAGCAGATGTCGAGCGATAGGCCTGCAAAGCCTCCTCCAACAGTTTCCGAGAAACAGGCGTATCGAACCGTGTCGGCAGGTGGCATGCATGAATACTGACCTAACAACCTTGTGCAGACCAACAAGCGTATGCATAGTACCGGACGATACTAGTATGGCGGCTCACAGGGTGTATCCGTCTCGTAAGACATACTGTCGTGTATGCCTTCATCTCCGAGTGTCCTTTGGAGATACATCACGGGTGTCGACGTTGCTCATAGGATCCATCCAACCATGAGTGGTTTGAGGTTTGAGAAATTCGGAAATGCTTTATCCTAGTTGGCATGTCCGTTCGTAGGCACATCCTCCTCTACTTCGACGTACTTGGCACACGCAAAGTAGCCTTTGTTCTCGACCACACCACGGTTCCTGACGACAGCCGTGTACTTGATGACCCATTGAGGGATGACCTGGCCGTCCATCTTTTGACCGTTCTCTTGACGCTTTCTCTTCTCTCCAATCTTCTCCGAGGCTTGCGACAGGACACCAGCACCTTCGTGATCGAGAAGTCCCCTGATGGTACCACGAGGCATGATATTGACCGAGTCATTGTTGACGAGCAGTTCAACATTCTTGCTCTTGGCCAGGCTAGATAGCGGCTGGGGTACGCTACAGCAGTCACGCAGACTGATCTGGTTGACCGAAGGCTGAACACTTGCCTTCTCGAGGAAAGGTTGCAGGCGGTTTGCGCCAAACTCGGATACGCCTAGTCTTCGTACCAGTCCGTCTTTGTGCAGCTTTTCGACCAGCTTCCAAGTTTCCAACTGGTTGTCCACAGGCTCAGGAGAAGACTCTTTGGTTCCTCTGCTCTTGATCTTGTCCGGACAGCACTCACTCTCCTCGTCAAAGTAGACACCAGGGAATGAAACAATCAAAAGGTCGACATTAGGCATGTGCAGCTCCTTCTGAACCAGATCAATCGCTTGACGAAGATGCTCCCCTCTTGCAGAAGTGTCTTCATCGGAAAGGAAGAAGATCTTTGCGGTTATGTCATATTGGTCTCTCTCTTCGTGTAGGGAACTGTTGGTGAAGTCGAGTCGTGGGATGTACAGGGTTTTGGCGTCGTCCGAGTACGAGACCCAATCCGCATGCTGAGAAGTGCCATTCTGCTTGGGCTCTTGTGAGAGTTCTTTGGCCTCCTGTTGTGCGCCCTCGAAACTGTCGCGTAGGCTCCATGTGAGTTCGGTATGGGAATTGTCGGCGGCATTGACGCCTTGTTGAAGCATGGTATTGCTAAGAGATATGAGCACAAGCCGGCATGACGCAGTATAACAAGCATTACCCGGTGGATAGAATAATGGTTTCGGCCGTCATGATTGTTGAGGTGGATTTCTAAGCGGAAAAAGTAGGAGATGATTAGGACGCTCAAAAAATGCGAGAGATGTACAAAAAAGCAAAAGGCAGCAGGATGCAATGCGAGTGCGACGATTGGAACAGCAGAGAGCAGGCAGGTGTCGTGTGAGTGGCGGTAGGAATACTTGAGAAAAGGTAGAGGAGTGGGATGGTGGGATGGGATTGTATGATTTGGGGCTGACTTGAGGAAAGCGCTATCGCCGAGGTTGGCCGAGAGCCAAAAAGGCAGTTGCGGCGCGGAGGGACAGAGTCTGGAGCAGGTGCCAGGTGTGAGGGCTGCGACTGTGACAGGCTGGCTGTTGGCATCGTACACTCAGGAGGGGCATTGTTTCTCGACGCAACAAGCTTCTCTCTACTTTCAACAACCAAGATGCCCATCAAGTAGGCCGCTCCCTCTGTTCGGGAGTGCTTGCCCTTGCTAATGCGCTCGCTAGATATCTGATTCTGCTGTCAAGGCAGGGCAAAGTGGTGAGCGCAGCAGCGTGCAAGCTGCAGAGAGGCAGGAGCTAACGCAACCAACACAGCGCCTCGCAAAGTGGTTCACAACACTGTCGCCCAAGGACAAGGCAAAGATC
Organism: Aureobasidium namibiae CBS 147.97; assembly: GCF_000721765.1. Classification (NCBI taxonomy): domain Eukaryota; kingdom Fungi; phylum Ascomycota; class Dothideomycetes; order Dothideales; family Saccotheciaceae; genus Aureobasidium; species Aureobasidium namibiae. The sequence continues at coordinate 116,359 of NW_013581197.1, read as the reverse complement.
ATCAAGGATGTATCGCAGCTAGTCCTCGCCCGCCGCACGCGCATGTGCAACTTCCTCGAGTACAAGGGTCGGTCGCATCGTGTCCCCCACCTACGCACCAATCCACAAGCTGACGGATTGTGTCAAAGATTCGAAAGTCGTCTACCGCCGCTACGCTTCCCTCTTTTTCATCGCCGGTTGCGCCTCCGACGACAATGAGCTCATCACACTAGAGATTGTCCACCGCTATGTCGAGCAGATGGACAAGTACTACGGCAATGTCTGCGAGCTCGACATTATCTTCAATTTCCAAAAAGCATACTTTATCCTCGACGAGCTACTGCTAGCCGGAGAGATGCAAGAGAGCAGCAAGAAGAATGTCCTCAGGTGTATCGGCCAGCAAGACAGTCTTGAGGACATGGAGGTACGCAATCCCATCTCTACACACTCGCTGTCGCTTCCCGCAATTCCTGCACACGCTGCTATTGCTTCATGAATTCGACGCGGCTTTCTATCCCAGCCAACACCACTTTCATCCATCTGGCATCTGCCAACACGTACTCACACTGATCCAGGTCGAAGACGAGGCCGTCACGCGCATCATGTAGAGGCAGTCTTTCAACAATGCCGCCGTCGACATGACCGCTTCTCATACTTCCCAGCACTCGCAGCATTTTATGGCGTTACATCGGAAAACAGGAGTTACTGGTGGTTCTGTGATTTGCATTTGGACAACGATACCACAACATGTGCACTACTAGCAATACAAACGAGTGTCCCTCGCCTTAGGCAGGGCTTCCGGGTCTTAGGCCTGCTGCTCAATCATAATGACCATCCAACGATGCCCTTTTTGGTTCAGGCTCTTGGTGTGACTCTGCTGCGTTTGCTCTTGCTATCTGTCCCTCTGTTCTTCGCTTCCTGTTCTCATCGAGATCTGCTGGCTGTCTTGGTCGTTGACCTCGTTGTGGTGTATTGACTTTGTCTTTGTCTAGGTGCTTGTCTCGACTCAAGACGTCCCTCTCTTGGACACCTGTGTCATGGATGTCATCAACAACAACAACAAAGCAAATCACAACAAGCGGCCACGTTCTCGACATGTTGGTTGATACATCAAACCGAGACGGTTGTTTTGGCAGACAGATGTTTAGGTCCGGGCTTATGATTGGCTTTGCCAAACCGCGCATGCGTCACCAAAGCCCCAAACCGCCGAGCGTCGAGAGAGGGACCGCATTCGGCCACAGCCAGTCTCGCGATCCAACGGTCCCCTCGGCCGCTCGTAATACACCACAGCACAGCTATCACCACCACTCATCCTTGCTCTCTTCCGTCCCCCAGCGATTTATTATTCGACCCAGCACCATTAACCATATCTGCGACCGAGTGCGACACTCATATACCCGGTCGACCGCTTATCAGCAGCCGTTCGACTCCTCCTTGCGCACTACCGCCAGTCGTCGCATCTCGTCACGCGTCTACAAACGCATCTTACACACATCCTTCACTCGCCCAGCAAACATCTGGACGAATCTCTACCACTCTATACCGACAACTATCCTTATCGTATCACGTAACACCCGCCTAGCAACGGCGCATCAACCTGCACCATGAAGGTGAGCTCATTTCCGACGCGACATCGTCTGCAGCCTGCTAATCTATCTTCAGTACGTTCCTCTTCGCGACTTCCAAGTCATCACAGATGCCCTCAACTTCTCGACCACCGACCTGCACGTCATTGGCAGCTGCGACCTTTACACAACGAAAGCTGCTGGTAGCGACAAGAAGCTGTACAAGAACATTGAAAACTCGCTTGAAAAGGAACACGGAAACCTGTTGCGCTTGGCCGCATCGCTATCGCCCCCATCAATTCCCATCGACAGCAGGAAGAAAGAGCGCAAGCCATCAGTCCACATGCCCGAGATCAATCTTTCCCGCGACAGCCCTTTCGGTTCTTTTAACCAGATCAGCGCAAGACGAACATTCGCCTATCTTATCGCGACCCTGAACGCATCACACCCTGACTACGACTTCTCACATATCCTCCGTCCTACCGACTTCCGCAAGACAACAGGCACAGCAATCAGGAGAAGCGTCGATAGCACCCTCATGAACATGCGCCCTCGTCGCATGTCCACTCTTCTGTCACCTCATGCCAAATCGTCTCTGAGTGCTGGTTCACCTCAAGGCATCACTTCACCAAATGCAGAGTTTGTATGGGGCGAGCATATGTGGAAGCTGATGGACAAGGAGATGGACCTCAAGGCCTGTGAGAAGTACACATGGGATCCTGAGGACGATCCCTTTGAAGGCGAAAGCGCTTTGTGGAGTCAACACTACTTCTTCTTCAACAAGGACAAGAAGAGAGTCTGCTACCTCAATTTCCGCTCGTTCAGTGTCTTGTCACACTCACCCGCCAACGGTATGCATCCGCGCACCGTCCCCATTACCAATCCTGGAGTTGGTGAGGGAGCAGGAAAGAGAGCCCAGTACTGGCTTGGCCACAGTGTCGATGACGACGATGTCGACAACTGGAGAGAGGACGACGATCTCGAGTTTGATGACTCGATGAGCATCGACAACGACAGCAATGAAGGCGAGTACAGGAATGACCTTGACGATGTCCGCGACAAGCTCGAGGACGGCTACTACGCCTGGGCTGATGGCACTGTTGATTCGACCGATGCCTCTGGTTGGGATCCTCGTCGCATGCACCGTGGCTCTAGTGAGGGTCCGGCTGATGCCATGGAGATCTGATCTGCTGAGCAAGATATCACATCTCGGTGGTCGTCACGGCCACCACTATTCACGAACGCTGGACGTTAATTTCTTGTTCATACTAAGTTCTAATCTGGGCATCGGAGTGGTTCATGGCAGGGCTGGCAATGGCGTTTGAGATTATTTCTCTTTCTTCTGTTTTTATGACTATACCAGGCGCTGGGTTCTTGGAGTGGGAGATAGCCAAGCGACTCGGCCTGGATGGATGTGTTAATAGCGCCTATATCGTGTTTTACCTGAGAACAAACGACGTTCGGAATGATTACAACGAGATTCTCTGCATCTTGTGCCAGTCTTGTTATGATATAATGCAACACCTTGATGATCACAGCATAATGCACATGTGGATCACAGCAATATCAGAGCCGCGCCACCCGAGATCGATCAGATTGAGATCAGACCAAGAGGGTGCAGGAGTATGAATCCGGCAAATTGTGGTACGATAAGAATCGAAACAGACATGGGAAATTGAGGCAAAGGTTCAACCGAAATCGTCAAACTCGTGTATCGTCATCTCATCTCCCCGAAATTCCGTGAATACCATCATCCCAAGTTCTCCACACATGACAAGAAAGTTGGACATCACAACACAAAGATGGAAGGTTCAGACGACGAGCAACAGTCAGTCTACACCGTGCTAGTCACCGGCGCAAACAGGTAAACTCGCGACAGAGAGATACGAACCCCCAAAGACAAATGACTGACATGCAACAAACAGCGGTCTAGGCTTCTCGACCTGCTGCCGCCTCATCGACGAATTCCTCTTTACGCGCCCACAAACGCAATCGCTCCACCTCCTCATCACCACCCGCTCCGCCTCAAAAAACAAAGACACACAATCGCGACTGCAGCAGCACCTGCAAAAGACACTCCACAAAGCCGACAAGAGCACCCCCGGCATCTCCAAAGTTTTGGCCTCGCGCATAGCCATCTCAGGCGAACAAGTGGATTTGTGCAACCTGCGCAGTGTCAAAGAGCTTGGAGAAAGATTGGTGAACAAGGGACAAAGACTAGATGTGCTTATCTGCAATGCGGGCATCGGAGGGTGGAAGGGCTTGAACTGGCCTTCTGCCATTTGGTCAATGATGACGGATTGGAAACATTCGTGCACGTATCCAACCTACAAACTGGGCTTTGTGGGCAGCGTAGCGCCCCAAGGAAATGAAGACAAGCAACAGCAGTTGGGAGAGGTTTTTACGGCGAATGTGTTTGGGCATTACTTGCTTGCTCATTGGCTTGCGCCGCTGATGAAGGCGGATGTGTCAAACGACCCTGGCCGCATCATCTGGATATCGAGTATCGAGGCTTATGCGCATGCTTTTGATGCAGACGACTTGCAAGCGCTGACTTCAGATGCGGCATACGAGTCTTCGAAACGCCTCACTGATTTGCTGGTCTTGACTTCTGAGTTGCCATCTACTGCAACTTCCACCGCTGCCTTCCTCGACGAAAGCGATGACGGCCAGAAACCGAAAATGTACTTGGCACACCCGGGTGTTTGTGCGACGAGTATTGCAGACTTGCCTTTGGTCTTGTGGTATGCAATGCTGTTTGCTCAATACGTTGCTCGTTGGTTGGGTTCGCCCTGGCATCCTGTCTCTTCATATCTGGGCGCTGTATCCAGTGTGTGGCTATCACTGGCACCCTTCTCCACCCTCTCCAACCAAGAAACCACTGATGGAAAAGCAAAATGGGCGAGTTCTACAGACGTGTTTGGCAATGAACGCGTTGTAAGAACTGAAGTGGGTGGATGGGGATGGGGAGGCAAGGTAGGAGAGAAAGCGGATGGAAAGATGAGATTGAGTGCAAATAGGTGGAGAGGCCAAGAGGACGTCACTAAAGAGTCGAGAGAGGAGTTTGAAGTGTTAGGGCAGAGAGTCTGGAGGGAAATGGAGGATTTGAGGAGGACTTGGGAGAAGAGGTTGCGAGTTTAATATGCAACTCACCATTCGCACCACCTAACCACTCTGTAAACGTCACAAAACAACATTTACACCTTGTGAGAGTCTACCTACCTCTCCCTCTATCACCATGTCCTTCACCTCCCCCTCTTCCTGTTGGAAAAAAGGCCAAAAAGTCGACCGTTACCACCCTCCAATTCGAACCCACAACCCCCTCCCTTCCGCTCCTCTCACCCAACAAGGCAATATCCTTCTAACCTCTACACAAAAAGAAGGTCTCGATGTCGAGACATTCGGTGAAGTTCCAAAGATTTGAGTAGGCACTGTCTTTGCTCTCCATCCCTGTTTGAATTGGTAAAAGGCAAATTCGAAGTCAGAATAATGGAAGAGCAGTGCTAACTGGAGCTGAATTGCGATGAAATATAAACTCTTCAGAAAGCAACATGGTCTGTGCATGAATCGGACGGCTGGTGAACCCTGGTCACAAACTCATCGTAATCACTTTCGCTCTTCTCATGCTCTTTTCACAGACAATCTGGACGAGTCTATATCTTGTGTCGAAGGGTGTATGGGGTGGAGATTGAAACTGGTTGCTAGGTTGCTCATATGTTGTGCTAAAGCCTACCTATGTTTCTAACATCTCAAACGCGACAACACATCCATTCACTAATCCAGTTGAGCCACTTGTACCTGCGCCGTCTCCCACCAAGCACCATCACACAAGAAAGACAACCTGTTCCGATCCATTGTTCGCCCGATGCCTCAAGCTCTACACCCAGATCAGCAAACAAGCGGTCAAATCACCAGACACCGTGAAAGGAGGGCAGAGGCCTTGGTATCGCTGCAAGATCCACTCGACGTCCACTATCCCTGCACATCCACATCCGCTCGACCACCGCTCCTCCTGATTCACAAGCTGTCTTGACGTTCTCACTTGTCTGCGTGATCGTCAATAGATAGAGAGGAGTAAATGATAAGAAATGATCGACGAGCGACTGATATGAATAGGAGAGCATGGAAACACGGACCGTTTGCTGTTCGGCAAAGTGGACAATGTTGATCATGATTAGCCCGAGGGAGGCTCGGAGTGGGTCTGATTGGTGTAGGAAGAACATCACATGGCAAAGTAGAAGATTGTCGTGGCTGATAACAAGCAGATAGTGTGGTTAGATGGCACCCACAATGGCCTAAACATGATGTATGGTAAGAATCAATACGATGAGAATAACGTCTGGGGATGAGATAGATGCATAGAGCAAAATTTAGATTTGTCTTTTTGAGAAGGACGTTTCGTCCTTAGTATAGATATATGCAAAACATGATAAGAACACCGAGATATGCTAGCGAGTGTATGTGATGATGCTCTAAAGTGTATGAGACAAGAAAACAGAAAAAGGACGAGAATGGTAAAATCTACGCAGCTTCCCTCGACTCATTCGGAGGACAAGGCGGATCGAAATATGGTATCTTAGAAAATGTTTTTATGCAGGAGAAAGGAGGACCAGAAAATACTGGGAGACGCCGGACGCTGTGCAGGATTTTGAACAAGGAGAATCGTTTTTTTGTTGTTTTGAGGCATGTTTTTGTTGCTTGAGTTAGATCATGGATCGATATTTCCCATGGCGGCGTCTAGATCCGTGCTGCGGCGGACTTCTTGCTCGATGAGTTTGTCGACAAGATCCGAGTGCTGAGCTGAGAGTTGGGCGGCTGCTTCCTGTGCAGCGGCGGCGTGGGCAGCGGCAGACGATGCGTGAGTAGCGCCTGCCGATAGATAACCGTCCTGGCCTTCGAGCTCAAGTGGCGTTACAGGACCAGGACTACCCAGTGGTGCAAGGCGTGGGCTCAAGGGCTTCTCGAAGCGGAGTGATGGCGGCCTTGATGATCCTGCATTCACCGCGGCAGTGACGGCAGCCTGAGCAGCCAGAGTCTCCCGGTGGTAAAGATAGAGTTGCTTCTGAGCTTCCGAGTAGAGCCTCTGCTGAGCCTTGGGACTGACTGGAGGGTTGGAAGGCGACAGAGGACCGGTGCTGGGAGTGCTTGCAACCGAGGATGATTGTGACGAAGGAAAGTTTGCCGGATGGAAACGGGGCAGACCAGGTAGCTTGAGTGTATTGGCAGTAGAGGCGTTGCGATGGCGCATTTGCGAACTTGTGGCGGCAGAGCGAGGATGGAGACCGCGAGGTGACGGAGGCTGCAATTCGTAGCGTGGAGTGGGCTCAAAGCGGGAAGACATGGGCGATGAAGGCCTCAGAGCAGGCGAGGCGCGAGGAGAAGGCATGGAAGGAAGACAGCGGGTGTCAGGATTGGTTGTTAGAGTTGAAGGGTGCTGGGGATGTTGGAGCATCATTGGAAGAGCCAGAAACTTAGGAGGGCGATTGTGGGATTTGTCGGATCCAGAAGATCAGCTCCTTCGATTGCAATATATCCGAATTCTTCAGGCAAGCGAGTCGTGTTTGCTGGGGGGTGGTGCGAGGAAAGCACGAACAAACGTTGATCTTGTCGTTCGGGGTTTGAAGCAGAAAGAGCGAGTATGGCCCGATCTCTCTTAGGGTTGGCCTTGTTATATTCAAATGGGATTATCGCGGAGGAGCAGCAGGGGGGATAAAGAGGAGTTGATGGAAAGTGAGACGCTTTTTTTCTCGACGATACGAAGCCCCAAAACATGGGCTCGGGTCACAAAACGGTGGGTCCTCCATGGCATTATTATATCGCGATGTCCGTAACTGCTCGATACGCGATCGAAAATGAGGGCCCAAACCACCGACCAAGCCTTCCCCTCACCAAGAGCACCACTTCTGCGTCATGCAACAAAGCACGTCCGCTTAGGCCCGTCGACAGGTCCTCGCGCCTTCACACGGCTAATCCTGACCTCTGATCAAGCACGCCATGTCAAGGTTTCAGAGGAGCCAAACCCTCGCATTTTGCGGGTGCCTTGTCGCCGTGTCGCAGCTTTCCGCGTATCAAACCTTTTCCAAATCCTGGTCTTCCCATTCGCATCAAAGCACTCCAGAGGCTCAAGTCGAAGCCAAAATTCCACACACGACATAGCCGTTTGATGATCCACGTGTAACGTCTTTTCCAATTGGTCGCGCAAGATGACTGCACAAAATGATCATGATGCCGAATGCTGCCATTCTACATGGGAATCAAGCCCGTGTGTAGCTTGGTATTTTTTTCCGATCATGCTTGCTTCGAGCATGTCACCACCCAGCAGTGACCTGCTGCGCTTTTGCAGGTGTCGTCTTCATGACCCCCTCGCTTCTAATGTCCATTCTTCCTATCTATCTGCGCACGCTGTCATACTAAACTTTGGCGCTGTCTCTGCTGCTGCAGCAGCAAGCTGGACGGTTATCGGCACTTGGTTCCAATCCATGTCAAGTTACGCGCTGCACCGTCATCTCTTTTGTCGTCTACAACTCTATGCATGACTCTTGGCTTCACCAGCCTTGAATCTCCGAGTGGCTGAGATTAGCTAAAGGATCGAAAACACACCTGCAGCGGCGGGTCACTAAGCCAAGTATTGTGCCAATTGCACTTGTCACATCATCCAGTTGGCACCAAGAGATTGCCCGGGACGTCGTGAAAAGAAATTGAGACCAAGCGAATCCCTTCCTACTCTGTCCACACTGCCGGACCTGCATCCCGTGACGGGTGTGGCTTTCCCTCGCCTTTCCTTCTTCTTTCTCTTGACCGTACACTCACGTGATGCGCACCATGAGTCTCTGACACGTCCACTATCCTCCGAAGCTGTCATCAGAAGAGACAGGGCGATTGCGGAAAACTCAGGCGCGATCTCGGGCAAAGGAGACACTCCCCGACCACTCTTCCTCTTTTCTCCGGCCAAGTGTTTTCCCGACGGTGCTGCGGGAATCGCAGTGATGATCTCTTACCACATTTGCAGCCCGCGGTGACCGGTCCTTCTTTGGCCGCTTCGCTTTGGTGACTACGACATCCTTCTGAGGAGGGAAGACGGAGAAGGTTGGGCTATGCGTGCTCGAGGACGCGACTCCGACTCGTGATAATGATAGACATGCACGGTAGGACGAGGATCAGTTTCCACTCCGAACAACGTGGTGGAGCATGAGAAAAAGATCGTCCTTGTCGAAGAGGACCAAGATCGAAGGAAAGTCGATGCGCAGCAACCGCATCTCAGGAAACTGTATCTTGTCGCTCTGCTCTCGATTGTCGCGCACACATTCTCTCCCACTCACACTACCACACACTCGCACTGACACATAGAGACTGCCCGCGTCTCGATCGGATTCTCTATGCTATGTGTGGCCTAGAAATCTTCGCTATGTGGTTTGCGTGCCTCTCTCTTTCACTGTTGCAGTGCCATACATGTCTTCGCCTATCTTACCCTTCAGACTTTAAGTGTTCATCGGCGATGAATGCAGACTGGTTTGCGAGAAAGACTTGTCGTAGTCATCACTCTCCGCGGTTCAGCTGTTCTGAACAAAACTTGCAGGCATTCTTAGACGATGAACAGTGTACAAACAAAAAGTCAATTGCGCTAGGCACCAACTTAAGTGACCTTGAATTTCTTCAATTCGTTCGCAAGCCGCACCTGCATTGCAACATCTAGACCTCGAGAACTGCAGTACGTAAACGTGGTGCAATCAGAAGCCAAAATTCCCTCTCTCTCTCTCTCTCTCTCTCTCTCTCTCTCTCGCAACCTACATCCCGCGACTCTGCATGTCTGGATCGCACAACATGGTGCATTCTGAAGTCAAAGTTGCTCAGGCCGTTCCACTGCCGGAAGAATGCGCGTGAAGATGAACACAAATACAGACGTACATCACCGAGACCAACCTTCGCTTGTGAGGATGTTGTTCAGCATGTGCTAATGCAACCAACAGCCAAGTGATTGGCGAACTTGCTATGCACAAGCACGGATTAGGATTTATACTGTATAGCTATAGGCGGGGCAAGTAGGAGAATAATAAGGGACACGAGCTGTGATACATCGTTTCTCCAATCTAAGAGCCTGCCTATTAGGGCAGCCGGAATCCTTCTGTGATGTGTCAGCTACTAACGATACTGACAGCGCACGAGTCCCTCTTTTGTCCACGGATTCGGATCACCTCTGATGATATGCGTGAGCTTTGGAACCACGATAAGCAGTTTCATTGGTGGAATGCCTTTATTATGCGATTGATTGGACTCCCATGCTAGCCGTGGGTTGCGATGTGAGTCTGTACGACCGGGATGTCGATTTGGAATGGTCCATCATATTTACTACTTGCCCGTTCAAGTCCGAGAATAATGGTCGAGGTGGTGAAAGATGCAGGACATATGACATAGAAAACACAGGACAGTAAGTGTACATTTTTGATCAAATCGAAGTGACTGGTTTTACAATTGATGCTAGTCGAGCCTTCAAGATGTTTCGCAGAGAAAAGAGAAAAGAGGAACCCCCTCGAATGTAATCTATACGTTTACTCCTCGTCGTCGGCGTGCTCCAGGCGACCCTGCTTGGAGTTGAGGTACTCGTTGCTGCGATGAGTGTCAGTCTCGTTTCAAAGCTGGATGCTGTAGGCGTGCGGTTCAGATGGATAAAAAAGTGAGAGAAGACAGCAAGCCAGCTTCGGTGTCAAGACACGTCTTGGACCGGACCCGACTTTGCTCATCTGTCTCTTGGTGTTGTATCTTTGGCAAGAAAAAGCTGCTTACTTCTCGGTGGCCCAGTTCATGAGCTCGTATCCGATGAGCATAGGGACGGCCCAGTAGAGGATTTGACCCTTGGTTCTGCGGTAGGTGTTGAAGACGGCGGCGTGTGCGGTACCAGCGAGAGCACGCTGGCGGTTCTGGGCCATCGAGTAGGTGATAATGCCGCGCTGCGGCGGGGAGCCTGAGCGGAGAGAGAGAGAGGTTAGCGTACGCTCGGTGGAAACAGGCGGTGGTTGGGGGTCGATGGCGAAAGTGTCGTGTCGCGATTGCAGATCGAGGGTTCGTCGTGCGGCGTGTGGATTGGAGACAGATGTCAGGAAAGAGGCATACCGAGGCTACCCCACCATCCCATGTACCTGGAGAGTTGTTAGTCATGCGCCGTGGTATGTCGAGGGTCCTTGATTGCGCCGGAAGTGGTGGACGCTGCAGGACGGTCGTGGGTTCGAGGCGACTCACTGGCCAGGCTTCTTTTCTCCGCCACCACCCATTGTGATAGACTACGTGTAGATTGGAAAGGGGAAGAGGGAGACGAGTCGTGTGGAACAGTATCCGGCTTGCAGTCTGGTCGTCTTAACGTGTTGGCAGGCTCGAAGTTCGAACTGGTCAGCAACGCCGCTCGGGCCTTCTGGAGCGCCAAGAGAGTCGGGAGCGCAGGCGTCGTCTGGGCCGACCATGCAAAGCGTCACCATCTGAAGGCTGCACCGAAGCTCTCTACAGCTACGCGCCACTGCAAATCAACATAGCACAACCATGGCCGCCAACGCTCTCGGTGCCATCTACAAGTGGGCTGTTCCCGCTGCCCTCGGTCTGTCTCTCGCCAATGCGTCCATGTACGATGTCAAGGGCGGCACTCGCGCCGTCATCTTCGACCGTCTGTCCGGTGTCAAGGAAGGCGTTATGAGCGAGGGAACCCATTTTCTGATCCCCTGGCTGCAAAAGAGCATCATCTACGACGTCCGCACAAAGCCTCGCAACATCTCCACTACCACCGGTTCCAAGGATTTGCAGATGGTCAGCTTGACTCTCAGAGTCCTGCACCGTCCCGAAGTCAAGGCCCTCCCCAAGATTTACCAGGTAACTTTGCCTCCTGCCCCAAACTCGGTCGCATAAGCTTACCGTTCTCGTCTAGAACCTCGGTCAAGATTACGATGAGCGTGTCCTCCCCTCGATCGGAAACGAAGTCCTCAAGGCCATCGTCGCCCAGTTCGATGCCGCCGAACTCATCACCCAGCGTGAAGCCGTCTCCAACCGCATCCGCACCGACCTCCTCCGCCGTGCTGCCGAGTTCAACATTGCCCTCGAGGATGTCTCCATCACCCACATGACCTTCGGCAAGGAGTTCACTAGAGCCGTCGAGGACAAGCAGATCGCACAGCAGGAAGCCGAGCGTGCACGCTTCATCGTCGAGAAGGCCGAGCAGGAGCGCCAGGCCAACGTCATCCGCGCAGAGGGTGAAGCCGAGTCAGCCGACACCATTTCCAAGGCTGTGGCCAAGTCTGGTGACGGTCTCGTCCAGATCAGAAGAATCGAGACGCAAAAGGAGATTGCCCAGATGATGGCCAACAACCCCAACGTCACCTACCTTCCCGGTGGCAGCAACGGCAATGGCCAGAACGGTGGTCAGGGTGGCAACTTCTTGCTCGGTCTGAGATCGTAGGAAGAACAAGTGTAAAAAGAATCTACTATACCTTTGGGGCTTGTTTATTAACCACACGGCGTTTGAAATGCGGCATGGCAGGCATGGGCATGAGCAAAAACTAACCTCTTCTCTTATCTTCTTGTATACCTATATACGTACGCAACGATTAGCGCTTCTCTTTGCTCTTTTCCCAAACATGCTCTCACCCTGCTGAAACGCCTTCGCTAATGAAACATCTGAAACCCAACACACAAGAAACATCTCATTCTCCGTTCCACATCAGCGTCTGAGTATAGAAACGCACCAAAGCCTCATAACCCAGCTGATCACCCTGACGCAACAGCTGTGCAGCATCAATATTCAGCGGACTATCAGGCTCAGCAGAAGTAAGCAGCTGCTGCACAGCTTCCAGCGTCTGTCTGATCGAATACACCGGACTCCAACTTGACTTCAACAAATCCAGACATATCTCCCCGGTCTTGAAATGCACATTTGGGTGGCAGATGGGCGTTACAAAAGTGATTGTAGGGGGTTTGTTGGGATAGGTGTCTGGAATGATAATGTTGAGTTTCCAGAGGCCATCTGTTGTGAGGAGGATTTGGTTAGCAGAGAGGAGGGGTGATGCAAGAAGGGGCAGGTCTACTTTGGTATGCGGTGTCTGGGAGGCCTTTGAGTACGGCGGTCCAGTGGGTCAACTCTTGATCGTTGATGGGGCCGAGGTGGAGTAGTGCATCACTTGGATCCTTTTCATAGGAGCGCAACTCGTGTAGTAATCTCTTTGTCACCTGCTTCGAAGCCATTTTTGTATCTGTTGATGTGCAGAGGACATTGATATTCGGAACATGTCCTTTGGGCTGACCGTGGAAAGTGCGGGGAGGAGGAAGGTCGATGTCGTCGATGATGCAAGCTTGGCAATATCATTTGTTCGCGAATTTCCTTGAGCCCTTTGTCGCATTCTGGATATAGTCCACAATCAACATAAAGACAACATGACGGTTCCTTCAGCAGATGTATCGGTTCTCCACAGAGCAGATGGCTCAGCACAGTACTCGGCAGCTGGCTACACGGTCGTGGCGGCCGTCAATGGTCCCATCGAAGTAATGCGCCGCGATGAGCTGCCTCAGCATGCTGCTCTCGAAGTAAACGTGCGTCCTTCTGTCGGTGTCGGCAGTAAGTCACCGTCCTCTTGATATCCGCCTCAACCAACCTCCAACATCTCTCCTCACAGGTCCCAAGGAACGCCATCTCGAATCCCTCATCCATGCAACTCTTCGCGACATCGTTCTCACCCACATGCACCCTCGCACTCTGATCCAATTGACTCTCCAAATCGTCAACACCCCCGAGCAAGAAAACACTCTTCCTGCCTCATTCGTACGTTGCCGCTATACTGTCTACACCATCCCACTTGGATCTCTAACATAGACACCACAGGCACTCTCACCCCTCCCAGCCCTCCTCAACGCCGCCATCCTCGCCTTCCTCAGCGCCAGTATCCCTTTAACCAGCACATTTACCTCCGTCCTGCTTGCCACTCAATCCTCTGGCGCCATCTCCATTGATCCTGCGCCAAAACTTATTCTTTCCGCCTCTTCAACCCACGTCTTTGCCTTTTCGTCCACTGGAAACTTGATTTTGGATCTGAGCGAAGGCGAATTCGATATCGATACTTGGGAAAAGGCACACGACAAGGCAAAGGAAGAGTGCTGTAAAGAACAACTTGAGGATAGTGATGCCATGGAAGAGGGTAAACCTAGTTTACAGGGTTTCGTGGAGAGAGTGGTGGAGGCGAGAGTTGACAAGGAGAGAGCCTGGAAGAACGGATAGATGCTTGCATCACAGGAACACCCCGAGGACACGAAGAAGAAACACCTGGACCGGATCCGGATTGCAAGCAGCCAGACCACGGGAAAGGTTCGAGGCGACCCGGATTCACGATGCCTGCCTGCATGGCATGGAAAGTCATCGTAGGAATCGCAATCAACGAGTTCAAGAAGAGCTCGTCAACAACACTCTACGCCTGGATCCTGCACGTCTCCTTTCTATCTCACAGGATGGCGTCAAGAAAGCACCATGTGTGCAAGGAAATGCCTTCTGCCAGACCTGACAACTTCGAAACTCCTAAACTCCCTTTCGGAAAGAGTGGCCAAACAGGCGACAACTTCACTGCACAAGGTGTTATAAGAGACACTACTTCAATGTAGACCTGGCTCGGAGGACCAGTCAGACGCGAAGTATGCAAGCTTTCGGATATCGCGCAATAGACACGTCAACATGGCCATTCGGTTTGCCAGTCAGACACTCCATATTTGATAGACGAACTCCTGAGCAGCTAGAAACATAAGCGTTGACTTTTCTTTAACCATTTCTCTTCCCATTCAAACAGTGGTATGCAACGTCAAACATAAACAGCATAGGTAGGTTGTCCTAGCATTCGTTCAAACACAGGTATACATGGCAGACACCCCCCCTGCCTATGCAGAATAATTCAAACCTCCATCATAGCAAAGTCAAGGTCATATTCCCATCTTCTCATCTTTCCTGTTTTCCCCCTTCACACCTTTTCTCACACCCTCTTGAACCCTTCCCTAGTATCCTCCTTGCTCCAATCGATAACAACACCCTTCTCATTCTCCTTGTAAAGCACATCACAAGCCTTGACCAGCCTGTCCAGCACACTGTCGTATCGTCTCTCACACTCCTTGCACACCATGGCCACCATCTGCCTCGATAGCACTTCTTCATCGGCATCTCCGAAATGCTTTTCAATGCGTTTGCGCAGCGCGTCGATGCCGCTGCGAATGGCTTTGGAGTCGTGCGAGGCGAGAAGCTTTTTGGTATTGTGGCGTGAGTACAAGGGCCGCGAGGAAATGGTGGGGCCGGAGAGATTTTGGGAGAGCAGGGTTTCGGCGCCTTCGACGAAGTCCTGAGGAGAGGAGTGTTAGCATATCACTTCGATATAGAGGGTGGGTAGGGAGTTGGAAGGAGCGATAAACTTACGATGATCTTGCCCAGAGGCCTTCGGACCACGCGACCCACGTATTCTTCCATGTGCTCTGCGCGATCCATCAAGGCCTTTGCTTTCCACTCGGCCAGCACTGAGCCCTCCACGCCTCCGTCGTCCACTTCCTCGATGTAGTGATTCATGTTCTCGATCAACAGAATGTGGTAGTTGAGGATCTCCTTGTCTTCGTACTCGAGGCCATGTGCTGTGGTGGCAGATGCTGCGGCGCCGGTAGCAGTGGGTGACTCTCTAGCAATGACCTTTAGAGAATCCCACATTGCCCGATTGATGCGGATGTATGCATCGTCAACCAATTGACGTGCACCGAGCACTGCTGCATGGCCATCGTGATCTCTGGCAGCCGACAAATATGTACTCTCGACAGCATTCGAGAACAAGGGGAAGATCTTCATGAAAGCGATGACACCCTTGCGCTTCTTGATCTTGACCTTTGTGTCTTCAATTGCATGAATTTGCTCATCGACAAACTTCTGGAAAAGCGTCTGCAAGCGTGAAGAGATCTCGTTGAGGTTGTGAAGCAAGAACTCCTGTGATGTTTCCTGCAGACGGTACGCATGCAGAGCCAGGACAGTAAGGACTCCAACACCCTGGATAGGGTCACCAGCGTTAGCCCACTCCATCAGGGCTCTCAACTCATCCTTCCAGAATCCAAAAGTCTCTTCCATGGTATCCGAGACGCGTCTCGCCATGGCTCGGTCAGGCTCCATCAAGCGTCTTGTAGTGAGATCAGAGCCCATGCGTGCTTCGGGGACGTTAGCCACCACGGCATCTGCAAAGTCAATATTCTCGAGACTGGTAGCGTGGAAGAGGTCCACAATGAAGTTTTGCTCCATAGATATCAGTGGCACCTGCTCTTCGAGCACGCCATTGAAGACTTCGAACGGTGCCATACGACCAGGTTGTGCTCTATCGACAGCTGTTGGCTTGTCACCGCCGGTGCCAGCCGAACGGAAAGATTTGGCCAGGGTTTGAGATCGCTTCACCGTAAGCTTGCGAGCGGTACTGGTGAGGCCTTCGGGCGTTTCCTTCTCGACCGAGGTGAACAGCAGCTCAGTCGCTTCGCTGCCAGCCGTACGAGCTCCTCTCTTCCAATTACTTGTGTTGTCTCGGAAGACATCAGTGTACAATGGGCGGGCTTTGGTCTGGTACGTGCGAAGGGTGCTTTGCCAGGCAGGCAAGTTCGTCTCCTTCGTGAAGAGAAGCAATGGACTGAACTGCCAAAGGTTGGCACGAGCCAGGTTGAAGCCTGACCCATTGAGTTTCATCGTGGCATTGCCAATGCCACCTGGATGTTGCATGAGCGAGGGTTTCGCTGCGGCAAGTGCCGATGCGAAAGTGTTATCCAAGTAACGCATCAGCCGTTGGCAAAACTCGGCACTCTCACGCATGTATGCGTTACGTTTCTCTTGCAGGGCTTTCATATTACCGACGTCGCTGGCATCGAGACCAGGACCAGGTCGACTCAGAGCGTTTGTTGAGCGTACAGAAGGATCAATGGTAGCCATAGCCTTGTAAAGAAGAAGCAGCGATGACTCGACTGACATAAGAGCTTCTGGGTTGCTGAAGTCTCCATGTCTAAGCGGCTCTAGCTGACGAGGCGAGATTGAGATGGTGTCAACCAACTTCTGCAACTCGGTGTGTAGAATTTTCTGGTTGGCGGTTTGTACCTGTAGACCCTGTGATTGCGCCTCGATGAAAGAGATGTCTTCATTGAGAGTGCTCAACTCTGCAGAGTAGATCGTTAAAAGTCCGTCAAGCTCATCACACTCGGCGATCGCTCGATCGAGCATCTGGTCAACTACGTCGACTCGATCATCTTTCTGTTCGAGATGTCCCAGCCAGCTGCCAGCCTCGACACGACCTAGCTCGCGCTTCAAATCAGCCTCAAGATCTTCCAGCTGCCTTCCTTTCAGCAGACCGGAGCCCCAACCAAAGTCGGAGAGAATGGACTCAAACTGGATTCCGCGGCCGTCAAGCAACCTTGGGTCAATGTTGAGGGAGCGAAGGTGATTCTCTTGCTGCGCCGATCTACGTTTTGGCCGTCTAGGTTCCGGTGCTGGCACAGGTACTTGCGGTTCTTCAGGCTGTGCCTCTGGTTCTGGTTGGGGGAAGTAGCCTTCGACAGCTGCACCATCGATCGGCGTGTGAGCTTGCCTTGTCTCGTTCGATACTTTAGGGAGCAACTCGTTTTCAGTGCTTCGGGTTTCTGATTCGTGTGCAGCTTCAGACACAGATTGAGGGAAGTCGGGCTTCAAAGGAGACACGGGCAACTCTGATCTATCGATATCCACGCTCTGCTTTCGCAAAGGAGCCGGGACAACACCATTGATGCCGTCAGGTCCCTGCCCCTTGTTAGCAGCCTCTGCGAGGGCTCTCATGCGCTCGGCAGCACCTCCGGCACGAGGCTTGAACGCGCCCTGAGCTGCTGCTGCTTTCCTAAGCGCATCTGCGAGTTTAGGTCCGGGCTTCTTTTTGATCATAGGGCCAAGTCCAGGGCGATGCTCTTCCTCGTCTGACAACACATCTCTCTGTTCGAGCACTGCAGGTTGCGATTCTTCTGGCTGTACAAAGGGAAGACTTGAGGCCTGTAGAGGTTCTGGCTCTCTGGTTTCGGGCTGCGGAACATCTAACGGAGCGTGAGATGACACATCGGCGCTTGAAGCAGTCGGTGTGTCGTAGAAAGCACCAGATGCATTATCAGAAGTAGATTGTTGAGGCAGGAACTTTTCGATTCCCAGGCCACGGGGACTCGACGGTCGACCGACAGTAGCAACAGTACTAATGTTTGTGCTAGCACCGGACACGTTTCTGCTCGTCGAAAGTGGAGGCGGACGTAATGCTTCTGAATCTGGATCGGTTGGTCCTGCGCTGTATGTTCGGCCTCCTGCCATAAACGGGCGCTTGCGCTCAGGAGGCACTTGGATATCAGCGGGGCCTCGATCAGGTGGAGTAATTGACGGTTCTATATCTCGCTGGCCTACAGTACCGGGCTGTCGCTGGTTCTTCAAGGTTTCGAAGACTGATGGTCGAGGCTCGGACTGTTCAACAGTAGTAATGTGAGGTTTCCTAGGAGAAGGTTGTCTCATAGGCGAGGCTTCGCGCGAAGGAGGTTTCCACTGATTGAGCGTCGATGTAAACATACTAACTTCAGTCGGTGCTGCAGTGGACTCATGACTGCGTTGACTCTGAATGCTTCGCTCACTCCGTACACTTTGGTAACTATGCTGACGTCCCTCGGCACGGGCAGGAGCCAGGCTTCCAGGCTGCTCAATCGCTTGATTGAAATGCGGCGGAGGTTGGTCGGACACCATAGGATTGGATCTAATGGACGACGCGAAGGAGGCATTGGGCGAATCAGTAGTCATGGTCGACTGTTGTAGCTCCGCCCTCGAAGACTTGGGGGTCAGCCGAGGTCGAGCGCCGGGTGGAGGACCATTGTTCAGTGGTGGTGGAGCTGCACCACGTTGTGCAGGCTCTCGACTCTGAGCACGGCCAGGGTCACGGCTTGGAGCTCGCATTGGCTCACGACTAGGAGCACGCATGGGTTCGCGACTCGGAGCACGCATACGCTCTCGGCTAGGCCTTTGTCGCATACCTTTGTCCTGGGAAGGCCGAGGCTGCGGTTGTAGACCCCCTGGCGGTAGAGGTTCGCCATTCTCAGGGGTTGGTCGGAAGCGTGGGCGGGAATCCTGGGAAGATGGGCGATGTTGTTCGGCAAAAGGTGGACGAGGAGGAGGGGTGTTCTGAGGAGTCTGGCGATCCTGGACAGCAGGCGAACTACGTGGGGCTTGTTGCTGGCCGGGAGCCAGCCCTAGCATCTGTTCTACATCGCGAGGATCAAAGCCACGAAGATCCGGAACCTGACCTTTTGTGTACTTTCGGTAGATTTTGACCAGACTAGCAACGAAGAAGTCCTTCTCTTTTGACGTGGCAGCGGCCCAGTAGTAGGGTTTTGAGATGGTGACAACGAAACCGACGCTGCCAGCCCACTGATAGTGGTTCTGCTTGGGTGGAGGGGCATTGGGATCGGGGTGAGCAAAGGACTCAATGGCGGACAGATCCTCGAGGTTCCAGGTCTTGCCAATGGAGAAAGAGCCGTTGTTGTTCTCACGAGCCTTGTGCATGCGGACACGGCCAGTGCTACGGACGGCGACGACGACGATACGGGGCTTCTTGTTGTCGGGAGCCGAGGTGGGGGGAGGAGGAGTTGAGGGATGGGCGGCATCCTCAGTTATGCGAATATGCGTAATGTACGACTCGGCGACTGGTTTTAGATGTTAGCGGGGCAGCTTGGAGCAAGTCGAGACAGCGATGCGACACACGCTGTCCATTCTGGTCGAGCTTGGAGAAGCAGCTCTCGACCATGCGTCGCTTCTCATCCTCGAAGCGTTCGGCGCGGGTCATTGTGTTGTTGGCGGAAGATTGGCCTTGTGGCAGCGAGGGCTTCCTGCCTCGGGCGTCATGCATGACCGAGTCGGACGGGTTGCGCGACTGCGAGCCATTCATGCTGTCGATGGGACTACGCTACTCTGCGACTGCACTGCATCTGGAGACCGGCCACGTTCACTAGAGCTGGCAGACAGCAGAAAGGCCAAGTGCGAATCGTGGCTGGGACAGTTAGAGACGCGTAGGAAAGATGACGGATAGATTGCTGGCCAGCCGTTCGACTTCCGACGCAGCAGGCAGCCTCACCAAAACCTACACCACAAGCCTCAGACTCCTCCTTGCCAGCGTTCCTTCCGCGAGCTGCAAGTCTTGGCAGCGCCCGAGGTGAAACCCGCTCTTATCGACGTCGTCTCTGCCCTAAACGCCGTCGGCAGCGCGGACCGAGCGGTCTACCGAACCTTCGACTTTTTTCTGTGTCGCGACTGCCTTTTCGCGACGCCCTCCACATTTTCTCCCTATACAAACTATCCATATCATGTCTGCATCAGCTCCGTCACCCGAGCTTCTTGCTCTCGTCAACGACTTCCTGGCCAGCAATGGCTTCGACAAGGCTGCAAAGGCCCTCTCCAAGCAAGCAAAGGACCAGAGCATCACCCTTGCCGCCAACACCAACACCACCTTGACTGCTCTGTTCGACGCTCGCCCCAAGGAAGCCGCTGCCACCGCCGACGACTCCTCGGATGCTAGCGACAGCAGTGACGACGAGTCATCCGACTCCGACTCCGACTCCGACTCCGAGAGCGAGGACGAGAAGAAGCCCGTCAAGAAGACCGCAACCAAGACCCGCAAGGTCACTCCACCTTCTTCCAGCTCATCCGACTCCGAATCCTCCGAAGACGAGAAGCCCGCCGTAAAGAAGACCAAGGCCGCAAAGAAGGCCGACACTTCCTCCGATTCCTCTTCTGCTTCATCCTCCTCTGAGAGCGAGAGCAGCGACTCCTCCGACTCCAGCGACAGCGACTCTTCCGACTCTGACTCTTCTTCCTCGTCATCATCCTCCGGCTCCGACTCTGACAGCTCTAGCTCCTCCTCGGACTCCGACAGCTCATCATCCTCAGACAGTGACTCTGGCGACTCCGAGTCTGAGAGCGAGAAGAAGAAGAAGTCTGCAAAGGCTGCCAAGGCCGAGAAGCCCGCGAAGAAGGAAAAGGCCGACAAGAAGAAGGAGAAGAAGCCCGCCGCTAAGTCTGAGTCCTCGTCCGACTCTGCTGCTTCAAGCGTCACTCTCGCCGATGCTCCCGCTCCCCTCAAGGCCGTGGTCGACACTATCATGGTCCCTGCCAGCTCGGCTCTCGGTCAGGCCGAAGGCACTGCCGCCCCATCCAACGACGCAGAAGAGCACATGCACCCTAGTCGCAAGCGTAAGCTCGGAGGCGCTTTCGGTGAGGCTGAGCAGCAAGTCGCAGTGCTCGCCACCGACGAGAACATCAAGCGCGCAAAGAAGGAAAACGTGCCTTTCAGCCGTATCCCCAAGGATCAATGGGTTGACCCCCGTCTTGTGAGCAACGCCTTCGTACCTTACGACTATGCTCAGAAGGCCCACGAGGCTCTGATTGTCACAAAGGGCAAGGCTTTCACCAAGGCCAAGAACAAGGGCAAGCGTGGCAGCTACAGAGGTGGCATAATCGACCAGACTCCCAAGGGTATTCAGTTCGAGGATTAGAGGTCTCAAAAAGGACAGGGAATTGAGGAATAGACTATACAAAAGTCCAAGCGTGGAGTTTCTTTGTTGCGCAAATCAAGGTTCGGGATTTTTCTTGCTCGGGTGTTTTTTCTTATTGGATAGAGTACTATATTTTTCCGGACCAGACATGGCTCGCTCTCTGTTGCCAGAGCCAAAATACTACAAACACTTCAATCAAGGGACCCTTTTCCTACACTAACCATTGGTGTTTTCTATTCGCGAACGGAAAGTCTTCTATCAAGATGCATCTGCCAGCTGCATACGATAGCTCGGCACAGCGGCTTCCGCTCCTGGAAATACAATCGACACCCTGCAGTAACTAGCAACATGGAGGATCTCTCAGCACTGATTGAACGACACCGACCAGGCTGACAAGATAAAATCACTTGTCATAAGCTCTTGACCACGAGCCCTTTTTGAATCGCCTCACTTGCGAGCTTAGCGACCTATCACTCAAACGTCCCCAGAGGAAATGGAGACACGACATATATCTCCTTCGATCCTCCAGACTGTACTCGCGAGACCAATGACGACTAGCAAGCTGTAGAAATAACAAAGTCTGGTGTGCGTACCTAGGTTTCAATGTCCTTGCTCACATTCTCGCATCTCGCGATCGATAGAAGCCTACTAAGCTTTCTTCGAGTAAGTTTGTATCGATCGACCAGGCACGTGGGAAAGAGTCAGATGTCTGAGCTGATCGAGTAGAAAATGGTCGGCTCGCTACATCTACCCATCCTTTCTCTTTCCAATATCTTTACACTAGGAAGGCAATCTTACCACAAACGAGCAAGAAGTATCAACTACCATCAAGATGAAATTCACAGCTACGGCCCTCGCCTTCATCAGCGCTACCTCTCTGGTCACCGCCGCTCCTGTCAACGTCACCTCCACGAAGCTCCCCATCATGCCCAAATGTGACCCCTGGACAGACAGCCACTGCTATATGCACGAGCAGTACGTATCTCGTTTCTCCTGGCCCGGCAACGGGGTATTCTCTATACCTCATATGTCTTCTCCAGCTGACGGCAGTCGAAACTATCAGCCCTCTTCATAGCGATCCAGATCCCATCGCACAATACATCCAGTGCTGCCACCAACACAACTGCGAGCCAGCTTGGCACAGTCTTCTTCTGTCTCCCTCCATTCCTCCTCCACCACCTCCACCTCCTGCAGCCATGGCTGACATCGCAGCCTGCGATACCGCAGAAAGCATGCAACCCCGCTGTGGACGGTACAGAAGGTTCGGTTGCACCGTTAAAGCCGAGTGAGTAGCTCTCACTCCCTCTGTCTTTTGTTCTTCTTCTTTTCACCACTAGCGTTTCCTTTGTCTGCGACTGCTGACGTTCTTTGCGTGCAGGTGGACAGGACCAGGAGTCAACATCACGGAAGCTTACAGAGATTGTATGTGGAGCCATGGATGTGATCCTGATGAAGGGCCTCGTCTTGAGCTTGACATCAATGTCGAGTAAAGTGCGTTCTTGGGGTGAGATCTTTGCTGTGAGAGACAAGCCCGGGAGGAATCACGATGGAGTTTTGCTTATGACAAACAGGAAAAGGGGCGTTCGTGGGTCGAAAAGCTGGATTTAATGGGAGAGCATCCACGAGGATCGACTCTTTCTCAATAAGAGATGCTGAAATGTAGAAAAGTCATTCGTGATTTGCTTTGCTCTTGTCAGACTCAGTCTCCAGAACTCCAAGCTCCATGAGGTCTACTAACGTCCACACACAAGCATACGACCTACCGTTATGGTTGTTTCCCTTGGTCGGGACACCACATTGGCCATGTTCTAGAGTGTGTCGAGAGCACGATATGTTATTGAAGCATTTATTCAAGGCATCCGGCACTTGCAAAATTTGAGACACCTCTGTTGAGCCTGAACATTTCTCTGGCAAAGGGTCCGGGGTATGGAACATAGTGGAGTCCTTCATGTCAAGCACTAAACTTCGTCTAGAAGCATGTCACGTTTCAGGACGCTCTTCGAAAGTGGGACTGGCGAAATGGAAGTCAAAACACCCTTGGAGCACACAAGGCAAGCTCTGACAAGGCGAAGAAAGGGGGCGTTTGGAGGAAAGCCAGTACCTTTAGTCGTTTTGAGGGTAAGGAACACGTTACGAGCAGGGCTGAAAATTAACGTCCGCATGCAATATGCTAGGACGTTTCGTGTACAGAGCGTGTGTGCAAGATGACAATCGTGAAGTCTTTGGTGGCGGCACGAGCGGAACCATAGTGCATACTGGATATTTTCAGGGCTGAGAGTAGCTGGTCAATCGTACCGAGTACCTGGTTGGCGTGAAGATTATATGCCTGACCGTTGGGCGGTGGCTGGCGTCATCTTCGCTTTGACATATGCAGGAGTTGGAACATCAGGTCGCCTCATCGTGGACAGTGCGAACACCGAGTAATCCGAGCGGAATAGTATTTGTAAGGCAAGTGAATATTGTAGATATAAGGAGAGAGAAAGAAAAAGGGGGGTATCTAGATGGTGCTTGGTAACGAAGGATAAGGAAAGATATAACAAGGGAGAAAGAGGGCAACAACACCGCACCGTAAGTGATAGAAGAAAGAACAAGCACACTGGGGGTTTTGATAATACAGCAAGAAGAAAGATGGAAGAGAAATGAAAAGGAACGAAAAAACAATCCGAGAAAGAATTGCGCCATCTGGGTTGCCCCATTTTCCTCCTGTTCAGCCAGTGTAAGAGAGTTGTACAAAAGCCCTACAGCCCTTTTCCCGTAGCACGCCGAATGCTGTAAGAGCGTTTCTATCTGCATTGCATGTGCATTGCAGTGAAAGACGCGAAGGAAGAAAAGGATCCGAGGAGATAACGCCAGTGTAAGTTCGACCGAGGAGAAAGAAAGGAACAGATAAGCCTATCTCTGGAGGCCTTTTCCTCCTTTCAACGCCAGTCAATATTGAAAGAAGAGCAGTCGCATTTTTTTGTGATCGGATTTTTTGATTTAATGTGTTGATTGCTCTCCAGAAGTGGAAGTTGTTCCTCCGAATGTGGAGAAGGAGAGAAAGAAGGTAAGGCCAAGAAAACGATGCGCGGGCCAGTGTAAGATTGATCATGAAACAAAAGCCGTTGATGCCGAGATGAAACCGTCAGATGGGGTATATTATGCGAAAAGAGAACTCCAGAAACCAGATAAGCGAAAGACGATGAGGCAGAACTTGATCAGAGGTGTGTGTATGCGAATGTGTAGCGAGAACGACAGATCACTCTGTGCCCTGCAGCGAACAGAGTGGTTGCGGTGTTGGTTGTGGTTCGAGAGAGAGTCTGGAAAGTGCGGGTTAGCGGAGGTCCACTTCAAACAGTCCGGGCGTCCCGCGCCGGACCAGAGCTTGAGGACGAACTAACCTTTGCGGAAGCAAGTATAGAACAACGCCAGCGCCTGTTTCCTTTGATTGCTGTATCTATTCTTTTCCTCTTCCGGCCGCAAGGTTGAGGGAAGAGGAATGATAGTGGCAGCTCATGATATTGCTCGTGTCAGGCGGGACCACAAGATTATCGAGGCTTTGGTGGCGGAGGCTGGCCAGGCTTCAGAGTGCCTGTCGTGTCGTATGCTCCTCGGCCCATGTTGATTGTGACGACGTTGCTATTCCTTCGGATCATATGGAAGGGAGGCTGCTCTCGAAGAGATGGGCTGGATGTGCAGTGCAAACTATAGCGGACCTCGATGTCAGTATACCATTTTATCTTTGTCGCATTTGTCACGCCCGGGTGATACAGTCAGGCAAGGAGGGCAAGGCTTACAATGAGTAACGGTAATCAGGTCGAATGTCCTCGTGAAGAAAACCACGAGAGCCAAAGACTTCGTCTGATGGAAGGCGGCCGGGATCTGGCTTTGTAGCGAGGGCGGATCGAGTCTTTTTTCGATACCAGGGGACTTTGCTTCCCAAGAGAATGTGTGTGGAATGCTGGTCTCACCAAGGAACCGACAACCAAGAATTATAAGGGAAAAAATGTATACGCCTTGCCGCAGGGAGAAGAAGGTATGCGAAGATGAACAAGGGAAAATAAAAGGAACAAAAAAGGTGACATACCCATGGCGAAGGCGATACGGGTTATATCTATCTTGACTCTCGCGTCACCACGCATTGCCCTCTCTATGAGTGCAACCCCTTTCCCTTGGGGGTGTCTCGCTTGGTAGGCCCCAGGGAGATTGAAACTGACGTGCACCCATTACTTTTTTTTCAGTCGAGCGCTGACTGACGCAGACGGGGCAGCCGTGCGCCTGAGCTTTTTCTGTTTGGCTGTTTCAAATCCGATTTGATGTGCGCAGCAAGGGCGGCCGATCTTGCAGCTTTGATTGATTGACATGCCCAGCAACGGTACCAACAGTCAGCCCCCCGGCAGCGGCGCGGCGACTTGAAGCGCAGGGGGCGATTTTGGCAGAAAGGATGAAGCGCCAACGAGCAGCAGTCAGAACAAGATCAGTTTCCGAGCCACTCTCTCCGTCCCGCCGGGAACGAGGCCAAACCCTGTCAATCGATTGCCATCTAATGCAGGCACTCCCGCGCCAAAGCATTCGCGCATCTGCTTGGAGCCTACAGCCGCTGCACGCACCTTTGTTGGTCTTGCGTTGCTGGCGGACGTCAAAGACACTGTGCAGGAAAAGTGGTTCAGATTCAGGTTTACTGGCCGTCTCAAGTCTTGGCTCATATGTATATTGCAGAAGTGAGAGCACTGCATGTTTTGTTCCTCGTCCTGCTCCAACACGATCGACCAATCTCCCGCTTCTTGCTTCGAACAGACGCTACTGAAGCATCAGACGATGGTCCCGGATTCCGATATACTACGAGAAGACCGACATGACATAAAACACGAGGCGGCTTCGTGGGAGGTATCAAACTAGAAAGCCGCTAGAACCAGCGCCTCATCTCCGGGGCCTTCGGGACAACGGTCTTACCGCGAGCTTAGAAGAGATATATGCTTTCCTTCTCCAATCTGTTCCTGCATGCGATTGAATGGAGAGCCGAGCTTATCATGGCCTGGTTGACTCGTCGTCGTTCCTGGTTACTTGTCCGTGGTTGTCCAACTCCATGGGACGGACCCGCAGGTGCCATTCTTTCGGATCTCGCGGCGAAACGGATGCAAGCTTGTACATCCCGCTGCAGGCTGTCGGATCTGCTCTGTGCCTCGACCTTTGATACGTCAAGTGTATTGACTCTGCCTACATCTTGCATGATCAAACAAGAAAACGCTCTGCCCCTTTCGCTCGTTTTCTTTGTTCCTATCTTCAGCTGCCCAGCCCTTACTCTTTCCTTCTTGCCGAGAGGACCATGCTTCCTGAACTATGTTTGTGAGCAAAAACGAGGATTGACCCTGATCAGCCGTGGCCCATGTCAAAGCCACCGAAATTGTCGTTTCTGCCCGAAGCCGTGGACAAAGCAAATTAAGATTGTGACAGCAAGGAATCCTTGCATCCTCTCGTAGCACTGTTCTGGAAGAACCGGGTCCTCGGCATGTCGAGCTATGCCCTACTCACACGACCTTGCTTCAACTTAAGTTGGTGTAAGCGCTTAACATCTTCTGATATCTGACATCAGATAAAGGGAACGTCAACAGGCAAACATTCTCCATGCAATGTCCTTTAGCATGTTTGATGCAGGACAAAGCGGAAGACCAATCTCTAGGACCGGCACGGGATGGGCTTCGCAAACAAACTCTCGCCAACCCTAGCAAGCCACCAAACAGCACAGAAGACGAGAGAGCCGCCGCCGGACGCGGCAAACCCACAGTTCCCTGTACATATCAATCGAATGTCGATTGTCTCGCAAACCTGTGCATCATCTTTCTTCATGCACCAAGCCGGTGAGAGGCTGTGCGACGCAAAAGCCGGGATCCGATGCAGCAGTTCGCAGACGATTGTCTATTGGTGTAACACTGCAGCAAACCAGTTAAAGATGGTTCATCCAACGGAAAATTTGCCACTAAGAAACAAGTCGTGTCTGGTGGCTGGGACTGGGGACTTTGTGATGAACGACAAACAGCAACACAATCGATCCTTGCATGATGAATGCCGCATTGACTGACGCTCCTGACGAGTTTGCTGTGAAGCTGATCTCTGTAGCAAGTCAGTTGTTCCCAAAAGGGCCTGGCAACGTAACCTTGACGATGATATTGAACCCTGTTGTCTAGGAGAAATTTGGCAATGGCAAGTCAGGTTGCTTGCGATCAACAGGCAAGATGAACCCAACGCTCGCTTTCGGTCAGCGATTACCAAGGACCAGAAACACGACAAGTATCATGGATATTGGACTTGAATATTCCGTCAGTGTTCCACGCAGAAACTTCTCCCGCTTCTGCTATATTAATTGAATGACGTTCGGTTCGAGAAGTTCGGCAGACCAGGGCTGCCGATATTGGCAAGCCGTGTCCGCGTACTGACACAAGCGGTTCCTTTGATATCAACAAGGTCCATGATGGGCAGCCGAGTGTGTACTAGATTCAGGTAGATGGCTTGCTCTGGAGGCGGCGAGAGAGACTTGGCCAGACCAGGGAGTGATCAAGGGTGGTACGGACTTGACTCCTTCTAGGTTGACAGGCATCATAGTCAGCCGAGATGAGGTCCAGCGGCGAGAGAATTTCTGGGGCAGCGCCAATGGTTTTGGGGAGGGAGGCTCAACTCAGCGAGGAGTGAGTGAGACGGGGAAGGCGGTGTGTCGCTGCAAGCCACTGATCTGGCAGCAAGACGGATCAGGTGCACCACCAGTATTCTGCTTCTGATGTTTGGGACTGGACACAGTGAAGACCAAGACTTTGTGCATAAAAGTGCATGTTGCTATGTGCAAGATGATGATCTTGGTTATTGACCGTTGGCAACGTAGACAAGGGCTTCTCAATGCTGGTCTTGGCTTGCGCAACAGGGTTTCGGTCATGGCCAGTAAACGCGCGCCTGTCGACGACATCGTCGTCGTCGTCGCCTCGGTCGTTGTCATTATCACGGAAATCTGCCTCTAGCATCATCGAGATCGACCAACATCAATACTATAACCCTGTCGCATCTGAGATCCACATCGCACAATGAGTGACGCATCAACACCAAAGCCCAGCAGCAGCGTCAAGCTGGTCCTGCTGGGAGAGGCTGCAGTCGGAAAGGTACAACAACCCAAATCGCAATCAGGCACCAGCCACACTCACTGACACCATGTTAGTCATCACTGGTCCTGCGCTTTGTAAACAACGACTTCCAACCCAACAAGGAACCCACCATCGGCGCCGCCTTCCTCACAAAGAAGATCTCGCTACCCGCCCGCACCATCAAGTTCGAGATCTGGGATACCGCAGGCCAGGAGCGTTTCGCCTCGCTCGCCCCCATGTACTACCGCAATGCTCAAGCCGCCCTTGTCGTCTACGATTTGACCAAGCCTTCTTCGTTGGTCAAGGCCCGTCACTGGGTTGCCGAGCTGCAGCGCCAGGCCTCGCCAGGCATCGTCATTGCTCTTGTCGGAAACAAGTTCGATCTGTGTGGTGAGGAAGGAGAAGACGCTGAGGAAGATGCTGCAGCCGCTGCCGAGACTGCCACAGGCGAGGATGAGGATGGTGCAGATGCCAGGAAAGTGAGCACGCGCGAGGCCAAGTCATATGCAGACGAGGAGAACCTGTTGTTCTTTGAGACTTCTGCAAAGAACGGCACCAACGTCACCGAGGTCTTCACTGCCATTGCCAATGGCATTCCCGAGACAAGCCTCAAGGGTCCCAGAGGAGGTGCTGCTGCTGCAAGAGCTGGTGCCGGTGATGCCGCTGCTCAAGGTCAGGAGTCAAGGGTCAACCTGAACAGCATCAGGGAAGCTGGCGCAAAGGAGGGCTGCGCGTGTTAGTTTGCTTATGACTATCTCCGCTGGTGTTTTTTATTGGGCAAATCTTGGATGCTGGTAAGCCACCGCTGTGTTGGTTCTATATCTGCGACCAACCGTTAAGAGAGCGCCTGCATCCATGCTTTGGAGGTTCTGATATTTCCCTCGTTGGCGTTTTCCTTCCCAATCTGTTGCGGCACCAGATCGTTCTTCCTTCTTTTTTGCTTCGTCTTGTTGATATCCACTTCGAGTCTTGTCAGGGGGTTGTTCTTTGTCCCCCTATCTACCCAGTTATGCCTCTTCAAATCATTCTCATCTTCAAAGTCGACTTGTGTCACATGGACTACGAGTGAAATGAATCTTGTTCCTTCTAACATGCTAAGGTTGTGCAAATGGCGCGACAGCTTCATGTGTCTTCATGCCCCTCTAAGTGTCGTCTGCAACTCATCTTGCTCGCATATAGCTCAAGGCTCAAGGCTCAAGGCTGAATGAAGGATACTCGTAACGAATCCTCATTCAGAGATAAGTAGTCCTCTGATGGATCATCCTCCTCTTATGCACAGGTCGCGACGCCTAGAGCATGATTGAAGACTTAGTTTATGTTCAACGACCTCTGTGTGAAGTCCACGTATCGTGTTGGGTCGAAGGTGTGAGACGATGGATGGATCAAAGTGAAAATTCGGAACCATCAACTCGGAAAATGCTCGATAATTGGATGTTTAAGAAACTTGATGTCAAGTGCGATATCTGGTGTTTTCGTCTGGTTGATAGGTTTGACTGTCTCTACTGGAATACTATACATTGAACGCGTGTCTCGTGGAGACTGGAGTGATTCAACAACGTTGACTTCAAAACCAGAACGTAACAAAGGATGATGTAAGTCATCCGCATACTGTGCTCTTTCCATGTCGCTTACTATACACCAGGCATTCCCAAGAGACTCCTGACAGCAGGCACACCACGAGGGACGAAGTACACAGCATAGATGACGCTGAAAGCGACAAGGAAGCCAGTAAACTTCTCCAGCCAAGTGTGGAAGTACGCAGCAGTCATCAGCAACATCCACCAACTCAGACCCGCAATGCACAGAGCAACTCTAACGCCCAAACCCAACTCGCTGGGGACATGAACATTGCCCTTGTTGTCCTGAGTTTCCACAGCAGCAGTCTTGACAGCACCGTCATGCATACGGATGCGACGGTCTTCGCGCAAACCGCTGTTCCTGAGCACGTCGGGCAAAATTTCGAGCCAGAGCATAGCAGAACCGAGGATAAGGATAAAGACATGGCCACTGATATCGTGGCCGCCTCTCCAGGAGCCACCGGCGACCTTGCAGGCAGCATGAGTGAAGATTTCTCTGGCGTCGCTCATTTGGTCCTGCTTGTAATTGTTGATTGGGTCGTCCGAGTAGATGATTTCGCATTGGCCGCCGGTCAGTCTAAAGCCGCGGTCGATGATGGGTGGGCCGAAGAACCATTGGGTGACCGCGCACCACACGGCTGTCACGGCGGTGTAGCGGATGATGGCGCGAATGCGGCGAGCGGTGAGAGTAGGTTGGAAACGGGGACCCAGAGAGCTGTGGGTGAAGCAGAAGAGGAAGAAGGCGCCTGTGATCCAGACCCAGCCAATCTTGACAAAGTAGACGTTGAAGACATTGGACTTGAGAGCAAAGTACGAGGGTGCGATGGATGGAGGGTGCGACTGGAGGACGCCGCTGTAGGGGGTGTTGCGGGTCGTGCTGTTCAAGACGCTGAACAAGGATCCCAGGACTAGAGTGAAGGGGTAGATGGCCAGCAGGATGCTCTCGAGAAAGGTGGGATACCACGGTGACGAAGGCGCCTTCTTGAGGCTATTCATGTTGCCGTTCGGGGACGAGGGCGATGAAGCTTGGGATAGTGAAGATACCGGCACCTCTGCCTTGAAGCGATTTCGGGTCGACATGACGCGTAAGATGTGTATGGGTAGAAGGATGCGTAGGTTTAGAGCGTTGTTGTCGCGAGAAAGAGAACTTGGGTCCACGTTTTGCGCGTGTGCCAGCTACGTCATGTTTATCCATCATCACTACCAACATTTACGTCTTGCTTGTCTCATACCTGTCCTTTGCGATTCAGAAACATGAGAAGAGCTTACACATGACGTCTCACCTAGTACGACCGTCTCAGAACGAAGATACCGCGTGTTATGCTGATTGTCTATACTGAATCGTGGTCGGACACTTGTTGTTATGCTGCTTTGGAGGCTGTCCAGTATAACGCTCTCAGCGAGAGCTCCCGTCCACTTCTCGTCCTCACATAGCTGACTGCTGGCGATGTAGCTTGCGCATCCAGAGAGAATGTTTGGTAGAAGTAGTAAATTCTGTATCATGGCCAGCAGTCATCTCATACCTTCCAAGACATAAAAAAGCTTGTCATTGGGAGCACCCTGGCTATATCTGGTAACACCCTTCTCTAGATGCAAACAATCAGAACCATGAGTTTTCCAAGGCCAATTCAAGACTTCTCGGTAGCTTGAAGCATAGATACATTCCTCTGTACACCTGGTTGTGTGACCGCAGACAGTGACCGCAGACATAGAGTCGATCGTCTTCCAATCTGTCTGAACTGTTGGAATCTGCAGAATACTGCCGAGCGATCTTGGCCAACAACATGCATCCGCATTTTGATAACGTAGTGAACGTGCACATCCCAGTAGATGAAGGTAACAATAGCTAGTCTCCCTTTTTTGATATATGATGGATACATGGTCGTGAGAACCCGTCCGCAAATGCCTTCGTAGCTTCCACCTCACGGGTGCTGAAGAAGCGCGTCATTGGAAGGTATCATTGATCGCCATGTACTATCGAATCTATAAGGACTTCAAGTGTGGCTTGCTGAGGGGGAGTGAGAAAAGGTCACCATTCAAGAGCTGTCTGGATGTCACGGCTTCGAAGCAGCAGATCTCAAGTGTGGCTCAGTCGCGCAATCTACAGCTTTGACTTTCACTACCTTTGCGTGGTCCGCAAAGGTGGATTGAGTTCAAGATAAGTGTCGAGTTCGCATATGCAGGGAGGCTTACGAACCTGCCAATCGTGGATCTTTTTTGTAGTATCAGTCAGTCCTGACGATCGGTAATTGTTCCGAGGAGGCATTTGTTTCTGAGGACGGGTTCACAAATTTCTCAAAGGGAACAAAATATCGCATCCTACCTTGTCATACATTCCGTAATCGGAGATACTCATACTTATAGTGACTCGATCATGGCTCGTAGTCAGCTTCGTATGAGACAACGTGCAAGCTACGAACCGCGTGACCTTGGTTTAGAAGACGTGTCTGGACGTCCCCCTGAGGTTCCTGGCTACCAGACGAGACAATGCAACGTTCAGTACCATGAACACCAAGCTGGAACCGTGATGCGCTGTTAGTCACCGAGATAGGCAGCGTCCTAATGCAAGGCAGCTGAGTATTGATTTGAAAAAAGTAGCCAGATGTTGCAATCCAGGCTCAGGCAAACAGTCACGGCACTTTGAACTTTGTGCGACGAACATTTGGCTTCTTCCGGCTTCGCCGAAGGAATCCTGAGGCCTCAATCGCCAAAGTTTAACCCCGCTCGTCAGAACCGCCAGTGGTAACGTAAGCCAAAGTTCTCTTAACCGGCAGCCGAACGACTCTGTTGATGATCGCGGAGTGCTATCCCGAGATCGCGAGGCAGCGAGAAGATGGAAGAATAGTTGCCCAAAATCGCAAAAGGCAGCGATCACGGATCCACCGTGCGCAGCTCAGAGTGACGTGAGTGACCGAGTGGGTTCGTGCGTTGTGTTATCTTTACGGGGAGAGAGGCGTTGGATGGAGATATTGTCGGCGGGGAGCTCGGGGCAAGTGTTTACAAAAAATCACTCGATCGCGATGGAGGCTGACGCAAGATTGCGATATCGCCGGCACTGTGCACCCAAATTCGGACCCTGTAATACGACCAAGATCGAGAACAACTCCTCGCAACAGTTGGCAGCAAAAAGGGCGTGTACTCCATGAGGCTGCGGTCTGGCGATTGTTATCGAGAGATCGGCTCGGGATAAGGATGACGCTCTTCGGGAGTGGGGTTCTCGGGGAGCGGATGTGGTGATTTAACACGGACTAAACTCGAAGCGGAAAGATCGGAGACATGTGCTGTGCCTGAATTCGCGATGGCGACTCACGAGGCTTCGCCGTTCAGCGGCCACGGGTGAACAAGTGGGAAAGCAAGCAGAGCAGTGCTCGTTCAGTCTGCTGGAGAACAGCTGTCTAGAAGAAGGGTCTCGGTAGCCAGGGGACGGGAAAGTTGTTGGCAAGTACTCTTGTACACGGGGTTATCATGAGACTTGTCGTGTCTGGACTCGACAAGGGAATTTAGGAGGGAGGGATGCGCCCTAGATTTGCTAGGCGGAGCGGGAATCAATGAACGAGGCGTTTCCTAGCCGCAGGTCCCACACTGCCACAGGAAGGCGCGTTGCGTGCCTCGAATCCCTGTGTGAGTGTTTTTTGTTCGTGAAGCAACAGGAGAGAAACGGGATCAGAGCAAGACAACGGACGTGTTTATTGTCAAATAACGGAGAACAAAAGGGAAAGCACAGGGGGAAAAGCAGGCACAAAGGAAGAGGAGTCGTGGTGAGATAAGATCAGGAAGGCACGTTTCGGAGGCTTTGTCTGGTTAGGAAGTAGCTGTGATTGGGCTGGCCGGTCGCTCCACCCTCCAAGCGGGGGATCCGCTAGCACCTTCGGCCTCTTGACCAACTTGTTACCACCTTGTGTCTCTCTACTGCTTTCCTCCGCCTGACTCTGACTCTCTTCAACGTTCTCTCATCACCAATCCGTCTCCCTCCCCATTGAAGCCTGCCTGACACGCTCACACCAACCGACCCCGACGTCCTCCGCACTCGCAATCACACCTCCCACGATCCCATTCCTGCCGCCTTGCCGATCCACCGTCGCTCCTTGTTGTTGAGGCTGTGCAACCGACAATCTCCAAAAAAAAGTCTCGGGAGAACAACAGCTATCCACCTCAAGCAGTATACCATTACTGCACATCAAATCACTCCACAATGACTGTCGCAAGGGTACGTCTGCCGCTCGAGCATCGAGTAGCCGCCCGCTGACTCGCAATCCTACAGGAAACACCGCACCGAGCCTCCGTCTCTGGCAGTCTGCCGTCACGCAACTCGTACTCTCGCTCTCACAACACTCCATCCATGCTTGGTTCTTCCTACAACCCCACTCACCGTGTCACCCGCCGTAAGAGCACCACCCTGAGCGCTGCCTCCTCCGCCCAAGCAATTTCCCAAGCCATCAACATCGACCAATCCAATGCTGCCCGCAAGTCCATCTCTTCACGCAATGCTCTTGGTTCCGTCAGCCAAGCCAGCTACCCTTCTCCTCCTAGCAGCTTGCCTCAGGGCGATAAGATGACCGATGACAAGAAGATCAAAGCTCGTCGCGGCAGCGATGGTTCCGTCTTGACCAAGAAGAAGTCGGCTGCTGGTGAGCTCAAGTGCGAAACTTGCGGCAAGGGCTACAAGCACAGCAGTTGTCTGACGAAACACCTGTGAGTTTTGCTGCACTACTCACCTGTACTGCAAGCCCCTGACTAATCGCTCTTGCAGCTGGGAACACACTCCAGAATGGCAGTACACCTCCAAACTCCTCATTTCCAAGCATCAACAAGTTCAGCTTCTAGAGGCCGCTTCGGTCCTCGTCGCCATGAACGGAGATGCCACTCCTGGAGATAGCAAACTTAGCGACAGCGACAACTCTTCTGCCTCACCCGCCGCTTCAGGATCCGATTCTCGAGAAGACGACATCAGCTCGACCGAGACGACGCCCCCTCCTCACGGCGAGCATCCCTTTGGACACAACAAGCGCCACAGCAATGCCAGCAGCTTTGTGTCGCGCTCATACCAGTCTGAATTCTCCGCTCGTCCTGAATCTTCTCATGTCCGCCACTGGAGTACTTCTAGCAGCAGACCCATTACCGCTGCCACCTCTCTTGCCCAGAGCTACCCCGACGAGGATCAGGCAGACCTCGCCGCTGCAGTCGGCTTACTCAGCTGCAGTTACGGCACCCCTACTTATGGCCCCACCAGCTTAGGCCAAAACGTGCCCCCAGTACCCCCTCTTCCTGCGAGATACCAGAACTCGTACCAGCCAAGCTCCTTGGCAAATGCTCATCAATTCCGCGAGGACGTCGACATGGAAGAGGAATCCTACTCGGATGATGATGACGAAACCAGCAGAGTCGATGAAGCTGACGACGGCGTGTTTGGTACAATGGAAGAGTGATCTTAACACACCTCTTCTTCTTTTTGTTACTCTGCAGAGTTTCGAGCCCAAGGTCAAATTCTGGATCCTCGGGTATCCAGGAAAAGACACAATCCATTTTGCTGCCAATTTTAGCGTTTTATCTTTCCAATTCGGCCCAAACCTCCGCAAGGCCGCTCCTATGGTACCGATGAGTGGGAGTCAAGACGTCCCACGAGGTTGAAGTCATTCGAGCCTAAGAATCCTTTGTGCGTTTGAGACGGCCTACCATTTTATCCGCCTCCACACTCGCTTTGATCTTGGAACCCTCCTGTCAACTTTTTTCTGCTAATGCCTTCATGTCTCTTGTACTTCTTCTTGTCCCTTCATCCAACCCACAGAAGGGGTGGCTGCAGGTCTTTTCTTTGTCACCATGAGCATCTTTTTCTTATCTTTACTTTGTCATTTCTCTCCTTGAAACGACATGAACACGGCACGAAAAGAATCGAGAAAGGACGTCCATCGTAGCAGCAGCAAGCATCGGCGGGAATTGTTGTGCGATAGGCAAATATGACGATATCCAAGAAAACCAGAATCTGTTCTGAAACCAATGCTCATTCATCCAATATCGTGACAAGTCTGTGGGAAATGATGGTCAACACCAGTATTGTGTTGGGAATGAGATAGAGGAAGGAAGGACCCAGGGCTAGGGGAACAAGCTCTCATTTAGCTGCCCTTGAGCTCTCGACCTGATCAAGCCCGATCTGATCCAAAAAGCAAAGAGCTCTCAGCTATCAAAAGAAAACCGTGATGAAGTTGATCGTCATGACCAGCACGGGCCTTTGCGATTGTCCATTTCTCTCCGCATCTCCAGTTCTGTCAAGCATTGTGGCTCCCGCAAAAAGCAAGCATGCAGAAGCAGAGCCTCACCGATCAACTTCAGTGGGTCAATCTAAGCGATCTACATTCTTCTTGAACCTCTTCTCGTAAATCATACGAAGTCATCGTTTTGTATCGTGTTCTTAGTCATCTGAACACTTCAACTTTCATCGCTAAAACGTCAGTGTCATTTGCCGAGGACTTTCGGGAAGGAAAGGAACAAGTTCTGTTGCAAAACCTACATTACTTTATCTGTCTCACTATCAAAGCACTCCAGAGTATGCCTCCATCAAGGCGTGTTCGAGCTAGTGCACCCATCGACAAATACTTTCCTAGCGACAGTTTGGTGATAGGTAAGAATTTATTCTCTACAATCTTACCCATCTTGAGCAACACATATCAATTTGATATTTCCAATCATCGCACCCCAAGACAGCGAAACTCTGCTCAAAAAGGAACTTCCACTAACAACTCCCACAGGTGCAGGAGTTACAATCTTTCACCTCGCCACCTCCCGCATCGTAATATGTAAAGACACACGTAGTGGTGTCTACTTCCTCCCCAAAGGCCGCAAAGACGCAAGTGAAGAAATGACTACCACAGCAATCAGAGAAGGATATGAGGAATCAGGGTACAGGTGTCGGTTATTACCTTTACCTTTGCCACACTTGCAACCTAGCCCTGCAACACTGCATAGTAGAAATGGGGAAGAAGGTGGCATGGACCAAAGTAAATGGGTGATAGAGCCCCTTGCAACACGAATGATGCCAGTGGCGAGGGAATACCAGTATTTGCTTTTTTGGTATGCTGCAGAGACTTTAGCTGAAGAGGATGAGGAGGCTTTGAATGATGTTTCTGAACAGGGGTTTGTTAAGCCAGAAGCGTTTCCTGAGAATCTGACATTAAAGCAGAGGGAAGCATTAGATAGTAGAGAAGAGGGTATTTATGAGCCAAAAAGGCATGAGGGTACTGGAGTTGATGAGGACGAGGCCTTCTACGTGGGTATGCTTGTGGGGGTTGGGGAGGCGGTAAGGTTATTGGGTGGTACTAGTGCTGATGTTGTTAGTAGGGCTTGGGAGGGAATCTGTTTGAGGAGGGAGATGGAGGAGAAGATGGCTGTGTGATAAGTTGGAAAGAACGGGTTCATCGTTAGCAGGAGGAACAGTTGAGATGCTAAACCAGGCGAGCATTACGACTCAATTCTTCATATATCCATGCTGTATTTTCTGATTTGTTGCTTCATTCGCGCCAAGTTGAGGTCACGATCCTCCGGTACGGAGCGTTGACCGCATGTGTTTTTCTGGCTTCTGTCAAGACCAACACCTATCAAAAATCATACCTAACGATCCTTCAAAGACATGTCAGCCCTAGCTCAATGACACCTGAACTTGGGGATCCACTCCTAGATATGGCTCCAGCTGAAGATATTGCTCAAATGAGAGCTTTACTGTCCGCCCGCCAAGAATCGCCCTCAGAAGAAACTATACAGAATGCTTTAACCATAGCTACAAAAAGCTCTCATCTCGACATAATCAAGCTTCTGTTGAATTACTACCCTTCCATCCATCTAAGCGAAGAGACTGTCCGAGCCGCAGTCAACACAGGCTCCATCCCCATCTTAGAAACCATACTCACCCACAACCCTTCAATCATGAACATGCAGTTCGATCACAGAGGCACACCTCTCATCATAGCTTGCATGGGTCGCCAGAGTATATCATACCTCAACTTTCTTCTCGAAGCAGGTGCAGATCCAAATCAAGATCCAGATGCTGCTGCCTTTCCACTCGCGCTGGTTGCAGCACTGTATTCTGATCCTGAGGTGATTGATTTGTTGCTAGATCATGGTGCGAAGATTGAGCACTCAGGAGCTATAGCTGCTGCGGCTAGAAGAGGGAATGAGAGGATGCTGCAACGACTTTTTGGATTGTGGTACGAGGATTGAGGAAGATGCACCTGATATAGCGGTTGGTAGTCTGCCTCTGCATATCGCTGTCAGGTCTGGGCATCTTGGCGTAGTGAGGATCTTGCTTGATTATGGTGCTGATTCTACTGTGAGGGATGCTGATGGTGCTACCGTTTTTGATGTTATCAGGCAGATGAGGAACGATGGGAAGGACGTGGCGCAGATATCAGAAATTCTAGGGGAAGATCCGAGCTGCGGTATCTAGACTCATAAAAGAGAAGCGTTGAAGGGACCAGGAAACATGTGATGGTATAATCCACTGGCAGGAACATTCCAAGAGAGCCAGGTCACTCTCTCCACCCCAAGCTCTCAGAGATCAATTGCCCGCGAAGTTTTGACTGTCAAAACTACATACATCAGCAGATGGCACGTTGTAAGAACATGAGAGTGCTTTGATACAGCCAGAAATTACTATATAAATCTCTCAGCTCGTCTCTCATCACCCGATCACGCGCCCAACTTTTTATTCAAGCTCTGGAGAAGGCTCCAACAGGACCTTGACTAGTCAAGATGGCTTCCTCAAGAAAATCATACCGCATCCAGATCGGGGGAGGAACACTGCAAATGGTGGAAAACAATCCTTTCATTGACTTTATCTACTAGTGTGCTTTACTCGACAAAACCAAGAAACAAAAATTCAAAGCACAACAAATCCTTCGAAAGACTGCAAAACGTAGAAAAAGCAAGAAAAATCAAGGCCTGCGCGTTCTCGGTGGGTTGAGGTAGATAGGCTCACCAGATTCATCGTAATCATCGGGCTCTTCATAGTTGTTGTGTCTGTAGATGTCATCGAAGGCGCCACTCTCGTTGTAAGGCCTTGAACGCAAGTAAGCAACCTCTCTGGTTGAGTGTGGGACCGGTGGAGTGAACAGTCCTAGCGGTGTGGTTGAGCCTGGTTCTGAAGATGGGGCTGGGGTGGCGCTACCGGCTGGTGCGTTGGTCATGTCTGCGTCTGTGGATGAGGTACCGGTTGGCTCAGTGTCCATGTTGTCGTCTGCAGGTGGGTTGCTGTTTGGTACGTTGCCCACATCTGCATCTGTGGGTGCGGTGCTGGTTGGTGTAGTGTTCATAGCCGAGTCTGCAGGTTCGTCTGGCTCGAAATCACCAAGCGCGTAGTCACGATCACCCTGCAGCAAAAGTTCGTGCTCGCGAGCGGCCGCTGCCTTCCTCTCCTCATGTTCACGCTCTTGCTCCAATTGTTGGAGGTGAGCTTCATTGTGTGCTGCGCGCTGTTCATGGCGAGTCCTTTGAGGACTGCTCATGGTTACGTTCTCGACAGCGTCGTCTTTCGAGGGGCTACTCATAATAGCATCACCTCTGTCGCGGCCTCTTGGGGGACTAGTCATGGACAGGTCGGCTGCAGCGCTTGCCGGAGCCCCAGTCGAGAAGTTGTGGTTAGGTTGCAATACTGGAATATTGCCGAGCGCACCATTGGTGAAGTCCGTGTGAATTGGAGGATTAGAGCCATTCACCGAGTCGAAAACATTGGGCGCAGCCGGTCGAGATGATGGCGCCATGATGAACGGTGTGATACCACCGCGCGGAAGATGTGATCTGGGGGTTGGCGAAGATGGTGTTTCGCCATCGATTTGGCTGTCAGTTACACCAATCGAGTATATCTTGTGCAGGGTCTTCAGACTCACCGTTTCTCTTGACAGGGGAGTTGGCACGACTTCGATGTGGCGCAATCTTGCGACCGAGGGCATTGCTCGGCTTTGTGTTAGGATGCTTATCAGCAGTATCGGACGCTTCAGAACCACGTTTGGAGTTACGAGTAGTAGGTGATGCGCCGCCAGATGCTGTACCGGCTTGCGATGGGAACATTGGGGGAGGGTTGGAGAAAGGATTAGACTGAGGAGCTTGGTTGGTGAAAGCATCTGATTGAGGAGCCTGGTTGGCATTGTCCACCTGCCCGTTCTGGGCCTGAGCCTGGAGTGCGTTTGTCAACCCATCTTTCAGATCCTGATCTGCTAGACCGTTGTTGGTTTGGATCAGGCTGGTATTCGTGTTACGCAGCATATCGTTCTCGCTTCTCAAGCCTGCGGTTTCATGTTGCAGCTCTTGATTTTGCCCCTGCAACTCAGAATTTTGGGCGCGCAGGGTATTGTTGTTTCCCTTTTCGTGCGTGAGTAGAGCTTGGGACTGCCTTTGGAGCCTGTCTTTCTCCTCCTGGCACTTCTGATGCTGCTCGCGAAGTGTTTGTTGCAGACGATTGTTTGCGTCTTCGGAAAGTTTCAACTTGCGCTCGACTCCAAGGCCTGCTTCACGCAAGGAGGTGATCTCAGCCAGCGAGTTTCTTCCCTGTTGAGCGTAGTCTTCTTCCTGCTGAGCGTAGGCATAGCGTAGTTGGTCGTAGGTTTGCGAGAGGTTCTTGAATCGATCCGAAAGGTCGTTGAATTTACCCAAAAGATCGTTGCCTTCAATTAGCAGTGCTTCGGTCTTCTGCTTGTAGTTGTCGCGCTCCTCTTGCATCATAGCAAACTCGGTCTCGAGAATTCCAATCTGTTCTGTATCGATTTCAGCAGACTCCCTGGCCTTGATAAGCTCTTGTTGAAGTTGTTGGATTTGTCTATTCAGTTGCTCGTCGTTGTCTTTCGCGCGCTGTGCCGCGTCAATGGCAGCATCATTGCCGTCTCTAGCGGATAGTGAGGCGCTGAGCGACTCGACCTGTCCATGCAAGGACTCGATCTCTGTTCTGGCCTGGTCGGCGGCACTTCTAGCCTTGTTCTCAGCGTCTCTGGCCTCGCGCTCCTTCTCAAGCAATGTCTTGTTTTGCTGCGTGAGCTCGGTGTTTGTGTTCTCAAGAGCCTTGACTCTATCATTGCAGTCTGCGAGAGCCTTTGTCTGGCCCTCTTGCGCCTCATCAGAAAGCTTCTTCTGCTCTTTGGCAGCACTCTCCTCTGAGTCCTTGCTGGCTAGAAGCGATTCCAATCGTTGGATCTCCTCTCTGAGATCGATCAACTCTGCGCTCTCAGCCTCAAGGGGAGAAGCAGCCAGGGTTGCGGACCTCTCCCTCTGTTTGCGCTCCTCTTCCAACTGGTTCTCCAGATCAGAGATACGTTCTTGATACT
The DNA here is from genome assembly GCF_000721765.1 of Aureobasidium namibiae CBS 147.97. Taxonomy (NCBI): domain Eukaryota; kingdom Fungi; phylum Ascomycota; class Dothideomycetes; order Dothideales; family Saccotheciaceae; genus Aureobasidium; species Aureobasidium namibiae. Next base: position 75,281 of record NW_013581197.1, on the reverse strand, counting down.
GCGTAGTTGTATCCTGAAGTTCCTTGCTAGCGTTGGCCCTCTCTCTGTCGACAGCATCCTTGATCTCACGGCTGTGCCTCTCTTCAGCATGATCGGGATCTTCAACCTTGCGGAGAGTGTCATTGAGTTTCTCGACCTCAGACCTGAGTTCCTGGACAGTAGCATCGTGAGTTGACGCTAGCTCGTTGATCTGTGCCTCATGTGCTTCATTGAGGCGCTTGATTTCCTCCTGATGGCTCGCAATCGCGTAACCGAGGTCCGTAGGAGTGGCATCGCGCTCTGCCTGGAGCCTGTTGATCTCACTCGAGTGTGTTCTGGTGGCTTCACGGACTTGGCCTTCAAGCCTTTGAGCTTGTACTTGATAGAAAGCGAGGTCAACTCTCATTTTTCTCTCCGCCACTGTCATATCCGAAACTTGCTTCTCAGCCTCTTCGTTACGTGATGTGAGTAATTGAACGTTTCGACGTAGGTCCGTAAGGTTTTCTCGCAAGTCTTTCATGGCTCCATCTTGGCGTACGATGGTTTGTTCATTAGCCTCAATGTTTAATATGGCTTCTGCAAGCTCACTTTGTACACGCTGGAGGTTGTTTTGGCAATTGCGCTCTCTCGCAGTGACAGTAGATCTAGTCTCGATAGTCTGGGTTCCAATTGATCTATTGTTGTCATAAGTTTGGGTTCCAGATGTTGTAGTGTTGTCATTAGCTTGAGAGCCAGCAGGTGTAGTGTTGTCATCAGTCTGAGTTCCAACTGATGCAGTGTTTGTTGGCGGTTTAGGGCCGTTGGGAGCGTCGACAGGCTTGGAGTCGTCCGAAGGAGGATTGCCGCCTCCTCCACCAGGTGGTCCACCAGAGGAAGGGGGAGAAGGAGAAGCCGCAGGATCGTCAGGTGTGTTTGGATTGAGCCAACGGCGCAGGTAGTCATTGACAGTGTGTGATACTGTGGCGTAGAACGACAACGTGAAAAACGATAGCTCCATAAGACCACGTACAGGTTCAGGGAGAAGCATCCAGAGATACAAAAAGAAGCCGAGGACAAATTTGAAAGCGTCGACGATAACTTGAGTAAAAGGGTGGGACCAGATGGACTCGAGGACTCCGTGCACAGCCATGAAGGTGGGATTGCCGAACAGGGGAGCGACAGTGTGCATCAGACTTTGAACCAGAGGGTTGTTTGCATAGGGGTTACGACCATTCTGGCCTCCGTAAATGGGACGCACTGTGGACAAGCCCCGATCTTCAGGCTCGGGAGTTCTGATGATCGTGATGTACTCCGTTGTGGTAAAGGTTGGAGTATCTGAGTCATATGGAGTGGATGTGATCGATGTCGATTCGTCAAGCGATTCAATGGAGGGAAGGATAGTGGTGTCGCGAAGAGCGACAGGAGATTCAACAGGGCCCCTGAAGACATCTGTGCTGTTTGAGAAGTCGTGTGAGTAGATCTCACGGGCACCTAAGTACACGCTGACGCCGATGGCAAGCACATGGAGCGCGGAGTGGCGCAAAGCCATAGTAGCCATGTTGATGAAAGATGTTGGATGATATCAGTCGTGCGATAGGAAGAGTTGGTGAAAGTGTGCTGAAGGTTACGTTCGGGGGAGAAGGTAGAGTAATGCGATGTTTATGTGTTTGGAAACGATGGCAATGATAAGTGCGACGACAACAAAGAAGACTGTTGGAGGAAAACGGAATTTTGACCAATAAACACAAAAGCGACGGAAAAAGTCAACGCAAAGTAAACAACGCGAGTGTGCGCGCAAGACGCTTTGCAGGCTCTCAACGGAGACGCTCCGGATGCGTCGAGGATTTGTGCTTTGTTACGGGGACGTCAAAGAGAGCGCGTCCGGTTTGGGAGACACGACAACCTTTATCGCCAGTGGTGCGTCGGTGTTCTTTGTCCTTGGGATTGTGAATTTGGAGACACAGTCTCGAATGGAACCACAAAACTCTTGATAACGTGCTCGAGGAACACGAGACACGAAAGCAGGTCTATTGCAGAACCTCAGGTACAGGTGGGATGCGAAGTATGTAGTTTCCCTTCGAGCATATCCGCGAACGATGTGGGCCAACTTAGAGATAGATTGGGCAATACAGAGCCTACAAAGTCATCGATGTGGAACATAATCTCGTGTTTGATATGATCAAACTTAACAGATACGAGGCAATTTCTTGTGAATACATACCACATCTCCGTATGGAAATAAGGTGTCCAGGGAAATTTTCAGAATATCCAATTGATAGGCGCAAAGGATCACCTTTGTAAAGCTATGCATAGGATGACCATTCGGTTGAAACAAATTGTTACTTCGGCAGCTCTCTGCTAGAACGACTGGGCTGAGTTTGTTCTGGATCCTTTTGTGTTTTGTCTCTGCTGCATGCAGTGCTATGAGCTAGTCCTACTTGCTCGGATTCTGTGCAGCGGTGTCCTGTTGTGAAGTCAGCGATATTCCAGTAGTCGGTGAAGGTGTGCTTGGAGCTTACCAGATACACCTGGTAGAAGTCCATCATCACTGTACCGTCCTTCTTGACTAGGTGGGCCCGAGCAGCCCAATCGACTGTGGCTTCTCGACCATCCTTGAGGCTATACTGAACAGTACCGTAAAGCATAACCTCATTTGCGTTAGGACCGAAGGGGAACACTTTCAGGGCTGTGTGCTTCCTTCTGACTATCTTCTCCCACATTCCTTTCCGCAAACTCAAGATTTCTGAGGCTGTCAGAAAGAATGACGACCGAAGATCCATTGCAGTATATTCATACCTTCACGACCTTGCACCTTTTTGGTGGGCATGATCAACGTAGCATCTTGTGTGAATTGTTCTGAGTATTGTTCGTGAGCGCTTGGAGAATCGGACGTTTCGTAAAACTTCTCAAAGAAAGTCTTATACTCCGAATCGAAATCACTATCAGAAGGATATTCTGATGTGTAGGAGGACATTACTTGATAAGAACAAAGAGTACAGATTATTCAAGATGAAGAACAGTTGGATAGGAAGGAAAAAGCAAACGATGCATGAAGTGAAGTTGGATGTCATCCAGGCTTCGCCCGAGGATCGGAAGCGACACGGATATGTTCCAAGAGGGGGCCATGATACCATCAGTAGCCTTCAACTACAATGTAATAGCTCTCAAAACATGCATGAGATAAACAGCATATCATACAGAATATTGGAATGGAAAATCTATTGACTGGAGCACTACATTCGCTGCTTCTTCAACGCATGCATATCTTTCGCAGACAAAGCGACTTTACAGTCTCTCGCCCAGGACAAAGCCGTACCAAATGGCGCATCCGAATGCGGTCAGATTGATGATCGTCGACACACTATGCAACACACCGAAGCTCTTGTTCAACTGCTCCATTGCCTTGGAGTGCGGGCCGGGGTCTGAGTATTTCTTGCCATCACGAGTTTCTGAAAGTCGTCCATTAGCTCTGTTTGTCATGAACAGAATTTTCGCCACATACCTTGATGGTGACGCTCCTTCATAGTCTTCGTTGTGGCGGGACCAATGATCAGAGCGTTGATAACACTGGTAACAAAGATGGTTGCAAGCGGCACAAAGATAGGCCATCTGTTATTGTCTGCTAAGAGGCCACTGAAGCCAACATTTTCTCTGAGGGTCTGATTTCCGACGCCGAGCAACTTCTCGCCAGGGTAGGTGAACAAGAGTGCTAGGCCAAGGACAGACTGAAGGGCGAAGAAGACAGGGAAAGTTGCCTTTTGAAGAGTCGAGAACTGTGCGCGAGGAAGGACCTTGAATGCAACAACACCGCCGATGAACGACTGGAAGAGTGTGGCTCCGAGGAAGGAGCCATAGCTCAAGATGTGGTACGCTTTGTAGTCGGTGACTGAAGGCATATTTGGCTGAGATGATTTTTGAGAATAGCAAGAACTAAGGGATGGTCGAGTTTTGTCAAATGGTATATCACGCCAGATCGCTTGAGTGGTGACGTATGTGAAATTACTGGTATGCCTCGGTCTTGACCCCAACAAACACTGGTGATTTCATGTCTCTATCCTTTTGTAACTATGATATAAATCTGCTAGAACCAAATGTGACACATGTCTGTTTGTACTGGCAGCGTGCTAGAGGTAAATCTAAGGAAAGGCCGACACGCTCGTTGCTGCCTGCAGGCACGAAGCCGACACGACCTCCGCGTCTGTAAGTGTTTGCTGCGTTTCTGTCCCAAACACAACACAACAACTTCTCCCATACCATTGTCGCTCAACCGAAATACTGCGTTTTCAACATGGCGCAGAAAGAGGCAACAGTGTACATTGTTGACCTTGGCAAGTCCATGGGTGAGAAGCACAATGGACGAGAAATCAGTGATCTGGACTGGGCCCTGACATACATCTGGGACAAAATTACTACAACAGTAGGTCGAAAGATGGTCGCATCACTCTTAGAACAGTAGAATTGACTCCTCAGATATCCAATGAACGCAAAACAGCCATGCTGGCAGTCGTCGGCTTGCGAACTGATGGTGAGAAGCTCACACAAACAACAGATCCTTATCGATAAGGCTGATCTTTGTGAGCAAACAACTAATGCATATCGAAGGCACTCTCAACGCACTAGACAATTCGGATGAAGATGCCTATGAACACATCACGGTCTTCAAAGAGCTTGGACAGTAAGCGATAGCTCGATGTACTCAAAAAAAACCATACTAATCACATTATGCAGAGCATTGATGCCAGATGTACGCCGGCTCAAACAGCAACTTGTGCCCAGCAATACCGATGTGGGTGATGGTATGTTTACAATATTGGAAGACGGCTTTGCTCTGCTAACCCAAGCAGCCATCTCTGCCTTGGTCGTGGCCATCCATATGATAACGACTGTCACCAAGAAATTGGCCTACACTCGCAAGATCATCCTCGTCACCAACGGCAACGGTAGTGTAGATGCCGATGGCCTTGACGCTATCACATCAAAGTGCAAAGAGGATGGAATTGAGTTGGTCATCCTGTAGGTCTAGACCCTCGGCTTTGCGATGGATGGTGCTGACATCTTGTTAGTGGAGTAGACTTTGACGACCCGGAATATGGTGTCAAGGAAGACAACAAAAACGCCGTCAAAGTATGTCGCGAGTCCTCTCAAAGGTCCAGTTACTGATAAGCTCAGGCACAAAATGAACGAGTATTCAAGGATCTTGTCGAGGAGTGCAACGGCTTGTACGGCACACTTGGCTTCGCCATTGATGAGATGGTCATTCCCCGTATGAAGACGGTACGGCCCGTCCACTCATACAGAGGTTATCTCACCTTGGGCGACCCGGAGAATTACGATACGGCTATGGCGATCGACGTCGAAAGATACCCTCGAATCATGGTTGCAAAAGCACCATCAGCCAGTCAGTTTGTTGTCAGACCGAACATGGCTCCAGGAGAAACGCAGTCACAATTCGCGCCATCGGACGAGGATCTAAAGCCGAGCGACCTGGCTGCTGTCAAGAATGCCCGCACATACCAGGTCCCCGATGAAGAGGCGCCAGGCGGCAAACGCGATGTCGAGCAAGACGAACTGTCACGAGGCTTCAACTACGGAAGTACTGTGGTGCCAATTGAGGAGGCCGACAAGAATGTTACCGACTTTGAAAGTAAACAGGGTATGGACATCATTGGCTTCGTCGTCAAAGATCAGGTAAGTCGCGATTGCTTATCGTCTCGACTAGTTGGCTAACTGTAACACAGTACGAGAGGTATCTAGACATGTCCAAAACGAATGTCATCATCGCTCAACGAACGAACGAGAAGGCCATCATGGCGCTGTCGTCGTTCATCCGTGCTCTTTACGAGCTCGACACATATGCTGTGGCACGACTGGTGCCCAAGGATGGGAAGAGTCCGACTATGGTCTTGCTTGCGCCATCAGTTGATGCCGATGCTGAGTGTCTCTTCGAAGTTGAGCTGCCCTTCGCAGAAGACTTGCGTTCTTACAGATTCCCGGCCTTGGACAAAATCGTCACCGTGTCTGGAAAAGAGCTCAAGCAGCATAGATTTCTTCCCGGCGATGATTTGATGGATGCCATGAGTGACTACGTGGATGCTATGGACTTGTCCACTTTCGGCGAGGATGACGAAGGGTTCGTGATCATCGAATCGTTGCAACACTTCACCCACTGACAATCAACAGCAATCCTTCCGAGTATGCGACTATCGAGGAAACCTTCTCACCAGCTCTGCACCGTGTCAGCCAGGTTATCAGAAGCCGAGCGATCTGGCCAGATGAGAAGTTACCGCCTGTTCCTGAAATCCTGGTGAAATATTCCAACCCGCCACAGGAGTTGATCAACAACGCAAAGGCTTCCTTGAAGGCCATCGCCACCGCTGGAGACGTCAAGAAGGGTATGTGCAAGCATTATATCGTCCTAGAAGTCATATTGACACTCTCCAGTCCAACCAAAGTCGAAGTCGAAGAAGGGACGCCGCGACGTCCCAAAGCCACTTTCTGGACTCGACGTTACTGCTCTTCTCTCAGCTCAAGGCGGTACCGTCAAGATCTCACCACAGAACGCCGTTCCAGAATTCAGGCAGCTACTGGACAGAGGCAGCCACGAAGATGTAGAGTCAGCCTTCCAGCAACTCGGCAAGATCGTCCGTGACTTGATCAGAAACTCAGTTGGCGGGTCTGGCTACGCTCGTGCACTCGAGGCGACCAGAGTGATGCGCGAAGAAGCTACCGATTTGGAAGTGCCCGACCACTACAACGAGTGGATGAAGAAGCTGAAGACTGAGATCTTGAAGGAGGAGCTCAATGGCGACAGAAAAGATATGTGGTTCATGATTAGAGCCAACCGTATGGGCCTCATTCAGAGCAAGGAGTGTGGTGCCAGTGGAGCGGGAGTGGGAGAGGATGAAGCAAAGGAGTTTCTATCGGTCAGACTGAGCATTTGAGTGTATGGTTCGGTACGATTGAGCTCCCTGCACAAAAGAACGACACGCCAACAGCGAAATTGCTACTTGCTACCATTTTACTCCTACACCCCTCCATCTTGGTCGTCTTCAGTTGTCTCATGCTCTCATTGCCATCTCGGTTCACAAGAGCATACACTCGCAATACTCGCGAATCTGTTTACATATTCCATCGCACATGCAATCTGACCCTTCCTTCCTCAATCGTCCTCGCACCAAGCACCCGCACCAAGCACCCGCACCAAGCACCCGCACCAAGCACCCGCAACTCTGCAGTTTGCTGTGCCAGCATCTCGACCTCATGAACATCCACGACTAGTTGAGGTCAGAAAAGATAACGACGATAAGGACGTCCGTGATTATTTGCTTCCTGCTAATGTGTTTGCGTCCTGTAGGTGTTGGTTCTGACAAGTCTCGTGTTAGTGCTGCAAGGCGATGTAGAGTAGAAACAAAAATATTAAACGCATAAAGAGCATCGTGTAATACCCAAACAGAACCCCACACTATCACAAAAAAGGAAAGACTAAGGAGAGTTTCTTTATAATGGAATCTAAAAAAAAGGAACACCCTAAAAAATATAACTCTTCTAATAGTAATATATATATAGCTATAAATATTCTAGTTTCTAATAGCTTAAAAAATTAAAACCCTTAGTTTAGTAAACTCTCTATTACTAGAATAGTATATTAGTTTTAATAGCCTTTAAGGTTTACTAGTAGTATAATCTTAACATACTATCTTTAGAATAAAAAAGCTCTTTCTTAAAAAGTTCTAATTCTAATCTAATTAGATTATCTTTAGATATAGGACTATCTTTTAGTTTAAGTAGTATAGTTTTTAGAGTAACTATATCTAAAGTTTTTTCTATAAATATATTAGTTAGTAGACTTTTAGAGTTAATATAACCTTAGCTTAATAATACTTTTAATAAAACTATTAAAGCTAGATCTAAAAGAAAGTACTTTAAAATAGTCTAGTAATAGTTCTAGTGTTATAGCTAACTATTCTTATAGAAGAATAACTAGTTACAGGATTTGTACTCGTAAAGAGGAGTGTTAAGCGTAGTGAAGCAGGTTATATGTAGTAGTGTATACTAAAGGGACTATTAGAATAACTAATTAAGTTAAACGTAGGACTTCCTAATAAAGACCTACCTACCTATATACCTAATAGATAATAAGTGTATGCACATTGCTCTATATGCTCTATTATGCTCTATAGAGCAGAGTAGTAGACTAGAGCAGAGCATATAGCGTGTTTATGTAAGGTGCTCTATTATGCTAAGGTGCAGAGAATAATAGAGTAGGCTATACGACCCTGTCATTAGTAGGATCGTAATACTATCCTCCTTCTATACTAGCGTCGTCCCGACGCTAACGTACATAATTAGCTGCTGCCTCCGTAGTTCTACCTTAGTAAGTAATAGACCTTTTCTACTATGCCTAAAGACACTAGCACTAAACGTCGTAAAAGACTCGCCGAATATATCGAATCCGAAGGAACTATTATAGTGAAACCCTACGCTATATGCTCTAAACACGGTCGCGTTTGTCGGGTTTACGTTAGGTCCGGGAAATGTAGTGAATGTCTTCGTCGTAATTAGAGGTGCGATATCCGTATGTCGTAATCCGAATGGGATCGCCTAAAACAAGAGCGTAAGCGTTTACGCGACGCTATTAAGGATGCGTACTATACGTAAGAGCAGGCTCGGAAAGAAGCGGATCTGGCGCGCGAGCGATAGCAAATAGCGTTCGCTCGGGAGATGCGCCTTCGTTAATAGCTAGATCTACTAGATAAGAAAGAGGAGGAGGCGGTGGCTATAGAATACGCGGGCATCGAATAAGAAGAGGTCGACGCCGCATTACTCGAGTTCTCTGCTAATACTCCTAGCTTAACGCTAGGTCTAGAGACTTAGAATGCTATTAATAGTGGGTTCGACTTGTCCTCCGAGTTCTAGAATGTCGAATCCGCTAGAACTGCTATAGAAGCCTCTAGCAGTTCCTAAGGTTGTTTTCTAGTTCCTAAGTATTTTCCGAATGTAGGTAACCTTTCCATTTTATAAGGTATTACTAACCCTGTTATTCTAGTATCTTTTCTACTTTAAATTCGTCTTCTTCTTCTATCTAGAAATGGAATGTTATCTATAACGGAGTTTCTAGGTCGGCCGGTTCTAATAACGATATATAAAACACTAGGTATATTTTCGTATCGTTAGGAAGTTAGAGTTTATAGTTAACTAATCCTCTAACTTCTAAAATTAAGAATGGTCCGACTTTAACATAATCTAGTTTCCTTATCGTCCGTTAAGATCGTAAGTTTTTTATAAGTAAGTATACCTTATCTCCCTCTTTTAGCTAAGGATCCGGTTTTAATTTTTGTCGACTTTTCTATAAATCGTCCTAGGATGATAGTATTCTCTATTATAGTTGCTTATATAAGTCCTTTAGCTAGTCGCTAGTAATTAATGCTTTATCTACGTTTAGATGCTATAACTTAGGCTCTATAAACAGATTAGGTTATTTTCTAAAATTAGTATAGAATGGCGTAACTCCTATTATAGCAGAAATCTGTTAATTTAGCGCTAGTTATGCCATTAGTAGGTAAATTACCTAGTTATCTTAAGCGTAATTAACGTAATGTTGTAGGTAAGCTTTAAGCGTCTAGTTCGCTCTTTCGGTCTAACCGTCGGTCTATAGATAGTAAGCGGTTAAGAGCTTATGTTTAATACCCATTATAGAGACGAGTGTTTTCTAGTAGTTTAACGTAAATAGCTTATTACGATCTGTAATAAAGGACTTCGGGATTCCGTAATACCTAATTAGTCTGTCTAGAACTAAGTGTGCTAATTCCTCTATAGTAATTGATTTTATGTAGGGAATAAAGTGTGTATACTTCGTAAGTCTGTCGACTATAACTAGTATCGAGTCGTATGGCTAACGTAGTTTTAGGTTCGAATTCTGCTTTAAACTACGTAATCCTATTATAGCATCACTATGCTTACGTAGGTTCGAGTCGTCTAGCGAGCTTAAACTACGTAAGCTAGTAATGAAGTCTATAGTGACTTCGTCCTAAGGCTATAGCGGTAGGTCTATAAATTAGATTTCGCTATACTTAGCATGTCGAGATGATTTGTTTATCTAATAGCTACGGCATTTCTAAATGTATGCCGTAACTTTCGCCTTTATCTAAAAGAATGTAAAGTTACGTTATATGTTCTCGATTGTTTTAGTAATACTAGGGTAACCTTATGTTAGGTCATTATAGTAGTCCTTAATGCACTGTTCCTAATGTCGTTTAGGCACTTAGTATTTGTTACATAAGATAGGAAATTGCTCTTTATCATCTTTTATAATGCGTAGTACGGCATTAAACTTATATGTCCGTACGCTAAGTGTTCTATCCTTATTTGTTTATAAGATGCTATATACGATAGCTTCTTTGCCTTCTATATAGTCGATTCTTCTACTAAGCGCGTCCGCTCGGCCGTTATCTTTGCTAGGCGTATACTAGATTTTAAATTTGTATTATCCGAGGAGTTCTAACCATCTTACTTATCTACGGTTAAGAACTTTAGTAGTCGTAAAAGTTAAGAGGTTCTTATAATCCGTAAGAATCGTAAGAGACGGGGCTCCTTCGGCATATACTCTCTAGTGTTATAAGGCTACGACGATGGCGAGAAGTTCTTTATTATAGATGTCGTAATTCTGTTCTACTAGTGTTATCTTACGCGAGTAGTAAGCTATAAGATGTCGTTTCCCTTCGTAGTCTTACGTAAGACATACTCTAATCGCTCTATCGGATGTATCGGTCTTAATGTAGACTAGCTTTCCTAAGTTAAACATTCTTAGAGTAGGTCCGTCGATATATGCCTATTTAAGTGTTTCGAAAGCTTTCTATTACCGTTCTTTCTATATAAATAGAGTATCTTACTTCGTAAGTTCCATAAGCGGTAACGCTATCTAGGAGTAACCTAATATGAACTTCCTATTATAGTTAGCAAGTCTAAGGAACGATTATACTTCTTTAAGATTTTTCGGAGTAGGCTATTCTTTAATGGATATGATTTTCGTAGGATTAATCCGAATGCTATCGACCCTAATGATAAAGCTAAGGAACTCGGTTTCCTTAACGTAAAATTTACATTTCTTTAGGTTTACCTTAAGTCTCCGTTCTTATAGTTTCGTTAGGACTTGTTATACATCTTTTACGTGTTATTCTAGGTCTCTATCTATGTAGATTAGGATGTCGTTAAGGTAGGCGACAACCGTAATATCTAGGTATTCTCGTAGCGTGTTATTAATCATTATTTAATAGGTAGCCAGTACGTTAGTAAGACTAAATGGCATAACTAAGTATTCGTAATACCCGTAGCGTATACGAAACGCGGTCTTCTATTCTTCTCCCTCCTTTATTCGGATAAGGTTATAGGCTCCTTTAAGATTAATCTTTAAGAACCATTTCGCTTTAGATAAGCGATCCTATAGTTCTTTAATGTTTAGCAATAGGTAACGATTCTTAATGGTGATATCGTTAATCTTTCGGTAGTTAACGTATAGTCTTAGACTACCGTCTTTCTTTAGTATAAACAGAATTAGGTAACCTATAGGGGATTCCGATTTATAGATAAATCCTTATGCTAGATTCTCGTCTAGGTATTCTCGAAGCGTCTTAAGTTCTTTTTCGGATAACGTATAGATAGGTCTAAATGTAGGTTACTTCCTTAGTTCGAGTCGTATTTTATAATCCTACGGCTAATGCCTAGGTAATACGTTTACATTCTTCTCTTCCTAGAATAAGCGTTTCCATTTACTATATTATTTAGGGATATTAGAAGGTGCGTAACTTCCTTTACTAACTCTCGCTTTATAGCCTATCTAACCTCTAAGATCGGTGCCTACGGAGCCGGTATTATGTTGTTTTAATAATGCCTTAGTCGAGGTAATAGTAACTAATACTTTTCTAGTCTTAATGTGACCCTTCCTCTTATCTACTATTAAACGCTACCGATACGTAGGTTACGAGTCGACTACGTAGTCGCACTCCTTAAACCTTAACACTTATAACTTCTAGTTAATTATTAGGTTATATTACCTTAACTAGGGCATACCTAAGACGATATAGTGATTAGCTATCTCTACGACGTCGAAGATGATGTCCTTATAGTGTGATTAGGTAACTAACTATAAAGGTACCGTCTCCTTTATAACTCTAGGTAAGGCTAAGCTGTCTATAGCCATTAATTCGTACCTATATTCTTTCGATCGAGTAGCTATCTTAAATCGAGTGACTATTAATGTTAATATAAAGTTTCTACTCGCTTCGGAATCTATTATTATATATAGTTATCTTCCTTATACGGTAACTAGTATACGGAACACCGTAGTTAATAATGTTAACGCTAGGGCTTAGATCGTGTTATATTCTCGCTAGCTGCCCTTACTATAAGAATCTACTCTTTTCCCGAATCGTTACTAACTAGTAAGTTAAACCTAACTCTTTCTTTTCCTTTTAATAAGGTGTCTAGTCCGTGTTCTTCTCGAAGGTGTCGTTTATATAGCGTGCGTTACTACTATTATACTTATTCGTATCGAGATCGTAGCAACTTAATACTATCTCGCATACTATTATTAACACGTTCTCCTAAGGGAATGATGTATCCTACTAGTATAAAGGTACTACCGAGTAGCGGCCTTTTAACGATAAAAGCCTTAAAGTCGTATTCGACTACTATAAGTTAGTAATCCCTAAATGTATGGCGGATCTAATCTAGCATGTTATCGAAGTTATAAGGGTATAAGAATCTCTAACCGTTAATTAATAGGAATGCGTCTTCTCTATACTTTATTATAATGTCGAACATTTTAGTAAAGCATAATAGCACGTAGGCATATAAGGTATAGATGCCTTCTCTTCTATTACATAAGTGGTCGTCGTCGGATAATTCTTCTTCGGATTCCTCCTCGTCGTCGTCCTCTTTAGGATCGCTCTTAACGTCTCCCTCTTCGATTTCTCCTTCCTTAAGATCTTCTATTTTTATAATGACATTAATCTCGTAGTAGCCTCCTCTACCCTAGTCGACAGGTGTAGGGGGAACCTAATTAGATCCCATCTTAGCATCGTAATGGACTAGACATGCGTTATTATAGCATTCCGTCTAGCTAAGTATTTTATAGTGGTCTAAACCGTGGGTTCCGGTTAGCTTCTTCTACGTTATGTTAAATTACCTTCGAGGCACCTTATTCTTCGAACGATAATCCCTTACTATATAACCTTTCTAATTATATGCATAGCAAGTTATCTAACTCTTCCCTTTAAACTGCTTCTTACCCTAAGATCGGCGACCTTCGGTAACGTCTAGTTCTATTAGCATAGGTCTATAAGGATCCTAGTACTAGTTATTACGACCGAACTTCTTTCCTTTAAAGTTATTATTAGCGCGGTATAGAGCATACCTAGACTTGCTACGAGGGGTAACGTTATAGCGTCTCTCTATAGCACGTTCGTAAAGGTTATCGTCGATTTCGATTGTTATACGGATAAGATCGTCGAGGTCGTCGATCTTCTTACTAGTTCTTATAAGTTCGTCTTTAACGTTTTCCTTTAAACTACGTCGGTATATAGTTATAAGGGCGGAGTCGCCCTAATTAGTAACCTAGGCATACTCCTAGAACTTAGCGGCATAATCGGATGCTAAAGTGTGTTAACGGATATGCTAAATAAGGCGTATAGCAACTTTATTCTCGTTAGAGATACTAAAGATGCGGCGGATCTCTTCCTTAAACTTAATAAAGCTAGTAAGGATACTATTAGTGTCTCCTTAACCGTTTAGGAACTTTATAAGTATCGGTTTTATCTAGTGCTAGGCTCTTCCTTAGAGGTAGGTGCTAGTAAATAAGGTTTTCTTATTAGCCTTAATCGGAGTGAACTAAAAGTAGATATCTATCTAAGTAAGCTAGTCGTTAAGACCCTAGCGGTCTCTATAGTAGAGATCGGGCTTAGCGACCTTACTATCGTCGTAGGAGGTGGTAGTGCGGGTTCTACCGACCTCGCTAGGAGTACCTCTAGGGGTGCTACTTAATTAACTCATTCTAAGGGCGTTTAAAGTTATTATAGCTAACTATTCTTATAGAAGAATAACTAGTTACAGGATTTGTACTTGTAAAGAGGAGTATTAAGCGTAGTAAAGCAGGTTATATGTAGTAGTGTATACTAAAGGGACTATTAGAATAACTAATTAAGTTAAACGTAGGACTTCCTAATAAAGACCTACCTACCTATATACCTAATAGATAATGAGTGTATATACGTTACTCTATATGCTCTGTTATGCTCTATAGAGCAGAGCAGTAGACTAGAGTAGAGCATATAGCGTGTTTATATAAGGTGCTCTATTATACTAAGGTACGGAGAATAATAGAGTAGGCTATGCGACCCTATCATTAGCAGGATCGTAACATCTAGATCTTTATAAGTATTAGAACTATCTTTTTCTAAAACCTTAAAACTATTTATAAGGCTATAAATATTAGGGTCTATATTAGACTCTAAGGTAAGAATACTATCTTTAAAAGAAGTAGGCTTAGCTCTTAAAGAATAAGACATTTTAAGTAAAGATATAAGTAAAAAGGTTTTAAGTAAAAAATAATATTAATAAGAAAGACTTAAGTAAGTACTATTAAGCTACTTATATATCTTTAGTACTTATAGTATTTTTAAGATTTAAGGTTAAGCCTAAAGATATAATAAATCTATATTCTACTATACTTTAATAAGTAGTTTCTTAATAGCTTTTTAATTAATTTAGTAGTTACTAAGCTTTATTTTACTAGCTATTATAATACTCTTTTTTTATATTATAGCTTAGAGTTTAGTTACTTAATATTATATAGTATACTTATACTATTTTCTTAATATTATAAGTATAGTTAAACTAAGATTCTAATATAAAAAACTCTAAAAACTAAGCTATCTATTTCTTTTAGACTTAAGAAGTTATTACTAGTTCTAGTATCTAGTATAGCTCCTTTTTTACACTTTATTAATAGAAAGTATAAGTTTTAGAAAGTGAAAGAGTCTATATATATAGATTATAATAATCTAAGAAGATATACCTTCCTATTCCTAGATTTATGTCTTTTTTGTCTCTAGTATTATATGTCCTAAGACCCTTTCGTATAAAGTATTGCAAAAAAGAGGTAAATATAAAGGAGTATAGCATAAGAGTAGTTACTACTATAAAAGTCTATAAGGGAAGGAGCGGAGAAGAACTATAAACAATTATATAACGTTTCTTTAGTGTAGAGGTAGGCTCAAGATACACGAAGGGTAGGCAGGCATCATGAGAACCAAAAGCAGATCGGTTAGATCAAAGATGTCGTAATGCTAAATGTATCAAAGAGGTCCAGGACGAAAGAGCCGGAAGGGTTTCCTTCCAACTGTCGAAAAGGAATTACTGCTGGCAGGATGCAACCTCATCCCTAACTGCCAGTGCAGATGTGAAGAAGAAAAAAAAAAGAAAAAGAGAAGAATGCAAATCGAGAAAATCAACTCTCATTACAAGAAAAGCATGCAAGCAACAACGCTCGTCATTGTACGACTTTCAAAAGCCAGCCAGTATCCCCTTCCAAAAACTCCAGTTCATTGCAAGTTTCATCAACCACGCCTGTTCAGCACCCGGCTCAAGCCCCTCAACCTATCCAGCGCATCAATTTGCCCAGACCCACTGCTATTCTTGTCTCTAACACTCCTGTCCTTTTCTTCCAGTTTTTCAGCTCCCACACTTAGCACCCGATCAGCCAATTTCTGCGCGTGTGCTGTATATTGTTCAAGTTTATGCGCTCCATCCGCCAGTTTGTCGATCTTGAATTCTAGCGATGAGGCTATGTTGCCAACGCGAGTCTTCGTGCTTTCGAGGGTAGACGTTTGGGTGGTCGATGCGTCAGAAGAGTTGAGTGAGATGCTGGAAAGTAGAGTTTGGAGATGGTCGGCTTGTGAGGGGTCGAGAAGGGAGGGATTGATCGAATGTGGCGAAATGTCGAGTGGAGATTGTGATGATTCGGCATCTGCGGTTTCTGCTGAAGATTTTGGTTGTGAAGTTGAGGCTAGAAGATCATCCCATGTTCGTTTTTCTGCTTGTAATCTGAGAATACTCGTTAGCTCGCTGCTTGTGGAATGAGAGTACTGGACAATAGAACATACCGCGCAAGTTCTGCTTCCAACTGCTGCAACTTCTCGGCGTTTTGTATATTCCTCGGATTCGGCTTCTTGACCACGGCAGTTGGCGTCGTGTCTTCCCTGTCGTACCAGTAACTCAGATTGTTCCGCGAGCTGAATTCGTTCAACAATTCCTCCTGGATGGCTCTCGCTGTGAAACACATGTTAGCGCACGTTTGCTTACAGTATTCAAAATCAACACACCTGCATGCATCGCTGCCGTCTCAGCTTCATCCATCTGACCAACTGCACTCTTCTCTGGCAAAGCGCGATGGCCACACCACAAGAGCAGTTGCCTCATACGTTTCGGCTCAACCAGATCCTGGGAAATGTGTTTGTAGAACTCGTTCGTTTCCACCTGACTGTGTGGCTCGGCTGTATCCACAGAATCCCAGTTAGCTTCTTCGATCTTCCATATATGATTTTCGTCGTCTTCTCGGTGTTCGCTGGTCTCATATCGCCTGGATTCGAGATCCGCATGGTTGGAGTCGGATTCGTCGTTTTTCAAAGCTTCGATGTTGAATTCGGAGCCTGCTGCAATGCGCGCGCAAAATCTTAATGTCAGGGGATGAAACCAACCCAAGACTCAGAAGACGCGAAAAACAAGAGACACAAGACGGTGCATATACTCGAGAAAGGGGGAAAAAGAGAATCCACGTACCACGTGAGCTGCCTGCTTCAATCAAAGACGAAGCCCTCCGGCCTCTCATTCCTGACGAACTCCTCCTCGACTTTTCAGCACTCAACTTGCGCATCTCCTTGTTGCGACGCAACACAGGCGTCTCTCCAAACGGTAGCGGAATCTTTGCTGGGCCGCGTTTTTTGTGTATCGTCAATTCGCCCTGGTCCAAGGCTGGACTGCCATCTGCTGCTGGCGCGACATTTTCATTGCTTGTAGGTGCAGCAGGCGGTGTCGCAGGGTGCCGTTGCTGCGATTGCGACTCGGTAGCTGGTTTCGAGGTGGTGGCAGGTGCTTGATCGCGAACAGGGCTATTGCCAGACAAGCGCTTCGAACGTCGTCGCGGGGTGGGCTCGGGACTCGCAGGTAACGTCTTCCTGACCTTCTTCCTCGGTGGCTGAGTGGCCTCTTTCGGCGCGTGTTCGTCGGTCGGCGGTGGCAGTTGCTGTGCAGATTGTGTTTCGGGGCCAGGCGCAGAAGCTCCAGCTGTGGTGTCGAGCTCGGGTGCTGCATCTGGCGTCTTTCCTTTGGCCTTTTTGGGACGCAGGCGCGTAAAGACGAAACCATCATCGTCGTCATCGTAAGCTGGTCGCAAGCGCATCAGCATTTGCGCGTCGGTAATTGTATATACAGCAGACTTACACTTCTTAGCCTTCTTCACAGTGTTTTGCGACGCGTTCCTCGATGATGTATTGGTGGTTGTCGGCTTTGATTTCTTGACGGGTCGATCGTCCTCATCCGGGTGATCATTGTGATGCCTCTGACTTTTCCTCTTGTTGATTCCGTTCGTTTGTGCGCCGGTCATGCTCAGGTTGTGTAGAGGGGTGCGCGTGACAATGGCGGCCGTCATTGAGAGGTTATGGTTGTTCGGTGGGGGTCAAATGGCGCGGATTCGCATCGCCTGCCGTTCTATGACGGTCGGGAATGGATAATCGAGTTGAGAATGGCAGCGATCGGGTCAAGTATGCGCGTCGCTGGAGATGTGGATGATCGTTGCTGCGTCTTGTGCTTTGTGTTGATCGAGAAAGCACCCGCGACCCGACCCGACTGCCAAATGTAAACACGCCAGTCTTGCCCCGACACGCCAAGACACGCCTCTCTCTTCGACCCTTCCTCAAGCTATGACCACCTATTTATCTCACGAACATCACAATTCACTTCAATATTTCGACGGTTTGTGTCTAACAATGTCCAAGATACTCTCAGTTGTTGGTCTGGGTAGTTGCTAAACTCTTCTCTCACAACGCACGCATCTACGCACTTCTTCCATAGCCTCTAGACCACTCACTGCATGTTGGCTGCCGACGGCAAGCCAGGCATCGCTCTCGTAGGTGCAAAACTGCCTTCAATTCTGCGTTTGGCCTCCTGCTTCTCAGCCATGCTGGGATTCTCCTTGCGCATGTCGGGTATATGAGGTGCCACGTCAGGGCTGTGTCCAATCGACATGCCAACACGGACCTAGTCATCATTGTTAGCACCACATTCGATCATCAATTGCTTGATCATTTCCACTTACCAATGTCTCCAATGCTCCGTTGGAGTTGTCCACCAAGTCGTCATCGTACACCATTCTCCCAGGCTCGAACAGCAGCAACAACGTACTGCCACCGAACTTGAAGTACCCCAACTCTTCTGCACGACTGACCTTTTCTCCTGCCTTCCGCGTGATGACTGTACTGCCAACCATCATAGCTCCCACGCAGATGACCATCACGCGTCCATGCTTGGGGCTGTCAATCGGCACCACCACTCTGACGTTCTCGCCATACACGTCAAGCGCACTGCGGATAGCCATGGGATTGACAGTATAGTACTCGCCTTCAATGAGCTTGGGCTCGAGCATCGTACCATCCACCGGAATGTGGAAGCGATGGTAGTCTTGTGGCGCCAGACGGAAGATCCCCAGCGAGCCTCCGGCATAGCGTTTGGCGTCTTCGGGATATGCATTGCCCAAGAGTCTCTCGACAGAAAACTCGCGTCCCTTCACCCACACACGTTGGGCTTCACTGATTTGATTGAACACGACTGTCCGGCAGTCTGCTGGCGAGACAACAATTTCCGGCCTGTCTGCAGCTGAGCAGGGCCTGGCGTCTGGCTTCAACTTGCGGTAGAAGAACTCGTTGAAGCTCTTGAAATCTTTCGTTTGCAAGAGAACTTCGGACATGTCCAGCTGATGGAAGTTGATGAAACCGGGAATCTGCGATGCTGAAGCAGGGTCGTCGTACTTACGGCCTTGCTTGAAAGACAGAGATCGAAGAAGCTTGCGGATCCTCTTCTTCTCCATGTCCCTGCTTTTAAGACCTTTGTAGAGCAATCGGATACCCAGTCTGACATACACACTCATTCTCTCTTCGTTAATCTGCCCAGTGATACGATCTTGGACGAGAATGTTGGCACTGTTGGCTCCAATCTTGTAGCCACCGTAACCGATCTTGGTGATGACCTTGCTGTACCACTTTCTCTGTGCTTGGCTGCTGGTCACGAAGCCGCCCATGACAATATTATTGACAGCGCGCCAGTCTTGTGACGCACAAGTGGCAACGTGTGTGATAATGTCGGCTTCGGTGTTCTTCTTGTCCAGACGGGGTTGATGGCAAATTGGGCACTCCTTGATCTCAACGATGTGCTCCTCGCCCTTCTCCCCATCCGCAAGATCGTCGTCCGGCAAAGCACCTCCTTCTTCTCCGTCGGCTGACAGGTCCTGAACTTCCAGTGCTGGAATCACAGAGGTTTGAGAGCGGTTATTAAGGGGTGTCCCCAGCGTCGAGCTGTCTTCAGAACGTACAAGACTCTCGGCCGATTTGGACCCGTCGGCGGAAGTCAGCTTCGATGTTGATGTTTCCGCGATATGGAGTTTTCCTTGGATGGTGTCCGCGAGAGTTGCCTTCTTTTGGTATTTCATAAGCTGGTCCTCGAGACAAATTACTGCCTGATCCATGGTCAACACCTCCTCTCCGCCATTCTCAGCAGCAAAGCGTTTGAACCAGGAGTTGATAGTGTTCTCGTGCAAGGTCGAACCAAGAGTATCAAGCATGGTAGTCAGTTCAACCTTGTCGAGGCTTCCAGTGTCGTCTGCATCATAGTGCTTCAACATAGCACGCCAGAATTGTTGACGAAGGGCTTGATATGGTAGATACTTGACCCTGATGTGAACGATGGGGTTGTGCTTGTCTTCCCATCTGTCCTTGTGCTTCAACTGCAGAGGAACAGCATAATACTTGAGGTCTGGATCATCGACACCGTCATTATCCACGTTGACTTGAGGAATGCCAGAAGCGTCAGTCATGTATGGATTGCTGGTCACCTGTGACATTGGTGTCGGGAAGTCCTCGCGCGAGTCGATAGCATTGAGAGAGTCGCCAGAGTCTTCCTTCCGTAACGAAGGTCTGTGGCTGCTTGTGTTCGAAGATGTCCTAGAGATTTTGTTGAGATCCTTGGCCGAGGCGTTGCGAGACGACCTGCTAAGCGTCTGACTCGACTGTGACCGCGACGAGTTCAAGCGAAATCTTGAGCGTCTATATTCGGTGCCAGAGGTGGCTCCAGCGTCCGGGGTCTCGGGACAGTTGTAAAGACCAGTTTCCGGGTCAGCCTCTGGCTGAACAGCCCTAGCTCTTTCGAGGGAGAAAGTCGCAGCACCAACAAAGTCGTTTCCGGAAAGCTTGTCCCTGTCGATGACAGTAAGGTTGAGTGAGTAGTTGATCTCATGTCGCAACACCGAGAAGACGAGTTTCTCTTCAAAGACTGGGTTGAGGTTGTGCCTGACGACGCGAGTCCTGTATGTCTTCTTGCCCAAGGAGCTGACGACAAAGGGATCCATGTCGAACGAGGTACGGGTCATGTTGCGCTCCGGAGGCAGGTCTGTCACCTTCTGTATCTCAACAAAGAGAACACCGGCAACAGCACTCATACCATTGAACTCGTAAGCCTTCAGCTTGGTCTTGCGCTTCAGACGAGCGAGTCTGTGTCTCTTCTTCCTCTTTTCCGATTGCTCGGGGCTGCCGGAACCGTCTTCATCATCGTCCTCGTCCTCGTCGAGGGATTCTCCTGCTCGGGCTAGTTCATCGAGGTCTTCGTCGCCCTCAGCGGGGTCTTCGAGAGCGACAACATGGAAGAATTTCTGGAGCGTTTGTTGGGCGGTGGCGTTGGGATTGATAGGATCGAAGATAGAGAACTTCAAGAGGACTTCGCCAGAGGCATGGCTCTTCTTGCGGCCCGACTTTCTAGATTCGAGCTTATACCACTTGGCCTGTGGAGCGTGTTAGCTGGAGTCCATGTCGAGATTGTTGGGGGTGTTGCTTGCCTCCTGAGTAGTGTGGCCGTTTGTAAAGATATCCTCGAGAGCAACGTCAAACTCGCCCATGTAGTCTTTGCTAAAGCGATCCTTGTCCCAGCACACGGCCTCGAGCAGCAGACTCGAGATGCCTGAAACAGGGAGATCAAAGGTTTGGTTCCATTTGGGGTTCAATGTCTTGTCGATTACGGACGTGGCTTCGCGAGCATCTCCCAGTGTGATGACTAGGTACTGCGGTGGCAGTTAGTGGCGAGTCCTGCGAGGTTGAAGCCAAGGGGGCAGCTTACGGGGTCGCTGGTGCCATTCTTATCTTTGGGAGCGAGGTTGCGGCCCTGAAGACAGCGGGTCAGCTCGGCTTGGTCAGGAGTGAGATCAAGTGGCCATGCATACCTCGAGCACCTGGACTCTCAAGATCAGGTTGAGTGCCTTGTCACCCTGCACGTCCGTCGTCTTCCTTTGGGGGCTCACGGCTCGGCTGTTGGTCTGGCTATCCGATGTCGACTTGACCGAGTTGGTGCTTTTGAAGCGGTGCAGCGACAGGTGCGGCGACAAGCGTGGTCGAGGCATTGTGATGGAGCAATGTGTGGGTTACGGTGCGGCCAGCGCAGGGGGAGGGAGAGAGAGGGAAGTTGCAGCTTGTCAGCAACACCGAATCGTCCTGTGGTCTAGAAGGGGAGAAGATGATGAAATGGTCGTTAGTTAAGCTTCTCTCTATAAATACGAGCGTTGGATCGCGAGAGCAAGCTGCGGGGAGAGTGGACAGCGGGTCTGTTGCGAGATTAAATCAACATCGACGACGTGTTTCGAGCTCCCCTGCCAATGTGCCTAGGTATCAACCAGAAACACAGCTGACATTTGACATCGAGATTCGATCTGTTCTCTCCAATTCCTTTGTTATACCAGCTTGTCCAACAGTGTCACTATTGACATGTATAGCCGGAACGACAAAGCCACGCGAACCACTGCTCACTGCCCCTCGTTGCTGTCGTGGCCCTGAAGTCTGTCTGCTTCCGCCCGAATCCGCCTCGGCTGCACTTGATCCTGAAACCTCCTGCATAACCTACGTCAGCTGTATGCACATTCCTGGACAAGAGCTGCACAACTCGTTTGAGCAACAGTCTTTTAGTAAACACACAATTGAGCTTGAATGGTATTGGTTCTCATGTACGCATTTATATATATATATATACCCTCCTAGATTGCAAAGGTATGTTATGGTCGTCTTCGAGAGCGGAAAAACAAGAACGCCTGCTGTAGCCAAAAAAACACCCATAGGCTGCCCGAACAAAGAATTAAATCCCGAAAAGATGCATAAACACACCATCTTCCATGACAATGCAAACTACTTCACTCGCAATAAATCAATCGTAAGACCTCGAGATGCCAATCCGTCTAAGCAGCAACCTCAGGGACCTTGACCTCGGAGAAAGTCTCAGGCCAGATGAACATACGCTCATCCCTCGGTGTCATGGCCGCAAAAGTAGGAATCGCCTTCTTCGAACTGACTCTACGCCACATGTTTGCGCGAGGGTTGAAGTTGCTAGGCAATCCCTTACCCTTGGTCTTTTCGTCATCAATCTTTGCAATCTTGATGACTTCCTTTTGGATATCGGCAAACGTGTCGAAAGGAATATACGCAATCTTGTTCTCGATGCAGTACTCCTCGAGACGGAGGCCGCGGCGAGCGAATAGGACGTCGGAGTGGCGGGCAGCGGGCAAGTCAGATACACCGTCGCCGATGAAGATGATCATGGGGATAGTGCCGTCTTCCGATTCCAGTTGAGCGGCTTCCTTGTACTCGTTGATGGAGAGTTCCTTGTCGTGGCCCAACTCATTGTCATGGCGCCACTTGACCTTCCACGACGATCCATCCTCTGAGATGTCAGCCTCGTTGGCCACAATGTCAATGTTGGCAGCAGCCTCCTCTCCCAAAAAGTGGTCCAGAACACTGCGCAGCACGGGCTTCAAGCCAGCAGAGATGACGTTGAAGGGGATTTTGTTGTTCAAGCAGAACTGGTGGAAGTTCTTGAACTCGGGATCGATGTCCAGGCCATCCTTCATGGCCTCGAAGCCGTCGGCGAAGGGCACATCGAGAGATCCCCACATCTCCTCGGATACGTCGCGGAATGAACGCTCGCCAGACTTGATTTGTTCGTCGAGGATCTCGCGCCTCTCGGTACCGCAACCAAAGGCGTTGAAGAGGATGTGGCCGGTGTCCTGCATGAAGATTGTGCCGTCAAAGTCTAAAGGGCAGTTCAGTCAGTATTACCTTCCCCGAGCAACATGGAAGTCAACCTACCAGAGAAGCATACAATCTTGCGCTTGGTGTTGAGAGGAGCGGTGCTGATGTTAGGCATGGTGGCCTGAGGAACCTTGAGGGAAGCGGAGGGATTGGCCATTCTTGCTGAAGGAAATACAGTAGTTGAAAGACAATAGACAATTACTGATACAAGAGGCAAGAAGAGCAAATCTCAATATCAAGGGTCAGAAAAAATTAGAAGCACAACGTCAACAAACCAAACGAGGGGCAGACGGGGGAGATCAACCACATCTTATACAAATCATCGATCTCCAATCGGGGAAGCGAGCATAGAGCGAACAATAGGACGCCTCCTCCGAATCGAGCCTAGACACCGCTATCCACAGCCTCACCCACGGGGTGTGCGTGTGTGTGGACCAGCAAAAGGCGGGTTGCGGGTTGAGTTGAGAACTGGCCTTGCGCGCGGTTGAGGTGCTGCCCTCAGCCAAAACATAAATGTAGAGCAAATGCGGCTCCGAAAACGGTTTTCGATCCATGCCTATGCTAGCAACAGAGCCATTGATTGGTTGCAGGGCGGATAAGATGTTGTTCTATCCCGCAGATGCCCGCAGCAAGTCGTTAGCGGTCAAGCAAAGATGGCCCATCGACGTCGGTGGCAACCAACGACAACACATGTGAAAGGCACAGAAGTCGAAGGCGCGGTGGGCGCGTCCGTCCAGAGCCGCAATTGATGTGCAAAATTTACGTTGAGCCTGCCTCTCTCGCTTGCCGGCAGCAGCAAAGATCAAGATCGATGGCAACAAGAGAGCAACAGAGAAAGGTGGTCTTGTCCTTCCGAGGAACCCAGAGTCTAATCGTCGTAGAAATCCCCGTTGTTTTCCAGTGGTGATCGAGATCCAATTGTTTCTCCACCACTTTTGTTCGCCTTCGATCTTCTTGCTAGCTAGCGAACAACTGCCCTATTGCCGCCTCTCATACGGTTTTTCTACTGTGCCCAGCATCTCGTAAAACCTCCTCTTCAAAGCCCTCCTCCTAGTACCAGAAGGATCAAGCCTCAAGGTACAAACCAAAACCCAAAAGATCGAGATGTCTCTCTGTACCTGATGATCGATCTAATCCTTCCAAGAAAACCGGGGAGAGTCTCCTACGTCAGTCAACCCGTTGCTAACCTGTGGATACTTTCTTTCCCCGTGCTTATGTGGTGCAGCACTCGCCAATCTTTTCTCCATCGTGCAAAGCAGAACGGCATGCAGACCCGGTAAATTCGCGTTACCCTCCATGCAAAGAATATGTAATGTGAGAGAGCTGTTCGAGGGTTGCTGTGCAGCGACCAGGGCTATACATCTCATCTATGCAATGCACACGCAGTTGACCTCTTTGCTCAGTTGGAGTGGCGACTATAAGACAGGGCAGAGTGGACCTACAGCACAAGCAAATCCAGGCATTTTTAAGCCCGACTGCTTTCTTCCTTTGCGAGTCGAATCTTCTGACATGCCAAAACGTGGGCTTGCGTTGTACTATGTATCCCGAAATCACGTGAAGAGACTCCGGCATTGCACAAGATGCTTTTTTGAGTATGAGAAAAACAGGGTTCAAAATTATATATACTATGAGTAGACAGGAGTGAGAACGGCGGACGCACAAGGGAATCATGCAATGAGTTGAAAAGAAACAAGGTTGAAGTAGAAAACTTCGGATGGGAAATGAAGAAAGAGGCTCCGGGGGAGGTGTCGATGAGTGAGAAAAGAAAAAGGAAATGACCTCCCCAAACCCCTTCCTTGAACGTCCCAAAAAGTTGTTGTATCTAGGACGCCGTTTTGCCCAGAAGATCCAGAGAAGAAGAAGAAAATGTTTCCCGGAGAGGGGTGGTAAGGGAACATTGTCGCAGAAGCAGAGAGATATGAGAAGCAGGCCGCCCTACTGTCCTTTCTCCCAGCTGTAATAAGAACATCGATTTTTCATCTTTCGAGATTAGATCGCTCCAAAGGCCTTATAGAACCGACGGGTTTTTGTGTTGTGTGTCTATGTCGGCAGCCATCAAAACAACGCTTGCCTAAGAAGAGAAGACAAGTGACTGTTTTGGAGTTCTCGGATGCCAAATGCGAACGACCGGGATACCGAAAGAAGGTCCGGAAACATGGAGTTAAGACTGTTGATTCTTAAACTCTGGCCAGAGAGGAGGCCATAAACAAAGAAACAAATGCATCTTTTCTGTTCGGCCGTATGTTTTTGCGCTTAGATGAGACCAGCCAATCTGAGGTTCTCTTGGATGATGATATCTGGAAGTTGTGTTAGTAAAATGCTTGTTGAAAATGTTTGGTGCTATGAGCTTACCGTTGACAGCAGCCATGACGAATCTGATTTGCATAGTATCGGTGGCGCAGGTGAAATGTGTGTAAATCTGCTTGGTCTCGTGCTGGTTCAAGCTGACGAAACGGTTGAGGATGTAGTCGCAAGCAGCAGCGTAGTCGGCGCCTCCTTCGTAGTCAGGGAAGTAGTTTTTCATGGGGCTGACAGGCAGCTTCTCCTTGAATCTATCGATTTTGTTGAGGAAAAGAATGATCGATGTCTTGACGAACCACCTTGAGTTGCAGATGCTGTCGAACAGGGTCAGAGCTTCTTGCATACGGTTGACGGTCTCATCTTCGAAGAGCAGCTGGTCGTATTCTGAGATGGCGACAAGGAACAGAATGGTGGTGACGTTCTCGAAGCAATGAATCCACTTCTTACGCTCGGAACGCTGACCACCAACGTCGAACATGCGGTAGGTAAGATCGCCAATGATGAAGGTGGTCTCGGTGATACCGGTCGTCTTGACACGGGAACGGAGGACATCCTGGTCGTTGGGAATGTAGTCAGGCTGAGCGATGCGGTCTATCGAGTCGAAGTAGCTGTTGAAGTGGTCAGCAAGCAAGAACGGCGGGCGCGACAAGTAAGACAACATACTATTTGGCAGAGTCGTTGAGCTGGTACTCTCTTGAGCGTTGGAAGCAGGCCTGGACACCAGGGTCCTTCCAGAGGACCGAGATGGCGTTGCCGACCTCTGGGGGAAGGTTGTCACCCTCAATCTGTGCGGGTTGCATGAAGATGGTCTGGACGTGGTACTCGGCTCTCTGGTCGTCGAGGGGAAGCTCCAGCGACTCCATTGCTTCGAGGATGACGCGCATGGATTGGACGGTGTTGCTGAAGATGATTTCCTTGAACGACTCTCTCTCGTCACGAGAATAGCCGCCCTCATGGATGAGCTTCATCTGTTTGAGAATAGTCGACTTTCCGGATTCACCAGCACCTGCGATTCTGTGTCAGCGAGGGTAAAGAGATTCGGCAGCGGCAGGCGACGACGCACCGAGCAAGAGCATCTTGATCTCGTTTCTCTGCATCATGCGATCCTTCTTCAATTGGTTCTCAATCTCCTCGTTCCTCTGCTTGCCCTCCTTATCTTCGGTGCTCATACCACAACCCATGTTTGCGGCGGTTGTGTTGTTTGATCGGTTACGGTATTCAAAAGGTGGATGTTGCCGGGAGGTGATGAGGAAAACGCGTAGAGGCGATTACAAGAGATGCTGTGAGGCTTGTCAGCATGCGTCGCACGAACGAGGTTGTCAGTGGTACATGAGGCTGGTGGAGTCTTTGATGCAGTGAACGGAAATAAGAGAAGGGAATCGCGAACGAATGGCGAACGAAGGAAGTGAGAGGCAAAGCGGACGAACGACGATGGCGCGAACAGCGAATGGAAAAGTGCGTCGGAGGTGATGTCGCTTTGGCAGTCTGTGGCTGGTGTTCGACGCTGGGCGACGCCTGCAGGGTCTGTATACAAGAGCGATTGCTTGACGCAGACAGACGAATCGACAGATGGTGGTGACGAAAATAGAGAGGGTGGTGCAGGCAAGGGAAGGGTTGCTGTGGGTTGGTACCGACCTTGAGGTGCGACAGCGGGGCGAGTCTGACAAGGAGAGTGAAGCTGCGCTGAGCCGTAGACTGGAGTCTGAGGCAGAGTTCAGATCTGGTCGAGGAGCAAGGAATTGGACGTGTATGTGGAATCGGACGAGATGTGAATGGGTCAGATGTCGGATTCGATAGATTGACCGTCGCTCGTTGGCAGGCTAATTGACGGCGAATGCGGAAAAGGTCAACGGTGGTGCAGCAGGGCCGACGTCGATGCAAAAATGCAGGAAACGCAGAAACGTAGAAACGTCTTTGGTGTGCAGTTTTTCAGCGGTTGGCGTGCGGCAGATCAGGTCAAGGGACAAGAGACAAAGAGAGGCAAGGAACAGTCTGCTGTGCGACGGCTCCGAGAGACTGTTGTTTGCAGAGCTGGCAAGGCAAAACGAATCAACTTCAGCAGCGCCGCCCTACGACGTGCGATAAATCAAAAGGGGCTGGCTGCGACTTGGGCCGCGGAAGACGTTTAGCCCGAAACCAACACTGAAGAGTTGACTCGCGCACTCAAACGCTGATCTCAAAGCAATCTCGACGCACAATCGACTGAGCCTCTGTCTGCTACACTTGCTGAGCCCGTGTCTCTTGGTGATTGCTGTTCCAGTCCGAGCCTCTTCACGCAGCTGTGTCTCTGTCTACAAAGGTCTCTCCAGCTTTCCCTCGCTTGTCTCTGCCCTTCCAGCCATCTGCCAGCTCAGACTCGAAAGCTGGCAGATTTGACCAGACACAGACCACCCCCAGCAGGCAGGTGCAATTCAATAGGATGCGCACAGGCTTCGACCTCCACACGCTAACCTTTCTAACTTAAGGCTGAGGCCCTAACTCAACCAGGCTCTACCGAAGAGCCCAATCTTCTAGAAGAAGGTCCTCGACCGTGAACAAGAGACCATCGCACAGCTTGAAACGCTCAAAGATGTGTCCGTCTCTCATTGTGGAAGTCAACTTTCGTCCCGTCACCCTCGCTCGTCTATCAGGTAGGTAGGTCCTCGAGTTGGCAGACGTTCGACCGAAGTTGCGATTGTCTCTCAAACCTGCAACTGTCTAAACATAGCTACTTTTCTTGCACAGGCACCACTCGCTCTACCTGATGCTTCCTGTGCGCCTAAACCTCCAATGCCAATGTCTACGCCACCCTCGACCTTTGTATTCCTCTGTCATCTCGGCTTGCCCATCTCGCTGGGCTTGCTCTTTCGCTCCACCACTTCCACGTGAGGACTTCCCTCCAGAGGAGAAAAACGGTCGCGCAGACACCGGTGAGATACTTACCACTAGAACAGCCAGCCACCAACCGTGCTTTTGCCTTGGCCGAGAGTAGTGAGATCCTCGCTTCCGTCAGACATGACTCTTGCTCGCGCGGCCGGCAAATTGCACTGCAATCTTGCTCCAAACATCGACCATTCCCACCGTCCTGAGTCTCGAGTCTTGCAAGACTCGTCGTTGACTCTGTCAGCCCAGACAAAAGACCCTTCCCGAGCGGTACACGTTGAGGTACCTATCACTAATACCGCAATACACACGCAGGGTCGAGACTACATGCCCACCGCATTGGGTCGTGCCGTCTACGCGGTTGCACCATTTAGCTACTAGGGCAATTGTTTAAGCTATGAGACCGGCGCGAGGTCGATCGTAACAAAAATGGAGACGTGGAGAATGGATCCTCTTTCTCCGGTCGCAGTGAAATGTAGCAAAATACGATCAAGATGTTAAAATGATGTTGGTTGTAAGTCTATTATCAATAGATTTTGTGCAGTGCCGTACAAGCTGTTTCAACAGCTACAGCCTGGCATGCTATGTAGAGAAGTATATACAATGAAGTTGTGGGTATCTCCGAAATAAACAGGTGTATTCAAAGCGAATGACAGAAGGGTAGGGGACAAATGGATGTGTCCAGAATGAAGATGAAGGTCCGTGATCAGCGTGTAGTCGCAGAGGACGGTAGAGATGGAAAGGATATGTGCATGGTTCGCGTTCAGTCGTCCGCAACTTGGCGGAGGTTGGAGCTCGGAGCTCGTTGCTAAGCATTAGAGCTTTAATCATGCTTACATGACCATGAAGCGTGTGGTTCTTCTCTCCATGTTTCTCTTTGGTCCGAGTCCCTCTTGACGTTGTACAGAAGCAAAAGCGTGCTGCTCGCAGTAAACTTTGCCAGCGATCTCAAAGTAATCATCGCTGAGCGGCTTCGAGCAATCAATGCAGGTGAAACAGCTAGGGTGGAACTTCTGTCCTTGTTGGGTCTCGAGGTAAGGTCCTTCGATACCGCGGTCGCAGTGGGCACACAGAGAGTTGTTGAGCTCGTGGTAATGGTGTTCGCAGTATGGATTGTTGTCAATGACGTAAAAGTCAGCAGTCGCAAAGGCTGACTTGCAGGTTTTGCAGACAAAGCAGTGTTTGTGGTAACGACCAGTGAGACGGCCATCGGCAGCCTTGACAGATTTGCCTTGGATAGGCTCGCTGCAACCTCTGCATATGTGCTTCGACGAAGTGCCGGGTCGCTTTGCAGATGTGGGTCTGGAAGAGAAGCCGTGTTCAGTAGGTGGAGATGCCATGGGAGTAGATGTGGCCGAGATGGAGCTTTGCGAGCGCTGAAGGAGGAAACCAGGGACAACAGGCGATTCGGGCAGGTCGACCTCATGAGAGGTACGAGGAAGGTTCAGAGGGAAGCGGTCCATCTTTTCGGTCGGACTGTCAAGTCTCTCACCAATCGAGACGGGTTGCTCAGCGGCGACAAAGCTAGGCTTCAAAGCATCGTCTGGGCTCAAGCGGTTTGTTTGCTTGTTCTTTAATTGCAGACTGGGAACAACCAGAGAGGGATCAGAGAGGTCACCCAGAGTAGACGATAGCATAGATACACTTGATGAGGCCGAGCCAGGGGGGCTAACGTCTGACTTGAAGCTTCGTGTCGACGAAGCCGAAGAGGCCGAATCTGAAGGAGCGTGTACAATGGGGTGCGCATGCTTTTGCAAATCGGCGGCCGAAGGAAGCGGGGGCGGTGCTGGTGCCACGGCGGTAGAGATGGTAGGAAGTGGTGGCAGTGGGGGAGCAGTGGTCGAGATGGTGGGGAGCAAGTCACTAGGAGCGCTCTGCGAAGCGCCAGAGATGGTAGGCCTTCGCTGTCTGGTAGGCGGTGCCGAAGGGCTTCTGACGACTGAGCCAACTTCGGGCGATTTGGGTGCGGTCGGAGGAAGAGGGAAGGTGTTTGAGCGGATAGTCATGTTGGACAGTTGTTGACCGGCGGCCTCGGATTCGCTCTTGAGCAAGGCAAGGAAGCCATCCAGCGGCTCTGGTCTGACAGGACGTTGTGGGATAGGGCGACCTTCACGGTTGGTGCCGCCAGGAGATGTCGAAGCAGTGGACAAGGTGGGCGAAGCAGGGACTTGAGGGGGAGATGCTGATCTTGTTGGAGGAGACGCAGGTCTCTCATAACTCACAGGCGACGCCGATCTGAAAATGGGCGACGCTGCTCTCTCGACCGGAGGCTGGTCGATGGTAATGGCAGGAGGTGGTCGAGTGCTTGCACTCGCAGGAGGTGATCTAGAGGTACTGCGAGCATTGAAAGGACCAGATGCGATGTTATCCAGCTTGCGCACGACGTTGGCACCGCCCGTGCCCATGGGGCTTCGAGGTGCGTAGTGTGCATCGGGTACGGGGCTCTTGACTCTTGCTACCGACTTGGATCGTGCTGTAGGGAAGGGTGGGAATGCGCAGTCCATGTTTCCAGTGAGCTCTTGCGATGGTTCTCGTGGGAGCCTGGGGCTGGGGCTGGTAGCACTGCGCATTCCAGGGGAGCGGCCAGGTCTGCCAGTGAGTGGTGTCAGTGGTGTGCGACGTCCTGAGCTGCTGGATCCATCTGGTGAAAGCAGTTCCTTTCGCGCTTGGTACGGCTTGTCTGCGTCCTGTTAGCTGCCTTGTCCTGACTGTCCAAGACTTGTGGGACTCACTCGCTACAGAAGGATCAATACGAGGAAGAGGACTCCTGTTCGGCCTCGACGGGGGTCTGTTCAAGCTCTGCTTGTTGGGCGGTAGCAGAGCTCGTGGCTGCTCTATCGAGGGAGATGTGGCCGGTGATGCAATTGGCGATCTGAGCTTTGGCGACACCTGGTCCTCCTTCTGCTGTGATGGACACACGTGCTCTCCCATGGCAGAGATTTGGATCTCAGCACCGCAGTCGGAGCATTTGATCGACGGAAGGATGCTCAATGGTCGCTCGGTCTCCATGGCTGCTGGCGGTGGTGGTCGAGTCTAGCTTTGCAAGATGCTTCCCGACCTTGGAAGAATAAACAGAAGCGACGGTTTTGTGGATAAGGATGCGATAACAATCGACCTTGTTCGGGATCAAACCAGCGAGTGCCGAACCGGTAGTGTTGGTCTGCTCAAAGGAGAGACTTTGTTTGTATGTGAGTTTCTGATCCGGACCGTTGATAGTTTCGTGGTAGCATCAACAGTACGAGAAAACAATGAAGCCCCTGGCGTCTGCCGCAGAAGGTCTGGGTCTGGAAGGCACGCAGTTGTAATTAAATGCCTCGGTGCGGCGAGTGGACAAAACACTAAATGAATGGCTGCTCGAATATTAAAAGCGACGGCAATAGTAAAAGACAGTGACGAAGACGAAAAGATAGGTAGGAATCGCAACGAGGAGAGGAAGAGGAAGGAAGACAAAGTGTCAGGCAGAGATGTGCCCAGGAGTTAGTGCATTACGACTGTCTTTCCACACACGCCCAGCGACCGTCGAGATGCTCCATCCAAGATCATCATATCGCTCGTCAAACTCCACAAGCGCTCGTGAAGACAATTTGCAGCACCCGCTTGCTCGACTCTAGTCTCTCTGTTTCGGTGGTCGGGGGACTAATTAAAGGAGATGAGCACTCTCGTCTTGGTCAAAGCACCCCCAGGGTCCCGCAAACTGCTCCCTTGATTGGCTGCCGCCTCGAGCGAACAATCACATGCGTGCTTTTCTAGGAAGTCTTGTCCAAATTACCGACTCAAGCTGTGTGGCAGAATAGTCCAGCATGAGCCGTACCATTGCGAATTTGCGAGTGCTTTGTCAATTGACGACCGCTTGTATTAGATGCAGCCCTCTACCACAGTCTCGCGACTCTCGCCGAGGACTGACAGCCAAAATGATCGACAGATCCACTCCTGCCGCTCCGTGCCAAACTTTACATTTCTTCGACAGGCCTTCTTTCGCAACAGCCACAGCCATCATCTATCGCGGCAACGACTTGTCTGACCCGATCACAACCGCATGCGAAATTCATTAAACCATACCAGACAACGTGCTTACATTGTTGCTACGGAGGCCTCAACAACATAGCAAAGGGACCACGCCCTACTGTTGTTGTAAATCCAGGAGCCGAACCATGTCATCATCTCCTCGATTTGACTTTGTTGACTCGTCTCACCTTTGTGATCTCTCCCTATTCCTCCAGGCTGCCTCGCGCATCAAGCCGATCCGAATATTCCTTTGCATCCGATCAGATAGGAGAGCTCTGTTTACTCGGCCGAGTCCTGTTGACAAATGAAGTGTATCTGAGACTTGGGCAGGGTGAGCGTGTTTGCCAACTCCATCTCTCATACGGCACTCTTGCTTGTGTAGTCTCTCTCTGGCGAGTGCACCATTAAGCTCTGAAAGGAACTGTAGCAATCTGCGAGGAACGGCCACATGTCGTAATCATACCCATACAAGACAGACAAGCCTCGTCTTCACCGCCTGCTGTTATTTGTTCCGAAAGTACGGCGAAACCATGCCTCCGTTACCTCCGCTCTCCAACTCCTTCACCCCGGACTATCAAGATGATCCGTGAAACTCGTCCATCTTGGTACATCTGGGGTCAAACAATAATGCGAGCATCTCAAGCTGCTCCTTCCCTCTCCGTTGCGGTTGCTACATTGTTCCGCAATGGAGTTATTTAAGCTTGACTTTTGTAGGCTTTCCTTTCTTTTTCTTATCACTACAACCACAACTCTAAGTACATAGATCTCTGTGCAGTCTTGTGCAGTCTTGCTTGATCATCCTTCATACACCTCGTCTTTGTCTTCGCTTCTTACTTCCATCACCATGGCTCCTTACCTCAACGAGACGCAGTCTACTGCTTCGAGCAACGCTCAAGCACCCCTCTTCACCGTCCAGTCTCCCAACGTAACATACTCTGATGATGCTATCGTCAGCAAGTACGTCTACCGCCAGACCAAGGTCACCAAGTCATCCAATGGCGGCTACGTCGCTACACCCAAAGAGACTGCCTATGACTTCAAGGTCGAGCGCAAGGTTGGCAGAGTCGGCATGATGCTTGTCGGCTGGGGTGGTATGTATATCTGAACCACGATCTCAGACTGAACTCTCGCTCATCGCATACAGGCAACAATGGATCGACTGTGACTGCTGGTATCATTGCCAACCGTCAAGGTCTTTCATGGGACACTCGCGAGGGCAAGCAATCAGCAAACTACTACGGTTCCATGGTCATGTCATCGACAGTCAAGCTCGGCGCCGATTCGGAGACTGGCGAGGAGATCTTTGTTCCCTTCAACCAACTTCTCCCCATGGTCAACCCCAACGATCTTGTCATTGGTGGTTGGGACATCAGCGGCATGAACATTGCCGAATCGATGGACAGAGCTGGAGTCCTCGAGCCTACCTTGAAGCAGATGGTCCGCAAGGAGATGTCACAGATGGTCCCCCTGCCCAGTATCTACTACCCTGACTTCATCGCCGCCAACCAAGAATCGAGGGCAGACAACATTCTTGAGGGCTCCAAGGCCTGCACCGAGCACCTTGAGAAGATCAGAGCAGACATCCGGTAAGCAGTTTCTTGATCCCACGGCCTATCAATCTTGCTAATTCTCTGTTTAGCGAGTTCAAGTCCAAGCACAATCTGGACAAGATCATCGTCCAATGGACTGCCAACACAGAGCGCTTTGCCGACATCCTTCCCGGCGTCAATGACACAGCAGAGAACCTCCTCCAGTCAATCGCCTCAGGCCATGCCGAGATTGCCCCCTCCACAATCTTCGCAACCGCCTGTATCCTCGAAAACGCACCGTTCATCAACGGCTCGCCCCAAAACACTTTCGTGCCCGGTGTCATTGCTCTGGCCGAGAAACACTCCGCCTTCATCGGAGGTGACGACTTCAAGTCAGGCCAAACCAAGATGAAGTCCGCTCTCGTTGACTTCCTCATCAACGCCGGAATCAAAGTCAAGTCTTTGGCTTCTTACAACCATCTCGGCAACAATGACGGCAAGAACCTCTCGGCCCCTTCTCAGTTCAGATCAAAGGAGATCTCCAAGTCGAACGTTGTTGATGACATGGTTGCTGCCAACAACATCCTCTACGCAAAGGACGAACACCCTGATCACACCGTCGTCATCAAGTACATGCCCAGCGTCGGTGACAACAAGAGAGCTCTGGACGAATACTATGCCGAAATCTTCATGGGCGGCCACCAAACCATCAACATGTTCAACATCTGCGAAGACTCACTGTTGGCCTCGCCTCTCATCATCGACTTGGTCTTGATTGCCGAGCTCATGACCAGAGTTCAGTGGAGAGCCAACGGGACCGAAGATGCCGAGTTCAAAGGCTTCCACTCCGTGCTGAGTGTGTTGAGCTACATGCTCAAGGCTCCTCTGACTCCTCCCGGCACTCCCGTTGTCAACGCTTTGAGCAAGCAGAGAAACGCTCTGGTGAACATTTTCCGCGCTTGTGTTGGTCTGGAGCCTGAGAATGACATGACCCTCGAGCACAAGTTGTTCTAAGCATGCTGCTAGACGTTCACGACGGAGTTTTGGGATTTTGTGTTTCTTTTTTCCTCTAGAGCGTGTCGTACAAAAGGCCTTTTTCTTCTACACTAATTACATCTGGTACGGTACATGAGGTACACGATAGAAATGCAATAATTACACTTTCGGTTTGCATAAACAACAACTTGCTTCTTGACTTTGTTCCCTCGTCGACTTTCTATCTCCCCAAAGTGAATTTTGAAGTGCGTGACACCCTGTTTGATACTCTCGTAGAACACTACATCTTATTCAAGCACCTCAATTGTAATCATGTCAGTAATAGAAGAATACATTCATCTGTATCTAGTTCTGGCGATATACAGTATATTCAAAGTATCAATATCTCGTTAGTTGATCACCGGAACCAGAAACTCAAAAACCTGTTGCCGATATAAATCTCGTCAACACTGGCAAGTATCTTGACTTGTGTTAACCTCAGTGATCCTTGTCCTTTTCTTCTTTCGAGATTGGAACGTGCGATGTTCTAAAGAAGTTGCAACTAGACCAACAAGATTTTATGATCAAGTAAGGTTATACAGACGTTGATTAAGCCGAACCAGGATTGTTGTTGGCCATCTGTCTGAAGTCCTCAGCTCGCTTGTTGAGACATTGACCGTACCTGTCCAGCTTCTCTTTGGAGGCCTTAGGGGCAGGACTACCGAACTTGCGGGATACGCGTGCAAGATCGGGGCCAGAGAGATCGCCGAAGATGCGGAAGTTAGAGACGGGAATGTGGAGCGCGCACAAGGCGTCGGCGATAGTGGCGCTGTGGAGGTAGAGTTGCTTCTTATCAGTGTGGTTGAGAGAGCGCATTTTGTCGGTACGGGGATCCATGACCCAGATGACACGAGCCTCTCTGTGAGCAGCCAAACCATCGGCATCGACACGAAGATCCTCGATCTCGCCAGGGAAGCATGATGTATAGCGTACAGTCAGCGATTCGAGTCTGTCGCCATGACGGTTGAGGGAGCTGACGATATCGTTCAGCTGGCGCTTGACGGTGTCGACACAAGTTTGGAAGTTGTCTTCTCCAGGGTGGTCTTCGGCGGTAACCACGTTGATATACAGCTTCTTGGCCCTCTGAGTGACTCGAGCAGTGTAGTCGTGGTATGGTTGACCAGGCATGTTGAGAGGGTGATCCTCTTGGACAAGAAGGAAGACGGTGTTTTTGGACCAAAAAGTCTCCATGAGCTCCTGAGAGATCTGCTTGTTTGCGAGAAGTAGTCCACGGACTTTGAAGAGAGGTCCGAAGCCCTGGAAGGGAACGTTGCAGATTTCGAAAGGATCAACTCCATGAGAAACCATCAAGTGGCGGTCGAGCAAGTCCGAGCGGTTTCTACGTCTGTTGCAGCGATCTGGTTTGCCTTTGAGAGCTGAGAGCTCGTCGTACTCGGCCTGCTCGGAGGGAGAGAATCTGGCAATGATAACCTCTGCGTAGATCTGTGTTGATCAGTACCAGTAGACAGCGAGTAAGAACATGCAGGGACCGCTTACCTTGTCACGCACTTCGCGAGGCAGTCTCATAAAGTCAAGGACGCCGGGTCTCAATGGCAAGAAGGCATCAGGTTTTTTGCAGGTAGACTTGTGTTTCTTCCAGTGCGCCTGCCGGCAAGTTCTGCTACAGTAGTAGTCTGTCTTGCAGTTACCGCGACGACGCTTGCCGATATTGCGGCATCCATTTGACGCACACGCGTAGCCTGACATGCTTGGAGCGAATGGGGAGTGTGGGATGTTGGTGAACAGAGTCTAGACGAGGGTGAAGCAAGATGAGGTGGAGATGGAGATGAAGAGAAAGGCATCCTCACTCGTGTTGAATGTTGACAGCCAAATCGTGCCTCTCCGTTTGAGGCAGGCGAGCAAACGCGGAAGGATCCACAATCAAGTAGCAACTTCTCATATGCGCGGCGGCGTGCATGACATGCTGCGGCTTCCCGCTTGATCCCCTCCACTGGTCATATGTGGCCTGTCGAAATGCACAATCATGTTCGAATCTGAAAAGTGACCAAGGAGAATCATGGTCATGTTGGCTTCCAATAGAGACTGACCTATTTCCAGACCTGCAGTGTATCACTATGGTCGCAGGAAACTCAGGTATATGCTTAGGACGGGACCTCCTGCCCCTTGTCAACCAGCGAACAGTGCCTGTTTATTTTGAGACTCCACCGCTTCCATCCTCTGCCTCCTTCTTCTTCCTTTCGGACTTGTCTTCGGCCTGACAGCCTTCGCACGGCTTCGAGATAACCTCCAACCTCTGATGGCATTTGAACTTCTGAGCATGCTTTCCTCTGTTACACATCTCCTCGATGGTGGCATGGCACAAGACCATCGAATGATCACCGAGGTGATGACACAGCGAATCACACTCATGAACTCCGCACCTCAACTTGACACCACAAGGCTCCAAACACCCACCATTTGGACAGCTCTCCGCAAAGTCCGCTGGTGTTTGTAGCAGTGCTGTATTCTGTGGGTGGTTCTCGCATTTTACGGGAACGCCTTGGTACATATGTCCACCAGCTTCTAGCAGTTCGAAAAGTTTCGTCCATGTTTCCCGGCCTGTATGCGCAGCCTTGAAGGTCGAGGAGTTGCCGATGATGATCAACGCGTTGCGCGCGCGTGATAGTAGAACATTGAGGCGTTCAGGGCTGTTGAGGAAACCTATGTCGCCTTCTGGGTTGCTTCTGGTCAAAGAGGCGACCACAATATCGCTTTCTTGGCCTTGATAGTTGTCTATGATGTGTGAGTTAGCTGTAGATACCACACATGTTGCGAGATACCTACCAATGGTGGAGATCTGGATCTTTGGTCTTGCTTTAGGGGCATTGGTGGAGCTTGCTGCTTTCGCAGAGGTCTGGGCCGCTGCTGGTAGCTTGCTGGCAGCAGCATGAGCTACACCAGTACCAGCTCCGGCTGAT
Source organism: Aureobasidium namibiae CBS 147.97 (assembly GCF_000721765.1). Lineage (NCBI taxonomy): Eukaryota > Fungi > Ascomycota > Dothideomycetes > Dothideales > Saccotheciaceae > Aureobasidium > Aureobasidium namibiae. Next base: position 37,289 of record NW_013581197.1, on the reverse strand, counting down.
GACGCCTCGAGCAGCTCTGCGAATGCGAATTGATCTGCGTCAAATGCGGCAGGCGCAGGGTCATCCTCAACTTCTTGAGGGGAGTTCTCGACTTCCGAGCTATCTTTGATTATTCCATTCTGCTCCATCCTCTGGATATCCGAGTTACTCAAGACGGCATCGAACTCTCTGCTGAAAACTTCTTGAGTTATTTTGACTTGTCCGAGATATGGTGTCAGAACGACAATACTGCTGGCAGGGTAGTTCTGTTGCAGCAAATATTTGACCGTGCTGAACGCCATCTCGGCTTCGAAGGTGTTGCGTTTAGATGCAATCAAGTTGGTCGTCTCAGGATCTTCAGAAGCCGTGTCTTCGGGTTGGTTGTGGTCGACAAAAATAACATTGTTGGAGAATCCACGCAAGTCTGGACGATTTAGTGTCTTGGGAGCATCGATGAGATCAGGATACGTTAGCTGTCTGGGTAGGTTCGAGATTTCAGGTCTCATGCGATGTTGCTGGGCGAGGACTTGGTGGGGATAGCCCTTCAATACCAGCCGTTCAAACATAGAGCGATTGAGATCGTAGCCATCACCTTTCTCAACACTCAAGTCGTAGTTGACAAATGGACGTAGTTGTTTGTGGTCGCCGATCATGATAAGCTGTTTTGCGGTGGGATTGAGTGCAGTCACAATGTGGCTCTCTAGAACTTGTCCTGTAAACAAACGCTACAGTCAGCAAATATTCTGATATTGGTCGTAGTGATTCGATGTCTTGAGCCAGTGTTCAACACGCCAACTTAGTTAGGCTCTCTCCATCCTAGAATACTTACCGGCTTCTTCAACGACAATGACACCTGGAGCTTCGGCTAGCACTTGTGGGTACTTAGCTGCTCCGGAAGTCGTACAGGCGATGATCCTCTTGCTCCGAATAATCTGTTCAGTGACTTGCCCATTTGCATTGCGAGCCTGGCTCAAGAGGTCGTCATGGTGTTCCGCTGTCTTCAGGAAAGCCGACAGTACAGTCTTGCTAATCTCGGCACACCAGCTGGTCGATAGCTCTTTCCTTTGCTGTAAAGAGAGGTTCCAGACATCGTATTTCTTCTTTTCCGGGAAAACGCCCGGATCTTCGCCCTCGATCCAGCGTTGGAGCAGATAGTGTCTGTTGGCTACTGTACCGTTTGTTGTGATACGTGTGGTTCCGTTGCGTTCAAGGCTAATATCGAAAGCCTGGCTGTATCTTGGATCTCCCCTCATGGCAAGGCCATCCAGATGATTGCGAAGTGCGTTCAGCGAGGTCAACTCACGATATAGATCTTCAAGTCGATGAGCTTCATCTAAGACCTGACGCTCAATGTCCTTGACGAATGACCTTGTGTCCCGACTGGAGCGTAAGGCGCTGTCAACTTTCAAGGAAGAGAGCAGCAGAGAGTGGTTAGCAGGATCTGTCCTTTCTATCCCACCCAGCCTGACGATGTCAGAATCCTTCACACCGACCTTTCGAATGTCTTGAATGAACTGGTCTAGAGCTTGGTTTGTATGACAGATGATAAGATGCTTTTCGTTTGTGTTATCAAGCGAGACCTTGACTGCAAGAGCTCCAATGAACGATTTTCCAGTACCAGGCGGCCCCTGGACGAGACTCAACTTTTGTTTCAAAGCAACTACCAACGACGCTGCCTGCGAGGGATCCAGGACAACTGAACTGTTCAATTCCAAGGTATCTTGTAAGTCGAGTTCCGGAGTCTCCTCAAGCTGTTTTACAATCTTCTTAACTCCTAATCGAGCAGACGTTAGCATTTTCTTTGGGAGACAAACATGTTACAGATGCCAAGGCTACTCTACGACTTGAAGATTGACTCGAAAGTGCTTGATGTGGCGTATGTGCTTTCGCAGACATACCTTCGATCTTGTAGGCCTCAGACTCTTCCAGCATCTGCGAATCGTCCCAGAACAGCAGTTCGCGCTCAAAAGGGATCTCAGTGGTCTCCTGCAGCCTGCCAAGGACAGGCTCATAGGCATACCCAGCAGTGTTGAGAGGTACAAGGTCCAGATTTGTTGCATTGATCATCCTAAGCATTGCTTGCGGGATAGTTCCCCGATGATGGAAGCTAATACAGATGACGGATTTGGCGAGTAATGCTTCGTCACGCAGGATTTTGATGATGGCCACCGGTTCGCCATCTGCAATAACGAGGCCTAGAGCTCCGTCTGGCATGAACTCGATGTCATCTTTGATGAAAGCTTTGCACTGCTCTGGATTCAGATCCTTGAACTCGGGGAGAGCCTCCAAGCATTCTAATTTTAATGACCAAGGATGTTGCCCATTTTTTCTAGATGCATCGCGGCATGATACTCCAGTCATCTTTACTTTGAGTGTTTTTATGGTGTGAGCAACCTCTGTCTCTTTCCCGAGAGCGATTCGTACTTTTTCTCTAATCTCCTCCAGCCAGTCTTGTCTATAGAGTCGAAACAGATTCGCCAGGTAGATGTACAGCCTTCTGGTAGGATCAGGTTCTTCGAATACCTCTGCAGCCTTCCAAATACGAGGCTTGTCGTCTGACATCACTTCCTGCAAAGTAGGAAAGATACCAATGTCCTGGAAGTTTTGGAAATCGTTGTCATGCCGTGGCTGAAAGGTGTGTCGGTCTGTTCGAGCCTTCGCAGCCTGATGCAGAGCATAAACTCGCTGAATTCTCCCGCCGAGATCGCGAGTATTGCCGTAGGTTGAGTCTGCCAGGATACTCTGCACCAGAGGATCTTTGGCAATCATCAGATCAAGAGGCCTGACATTGCGTGTGTTGGTGAGTAACTGCAGAAGGAACCACGCAAAGCATTGCGTGGATTTCTGGTCAACGAGTTCATACTTGACATGAGAATGGTAGTTTTTCCAGAACTTGGATCCTGGTGGGTCGACTATAGACTGCAAAGTACTTCTTAGATAGAAACCACTACTTGCAGACTGGAGAGCTGGGTATTGGAGCCAAGTAATCACAGGTTGTAGAACTTCATCAATGTACTCCGGAGCAGCATCGATGTTGAATGCACGGTTGAGACAGCTGAGACCATTCCGACTAGCCAGGATCTCCTCGACGACAGCAATTGGATTGTCCTTTTGGTTCAAGGTTGTTGACAAAAACACTTGTGCATCTTGGACAGAAGATACTGCGAATTTCCCCTGCAAAGCTCTGTGAAATAGTGTTGGCCTGGTAGCAGATTTGCGATTACCACGATCCGAAAAGAGACGCACGAAAAGTCGGGTCAAGGTCGTGGTTGGAGCATGTCGAGGTCGAAACATGATCTGTGATCAGGCCATGAGAGAAAGATGCTAGGAGTTTGCAAAATGAGTTATCATTTCAGACGGTCAACAGCAGCTTCGAAACCTCAAGTGGAGCCCAATATGCAAGTCTGCGGCACAGCTGCTCTAGGCTTCATTGTAACACAAGGTTGGAGACAAACAAAAGTCATCAAGACGAGCCTCTTCGAGATGTTCGCGTCAGCCTGTTTGATTTTTGATGGAGATATTGAAAATGGAAGGCTGGGAAACGCGTCATTGATTGAGCAGACTTGATGGACGATTTACGCATCGATACTGATCGTGCATAATTTTGTGCAAGACATACTAATGCAGCAAAGCTTGGTACACGACCACAGTCGACATGACTCTTCTACCTTCTCCCATATCAGCCTCTTCTGAATCTGGATTCTTCCCAGATGCCGTGACCGCTCCTGTGACTTTCTTCTGAATCGTTCAGACTGGCTAGATATGTGTTCGATGTTCTCTTTGTCAAACGTGTGCGATTGGATGATCGACGAACCCTTCGAAGCCTTCGAAATCACGACATCGCGGAGCTCGAAGATGCAAGAGCTGCAACCCACGCACGCAATCCACGTTTCCACTCGTCGCAACCTTTCAATGCACGCCAATTGGCCAGATCTTACTGGAATCCACCAAGATGCATGGATTCTCCAAAATCTGGAGTGCACTTCCTGCCATGTGGGTGAAGGATGATGGAGCTTGTGGCTTGAAAGACGTCAGAAGATATACTTTTTGCATGCCGATGGCAACATACAACGAACCTCGTTTCGGCAGGTGAAGGTTGGTTAAGCAAGAGGTAGGGCTGCTTTATACATATCGGGGCCCCATCTTCTCACTCCTTCGCATTTCTTAGCATCTCTTTTCTGCTTGAACTCAACTCAGCCTCACAGGTTTTGCCCTACTCAAGGCATTGACCAGCAGAATAATGGCAGATATCGAGAAGCACGTCAACCACGATGGTGACTCACCAAAAGCTGCGTCGTCCATCTCCTCTGCCGACTACACACACATCAACGAGAAGTCGCTTCTCCGCAAACTCGATTGGAGACTACTTCCCGGTGTCTCCCTCTTGTATCTGGTCTCCTTCCTCGATCGCTCCAATGTCGCTAATGCACGTCTGGATGGCTTGGTCGACGACCTTGACATGACTGGTAATGAATACCTCACTGGTCTTACTGTGTTCTTCGTCGGCTACATCTCGCTGGAAGTGGTGTGGAATCTGATACTCAAGAAGATCGGACCTAGAATTTGGCTGCCAGCAGTGACGATTGTTTGGGGTATCGTGACCACCCTGCAAGGAGTGTTGGTCAACAAAGTCGGCTTCTTCGTCATTCGAACTGCGTTGGGTATCGCTGAAGGCGCGCTGTTCCCAGGTGTAAGACTTCGTTACCCGGACTCGGTGTGTGAGAAGCGTTGCTGATCGTCTGACCTCAGGTTGTGTTCTATCTTTCCATGTGGTACAAAAGAGAAGAGAGAACATACAGAGTAGCCCTGTTTTTTTCTGCCGCTAGTCTGGCAGGAGCTTTTGGTGGTATTCTAGCCTATGGCATTGGATACATGAGAGGTACAGCAGGTCTCAATGGCTGGGCATGGATCTTCATCATCGTACGCTCTCCTTTTCCTCATCCTCTCACGAACACTGTTTACTGATACTCTCCACAGGAAGGCATAGCTACTGTGCTCATCGGCATTGCATCTTACTGGTTCATCGTGGATTGGCCCGCGAAGAGCACATTCCTTGCACCAGATGAGAAGGCCTTTGTGACTGCACGTCTCAAGGCCGACAGCGACGCCTCCAACAGCGAAGAGTTTGAATGGTCTGAAGTGTTCAAAGCCTTCAAAGACCCAAAAGTCTGGCTGTATTGCGCCCACTTCCATACCTTAAGTCTTCCGCTATACACACTGTCCCTATTCTTGGTAAGTGTCACGCCCTCGGCATCATGAGGCAATACGGCTAACACAGCACCAACCAGCCCTCCATCATCAAGAGTCTAGGCTACAAAGCTTCTTCCGCCCAACTCCTAACCATCCCTCCATACGCCCTAGCAACAGGTCTCACGGTCCTCTATGCCATCACCGCCGAAAGATTCCGCCGCCGCAACGTCTTCATCATGACATCCTCGCTCACTGGCATAATCGGCTACATCATCCTCCTCTCCAACAAACACCCTACTCGTCACCCAGCAGTCAGTTACGTCGGCACCTTCTTCGCCGCTGCAGGAATTTACCCTTCTACTGCTCTGGCACTTTCGCTTCCTGCTATCAATGTATCTGGACAGACCAAGAGAGCCACAGCCACGGCTATGCAGATCACAATCGGCAACCTTGGCGCAGTGCTCGGAACTCAACTTTATCGAACTGAGACTGCACCCAGGTACGTTTTGGGACATTCGTTCGCGTTGGCATATCTGTGTATGAATGTCTGTGTTGCGGGATTGACTTGGTGGAAGCTGAACAAGGAGAACAAGAAGAAAGAAGGGTTGGAGGCAGAAGTGCAGCACAGCGATGAGCAAGGTTTTAAAGGTGATGACGATGTTAGATTCAGGTTTACTGTTTAGAAGGTCAAGTGGTAGTGTAGTAGTAATTGTTCGAGAACGAAACCTCAAGGTGTTTGATAACACAGTATTGCTCGATATATTTACGTAGCTTCTGTGACTTCCGCATGCAGCAAAAGATATCAAACAAACTTCTGAATCGACCACTACAGCTTTGCCGCCTCACCCTTCAACTTCAACCCAGTCAACCTCTCCAGTTCCTCGACAGCCTTGTCCGCCATCCCCAACTCCACCTTAACAGTCCTCATACCCACTTGTCTCGCCGTCCTCAAATTCGTCCCAATGTCATCAAAAAAGACGATGTCCCCCGCCGCGACCCCCTCTGTATCACCTCCATCTCTCGCCAACTTATCCAGAGCATCAACTGCATAATGGTAAATCTCCTCATCAGGTTTGCGCATTCCCACGTGTGCCGAGCTAACGAATAAATCGAAGATCCCTCGTAGTCGAGAGTGAAACTGCCCATCAGGGGTATCAGGGTCGTTGAAAGGGTGATCGACAGGGAAAATAGAGGTATTGCTCAACGCAGCAACGATATACCCCTTCCTCTTCGCATGTTTCCGCAACTGTTGCAACGCAGGCCACATCCAAGGATCAGGCTTCCTCGACACCGTCATCATCTCCCAATACAATTTTTCCCCGTCAATACTCGGTGGTTGCGGCACTTGAAACGCTGCTTCCTCTGCTGCTTGTGCCGCTGACTCTTTTCTTGTCTTTTGCAAATGCTTGATGTAGAAGTTTCGCCATAGCTTTTCGTCGCGGAGATCGTGAGTGAAGGCGGAGAAGAAGGAGGCATCGAGGGGTATCTGGCCGCGTTCGAGTTTTGCCCATGCGCCGGTTTTGCCAGAGGCGGAGATTGCGGTGTTGATCCAGCCGATGGGGATGGAGTTTTGTTGTTCGTAGGCGAGGATTGCGGCGAAGGGGGATACGACCTACGGGATTGTTAGTGTCATGGTTGTGGAGAGGATAGGTACGGTAAGAGACAGCTTACGCAGACACCGCCGATGTCGAAGAGGAGCACTTTGGGCGGTGGAGAGTACATGATTAGATGTGAATTGATTGTATTGCTACAGTCAGGTGTTGTTGCAGCTACATGGTGGAAGAGTGTTTGTATACCTAAAGAGGAAGCCCGAGGTGTGTGAAGTCATTCTCCGCAACCTTGGTGGATTTGCCGAGGCTCGTTTGAAGACGACCACGAATACATTTGCTTCCCTACATATTGGTTGTCTATCATCTTTTGAACTCATCGTTTGCGCGGTATCAACGTGAATTGATTTTGAAAGTACGACTGTGACGAAAAGTGTATAGCTAGTGGTACAATCGTTATGACGCATCTTCATGGCTCAAGTGCTGAACTCTCCTGCCTCGACTCTGTCCATCGCCTCCTTCACCTTCGCCTTGTTTGCTTTCCACTCTTCGTAGTACATTATATCTGAGTCCAGATGCCTCTGCTGTTCCGCCTTCCACTCGAGGAAAGCTTCGTGGCTCATTGAATGCTCATGTTCCGAGTAGACCATGCCCCGAACTCTCGACTCAGCGCGTCTGACATGTTCTTCACGCCAAACTTCTGAGTCGTCATCATCCCAACCATAGCCATCGAATTCCAGGAGGACATCGAGTCCTGCTCGAATCTGCTGGTCCCCGGTCCAGAATCTTCCCTTGGCTACGGGTTCTCCTGTACCGTCGCAGTGCTTCCAACCAACCCTCAGACCATCCAGTATCAATGAATGTAGGTGCAGATTATCTCTGAGGTAGCGGAGTACCGGGAAGAAATCAGTAAAGTCCCACATCGCCCAGAAGACTGCGTCCACCAACTCTACCACCTGCAGAGTTCCAGCAAAGGCCTCCAGTATCCACGAGAACTCCGAAACGGACATGCAGCAGGACTTCATGCGGAAGTGAGTGATTGGCACAGCAGACAGAGAATCTTTCATGGGCTGACCAAGGCAATCCAGGTCAAGACGGCAATATTCGGCCGGGGTCCACGCCTCATCAGTCGTGTATCTCTGCTCAAACTCGACAAGACCGAGGCTTGACAAGACGCGAATGTCTGTGTCTCCCTGTCTGATACAAATGTCCTCACCTGCTAGTGATTGAACTCGTCCATCGTTCGACAGCATCAGATCAAAAGCAGTTTCCACTCCACGGTGAGCCTCTTGATCATTGAGGTCGAAGATGAATGTCTTTGGACGAAAATTAACGTTCTTGCAGGAAGATCGTATTTGTCGGAACGTCGAGAACGGCGCTGTCATGAGTACCACAAAGGGCAGTCCAGCGTTGTCGCGCGAAGAGCCGTATCCCTGCAACTGGATTGGTCCTCCGTACTCCGATCTTCTAGGCTCCTGGCTGTAGATACCGATACTAACATCAGTTCTCAGCCCTGAGACATTCTGGAGAGCAGTCTCTAGCATGCGAGACAAGTCGAGTGATTTGAGGAATTTGTGGCACCGACGCCAGTGTTCGCAGTACTGGCGAAGTACGTGCATCGCGTGAGTGAGGTTGATGATTTTGTGGGCCTTGCAAGCATCCATCACCTTCATCAAATCTTGAGTAACATGGCCGTCGCCGAACATGATGCTCTTGATACACGGACCGAAGACTGGATGGGCAGTCATGTCGATCAAGCCTTTGAGACTGTACCACGTAAAGATAAAGCGGCGATGGGCGAGTCTCTTTTCTCCAAAGTGCTTCGCGGCGATGTTGGCCAGAGTCTTGCAAGTAAGGCGGAAGTTAGGCAAGTCCTTAGGAGCAACGTTCTCGGAGATGTTTGTGAGGAGCTCATCAGGGAGTGTCAAGAACTTCTTGGCGTATTTTCTGTGAGGCGCCAGTCTGCGCCGAGGTGGATCGGGAGGTGACTTGTCGGGTGCTGAGATCGCGAGAGTTGACATCGCAGTCGACAGGTCGGATGATGGGTTGGTAGACGACATCTTGCTTGGGTGAACACTCGAAGGAGTGGTGCTGAGACTTGACGCAGACTCAAGGTGGTCGGCGAGAAGCAGGATTGGAAAGATCTGATCTACGCCTTGCTATCAGTGGGACACTTGGAGAGGGCGATTATCTGTAGAAGGACTTACTAGAGGTCGCCAGTCTCTTTGGACGTGCAAAGGACTGGAATGGAGAAATTGGCAGATTGTGGAAAGCGCTAGATGATGAAGGGGTTTGTGAGTGTGATCAAAGACGCCGATAGTGAAAGATGCGATTATGAGTGTTGCTTGGAAGGCTTGGACAGGCGTGAGGCAAGCAGATTGGAAGTGAATGACTTTGAACGTCTTGTTATTCCGTGACTTTGCAGGAGTTGGGGAATTGGTGTGCTCATTGAAACGATCTGACTAGCTTACAGATTTACGTACAGTCCTCATAGAGCCAGGCCACAAAGGAAAGCCAAACTCTTTGGTATGGACTACGCATCTTACATCGTTCTCCCCTCGCTCAGTAACCCAAAAGCCATGAAACTAGGTCTGGTAGGTTATTAGAAATACGAGGGACTTGCCTTGCAGCAAAGCTTTCGACATACTACAACTAGATAGTACTCTCGAAAAAAAAAAGACTACTAGACATGCAAGCATACAGACTTGCGTTGTCTCTCTTCGTACAGCCTATGTTTTGGTTCAGATGCAAAGGTGTTCTCGGAAGAGCGTCAGAAATAAATACTGATCTCTTGCGGAAACACCCGTGTCAACAGGTGTCAAGGCACCAAGAAAAAAAGATGCCATGACAAAGAGAGCGGCCTCGGCGTGATTCTTTGACCCGCCCTGGGGTTGACTTGTCTTCAGAAAGCGTTGATCAGAAGCCGTTACTGAGCGCTCACCCGGACAAGAAAGCTGGTGCCTGAGTGAGCGTCACAATGGTTCGATTATTGCATGAGGCGGAGCACACGCAGGCTGAATAGTGAAACAGAAGAAATGTCCTCATGAAGATGATAAGTGATGAGTTGCACGTGACGAGATGCACGGAAGGCATGGGTTCCGAATGGAAGGCGCGGAAATGAGCATGGGTCTCCTTTGTCGTTTCAGTTTCGCGTCTGAGTTCTTGGGCCCATGGCGCGAGTGGGGGGCTTGACTCCTTGTGGCTTGGGGCAGTCTGAAATGGTCTGACTTTCCAAAGCCCATCCGCGACTCGTACCATTGCGCCGCCAGGGTTGTGCTGTGTCTATCGTTCTTTCCCTCCCGACTCTTGAATTGCCCTCTTCCACCTCTACGACTGTTCAACACATAGTCACACCCGATGGTCTAAAAAGACACGTACGAAACAAATGGACCAAACCACCGCCAGCTGGGACTTCGCACCCGCAGTGCCCGATAACCCCGATGAGTGGGAGGATTGGTTGCGTATGGACTTCGCAGACGACCCTATCTCTCCCAATAGCTCAACAAAGACGTCCAACAACTCTCCCATGCAAGATGTCAACTTCAACACCGATCAATTTCCTCCTCACAATGTCGACCAGACCCTTGCGCCACCGCTAATCGTTGGCGACGATGTCAACTTCGCCGACTTTTCCTTCGCCGACACCGCATTCGACTTTGGCCAGCCGGATACCAAGACCGACGACTTGCCCTTCCTCTTCGGCGCCGATTCCAGCAACCTACAACCTGTTGCCGATCACTTAAACGCCGCTCCAACCGAGCCTGCACCCTCATCGGCATCCTTGTGGCCACCCATCGGTCAGAACATTGATGCGCCGCAGCAAGGCGAACTGCTTGCTCCTATCATTCTCGGCAGCAACGACTACCCCGCTACAGGGCCAGCATCTGTCTCGAGCACTAGTCAACATCGCAGTAGTCCTGCCTCTACCTCACACGCCCGCACAAGTGTATCGTCAATATCGCCGGCGCCAGAGCAAGCGGAACAACCTGTCAAGAAAAAGGGTGCAAGGAAGCGAAAAGTGTCAAACAGCGATGAGGAACAGCAGAGCCCAGAAGATGGAGGTCCCCCGATCAAAAAGACGTCGCACAATGTCATTGAGAAGCGATACCGCAACAACCTGAACGACAAGATCGCCGAACTTCGCGACAGCGTTCCCAGTCTGAGAGCAATGTCGCGACCCAGCGGCAATGACGACTCTGAGGATCTCGAGGGCTTGACACCGGCGCATAAGCTGAACAAGGCCACAGTACTGGCCAAGGCTACCGAATACATCAAGCATTTGGAGAAAAGAGCAAAGACACAGGCAGACGAGCTGACTCAACTCAAGACTCGCATGGCGAACATGGAGAAGGCTATGGCAAGATCTGCTGCTGCCAGCCAACATGCCGGTATTCTCACACCCGCTATTGCCCGCTCAAGGCAGGGCTCGATAGCTTCCCAAGCACCAAGACGCATCCAGCAAGACCAATACATGCAGCAACATTCACAGCCCAGCTACGAACCTCAAGAGACCGTTGTGGAACCTGGACAAACCAACCTCGTCAACGCTCGAGGTGCTGGCAATGGCTTCGTCGGCAAACTCATGATCGGCTCGCTGGCTGCTCTCATGGTCATGGAAGGCTTCCACGAGCAAGAACAAGACTCTCACTCCACATCAGGAAGAGGTCTGTTCGCTGCCCCCGTGCATTTAATCAAGCGTGGTCAATTCCTCAGGTCTCCATCGCATGCTGCTTACGGCTCATCAGCCCAGGCCGCGCTTCCTCTGCTCAAGACCTTCCTGGTTCTGGGTGCATTTATCTACATTCTACTTCCTCTGCTTCGCTTCAAGCCTCAACCGAAGCAGAAGCAACCGATTCGTATTAGTCTCACAGCCGCTCCTTCCCTTGCCTCACCGGTCGAGGTCCGCCGCAAGGCTTGGCTTACCGCAGTGCAGAGTGTTTGGATGCCGCGTCACTTCTTGCTTGAAGTTGTTTCTGTGACATGCAAGATGATCATGCTTAGCTTGCGTCGTCTTGTCGGCTCCGAGTTCTACTCGCGTGTCTCTGGCAAGACTCCTGATGACGAAGCCGCTCGTATCAAGGCATGGGACATTGCCGTTGATGCTCAACTTGCTGGTGGTGATGCCGAGGTCAGCTACTACCGCTTGCTGCTTACCCTCATGGCCTCCGGTACTTTGCCAGACTCGCCCATCCGTCTTATGCAGAAGGCTGTCCACTTCCGTATATTCTTCTGGGAGGTCGCTAATGCCGGTTATGGCAACATGTTTATGTTCCGCGACTTCACCGCCAAAGTGGGCAGAGTGTACTGGGACTCTGCTCGTAAGCAACAGCATGCCCTCGCTGCTGGCGAGTACACCGAGAAGCAGATCGCCGATGACAAGATCGAGAAATTGCCCGACTATCTCGCTGAATTGATCGAGCTCGACTGTGACGACGTTCTCACTGACGAGATGATTCAACGTGCTTACAACCTCGCTTGGAACAGACCTAGTGCTGAGAAGACCATCCCTAATCAAACCATGAACAGTGTGGTTGAAGATCATGCCATCAGATCACCTCTGGATGCTGTCGCCGCTTGGTTCGCCAACATGACCGTCGACGCTGCTCTGACCCGTTCCTTGGATGCTGATTCCAATACTACTGATGATGTACCGTGCCTCGTTGAGTTGGCCAACAAGACTGCCCCTCCTGCGTCAGCGACTCAGACCCGTGCGCATGTGGCCAAAGCTGTCCTTCTTGAGAAGGATCGTGCGACACACATCATTGCCGCTCTGGAGACTCTACCAACGGTCACGTCCAACGATGGCTTGGACATGCCATCGAACATGATCACACATACACCTATCTCTCCAGACACGCATAGTGCTCTGACCCTCGCAAAGATTCTCTCTATCGTTTCGCCCACCAACCCGACCCCGGCGCGCGTGCATGCGGCGTCTGTGCTTTCTTCAATGCACCTCATGCCCAACAAAATCACACTGCTCACAGCCGTGGCTGCTCACAAAGTTCTGTCAGTTTTCTCTTCTGACGCGCTGCTATTCAACAGCGGCAAGTTAGGTTTGGATGATCTGGCCGGTAACCTCAGAGTCTGGATTGGTACGCGTGCGGCCAAGACGGCAGGCCTGACGCGCGAACAGAAAGCCACAGTTGTAGAGTCTTGTCTCGGAGTCAGCAAACGTGTTGGCGGGTGGAAGGACGAAGAGGAGAAAGACAGCGGGTATGGCAGCCTCGAGGATGGTGAGAGGGAGGCTGCTGTCAAGGCTTAGATGAAATCCAGGTGGCTTTGTGTTTAGGCGTTACAAGACGAACAGTGTCTCCCAGCAAGAGCTTGGTTGAGAGGTGGAGGATATACAGGCAGGGCATAGGAACTAGGACATGGTTGCATGATGGAGGTTTAATGGTGTTATTCCTGGGTTAACTCTAATGTCTTTACGTTCATACTATTGCGACGAATGTAATCTCTTTTCATGACAAGTATTGTTCCGCACCGAAGAAGATGTGAGAGGGTGATATGACACAAGAGGTGAAAGCTGCCTGGACGCGGATGGTCCGAGCGCGCAGACCAACGTCGTCTTTTGCATGGGCCGAGTGAAAGTGAGCGCCAGAGCTTCCAACACCATCCAGTCCGCTTCCCCTCCATCCACCACCTTTTCCTGCGCTATTCACGCGCACGCGATTAGCTGTCGATTCTCGATCTGCTCGTCAACAAACTGCGCATGTTTGTCGCGTAATTGTACATCGCCCAGCGACTTCTCGCGCCTCGACTCGTCCTTTCTCTCGACTTTCTTTCGCGTCGACAGCGACATCGATCCCATCTCGACCCGCCGCTCGTCCCATCCCTACTTCGTACCTCAGCATAGTCGAGCAAATCGTCGATAACAACTTCCACCACCTTTCCATACCGTCATGTCGTTCGGCGGCTTTGGCGGCTTCGGCTCGACCAACACGAACAACAACGCCAGCACGGGTTTCGGTGCGTCGGCATTCGGTTCGTCTACAGCAAATACTGGTAAGTCAAGAGTCATGCCCATTTCCTTCTCTACACTGGCTAGCCGGCATCCTCGACGTCTTTATGAACAAGCAACTCGCGCATGTCTTTACCGCCAGCGCTGACCATTGTCTCTCTTCGTTCAGGCTTTGGACAATCCACGACCACTGGATTTGGACAGCAGCCTGCTGCTGGCTCGAGTCTCTTTGGAGCTTCTACTACCGGAGGCGGTTTCGGGGGTACGTTCAAGACCCTGCCTAGCTTGATAACAGCTTATTGCCTCGCTTCTGCAACCATCCCCTTTGTTTGTTGTACATTTTCTCGAATCGCTTGCTGACTATCGTGTTTCTCAGGCTTTGGTGCATCCAATAACGGAGCTGCTACATCATCACCCTTTGGAGCGGCCAACAAGCCCGCTTTCGGCGCCCCAGCCCCTGCAACAGGAGGGGGTCTTTTCGGCGGCGGTGCCACATCAGGCGGCTTCGGTGCGAACGCGGGTGCTACGTCCTCGCCCTTCGGCGGTGCTGCAAACACCAACACTGGCGGTTTCGGAAACAATAATGCCAATGCTGGCGGCAACACTCTCTTTGGCGCAGCCAAGCCCGCAACCACAGGATTCGGCGGTGCAACTACCGGCAGCACAATGTTTGGTGGTGGAGCCAACACTCAACCAGCCAACAACGCATTCGGCGCATCGACCACAGGTTTCGGAGCAGGAGCTGCCCAACCCACAAACAACGGCACGGGTTCTACACCTTTCAGCGCGTTTATCGAGAAAGACAATGCATCATCGGCGAACAGTCACTATCAGTCCATCACTTTCATGCAGCCCTACCAGGCCTTCTCGTTTGAGGAATTGAGATTGGCCGACTACTCAGCCGGCCGCAAGTCTGGAAATGCCAATGGCCAGGCTGGCGCTTTCGGTCAGAGCACTGGCTTCGGCAGTGGATTCAACTCGGGCGCTGCGACTTCAGGATTCGGTGCTCCCCAGGCCACCAACACTGGAGGAGGCATGTTCGGTGCTCAGACTAGTGCTCCCGCAACCGGAGGATTCGGCGCACCAGCTGCAAACACGAACACTACCACAGGATTCGGAGCAGGCGGCGGTCTCTTTGGCCAGCAGAACAAGCCCGCCACTGGTGGTCTTTTCGGAAGCACGCCTGCCTCGACCGGCACTACAGGAGGTGGCATGTTTGGCACAGCCAACAACAACACGACGACCACTGGCACAGGCTTCGGAGGGTTTGGTGCAGCCAACAGCACTCAGCAGCCAGCTCAGGCCAATGCTGGAGGGCTCTTTGGCGCCAACCAGAACAACACACAGAACAAGCCTGCATTTGGCGGATTCGGTAGTACTCCTGCCGCTTCAACTCCATTCGGCGGTGCTTCGACTGGAGGCTTTGGCCAACCCGCACAAACGAACACTACTGGCGGTACTGGCCTGTTTGGACAGAGTGCTACCAACACTGCTAGTCCATTTGGCGGAGCTCAGCAGAACACCGCCCCTGCTGCCAACTCAGGCAATCTTTTTGGTGGTGGTAACGCATTTGGCCAGAACAACCAGAACCAACAGCAACAACAACAACCTCAAACTGGTACAAACAACCTCTTTGGTGGCGGTGGTGGTGCTTTCGGTCAGAACAACCAGCAAAAGCCTAACCCCTTCGGCGGTGCATCGACTGGCACGACCGGTGGTCTCTTCGGGCAAGCTCAGCCTCAGCAAAACAACACCGGTAGCAGTCTGTTTGGCGGTGCCCAAGCCCAGCAGAACACTGGAGGTGGTATGTTTGGCGGTGCTAAGCCTGCAGCTACAAACAATCTTTTCGGTGGTGCTCAGACTCAGAACACTGGAAGCAACCTTTTTGGAGGTGCTCAGACTGGGCAGACTACTGGAGGCGGCCTTTTCGGAGGTCAAGCCAACCAGCAGAAGCCCGCGGGCGGCCTGTTTGGTGCATCCGGTGGTTTCAACAACACCAATAACAACCAGAACCAGCAACAGAGTGCTGGCGGTTCGCTCTTCGGTGGCAGCACCCAGCAGTCTGGTCAGTCGAACGGTCTGTTCGGCCAATCTAACCAGCAGCAATCGAGCTTTGCTGCTACTCTGTTGACCAACCCCTACGGCAACGACCAACTGTTTAGCAACCTTGGAAACCCTGCTCCCGCTGTTGGACCCCTTGCCACTCCCCTCGCTGGAGCGCAGAAGCCGGCTAAGCGCCCCGCCGCCCTCCCGCAGTTCAAGATCAATCCCAGCGCAAGCTTGCGTCTCATCACTCCTCAAAAGCGCTCGAACGGCTATGGATTTTCGTATGCTACTTATGGCACCCCTGGAAGTGCACAGAGCTTTACATCCAACGGCCTCGGAAGCAGTCTCTTGCAATCAGGTGGCTTGAGTCGCTCTTTGGGCAAGAGCTTCTCTACCAGTAACCTCAACAAGAGCGTTGGCAGCGGAGATAGCGTCCTCGCTCCTGGTGCCTTCACGCCCAACAACAGATCATACTCTGGCGGTAGCATTCGTAGACTGAAGATCGACCGTAGCTTGAGAACCGACCTGTTCGGTGACAATGGTTCTATCGAGCCCCCCAACAAGCGCGTCAGCTTTGACGAAGGCGACAAGGGTAAGAGCTCTTCAAACGGCTATGTTGAAACACCTGCCACCAGTGCACTTGTCCGCACCGAGACCGACGGACCTGAGCCATCTTCTGAAGACCTCGGCTACTCGCGTGCTGAGCGTCCCACCACCAATGGCGCATCGGTGAACGGCACTTCCTCCACCACCCAAGCTAGAGGCAACGAACTCGCCATGGTGCCCGAAGACGGTCCCGCTCCAGCCTCTTCGAAGTCCGTCTCTGCAAAGGACTTGCCACGCTCCCAGGTCGACCCTCAACCCGGCGAGTACTGGATGACACCATCTATGGATGACATCCGCAACATGTCCCGTCAACAGCTCAAGAGTGTTTCCGGCTTCACCGTTGGCCGTCACGGTGTTGGTAAGGTCGAGTTTGACCCTGTAGATCTTACCCAAGTTCCTCTGGACGAGATTATCGACGACATTGTCAAGCTCAACGTTCGCCAAGTGACTGTCTACACCACCGGTGTGAACACTCCTCCCATGGGCCAAGGCCTCAACGTACCCTCCACCATCACTCTCGAGAACTCGTGGCCTCGCGCCCAGGCTGGACGTCTTCCTGTTCACGAGCGTAAAGGCCAGCGCTACGAGAAGCATATCGAACGTCTGCAACGCGTCCAAGACACCGAGTTCATCAGCTACGACCCTGCCACCGGCTTCTGGGTATTCCGTGTCCCTCACTTCACCACTTACGGTCTCGACGATGATGACGAGTCAGACGATGAAGCCGACTACGGCAGCGATGTTATGAACACCAGCCAAGTCCCTACACCCAAGGGTAACAACACTGCTGTTCAAGAGATGTCTCAGGCCTCTTCCGAGGAGGGCTCCGTCATCAGCGATGAAGATGATGAATCCAACCCTGATGACACCTTTGATTTCAAGAAAGGTCCGTCAAAAATCCTGCCTGGCAGCTTCGGTGCTCAGCCAATTCAAAATGATGACGAAATGGCTGACGACAACGATGCTCAGGATCAGGAAGAGGACTCCTCCTATCTCGAACAACAAGACGCACAATCGCATGAAGATCACTTCAGGTCTTCCGGCAGCAGCAACGCACGTCCTGTTGAAGCTGGCGATGCGCAAATGGAGGAGACGGACTATGAGAAATATGGTGAAGAAGACATGGCAGGATCATTCCCGAAACCTAAACCTGCTGCTCCAGCTCCGTACAACGATTATGGTATTTCTTTCAGCGGATCTCTTATGCCGAAATCAATTCTCAAAGCATCAACCATGTTGAATAGCACACCGAAGAAGGACCTCGCACTTGCTGGTGATTGGGCAGAACAACTTCAGAGAACTGCCAGTCCCAAGAAGCAAGATCGTCAGGCTCTTCGTGAGCGTCAAAGTGTGATGGGTGCACCCCTTGATACTGCACCGCCATTGGCCGCATCTATTGCTGGCAAGGCTTTCTCTACGACTATGGATATCATGAACTCTCTTTGGGCACCTTCTGCTTCTATTGCAGGCCATGGTTTGCAGGCAAGTTCTGTTGGCGGAAAAGGCTTTGAGGTTTGACTTCCCCTTCTCCTTCGATGATTTTTGTCCATTATGTTTGCTTGTGCCTGCTCTTGGTCTATTCTTGGGCATGACAGCTTGTCTACCGCTCATGTCGATACCTTTCATATGTAGTATTGAACGAATGCTAAGATTTTTCTCTTGTTTAGTGGCCCTACCAGAAGCAGTCAAGGACTGAAGACGCCTTTGCCGATATGGAAGAGCCCGAGCGCGATTATCACACATCCTTCAAGCCTCGATGGGCTGCAGATGGCACTCTCGTTTACAGTGCTGCCGGCAATGCACCTGCACCGTCCGGCAACCTGGTCAGCTCAAAGAAGCCCATCTCGTCTGAGCATAAGGACGTCCGCTTTGCTCGTTTCAACTCGCCCAAAGACACAGTGACCACATCTTTGCAATTGCAATTACAACAGTCGCCTATCACTTCCGCCGAAACCTCTTTCGCCGCCATCGCAGAAAGTCTTGCACACCCCGAGACTCCCGAAGCCCAACACGAGCGTGCTGTCTGGCGACTGGCCTCGATTCTTTTCGACCCTATCGAGATTGGATGTGCCGGCCTGATCAAGAACATTCCAACTGCCCGAGTCACTGAGCTGGAGTCACGCATTCGCCGCGACGCATTGTCAAACTTCTGGACTGAACTCGTCCACACAGAGGCAGCACAGCACGCCAAGGACGCAAGCAGTTCAGAAGAAAAAGCCATTGCGTTCCTCAGTGGCAACAGCATCGAGGATGCCTGTTCAGCACTTCTCGAGGGTCGCGATTTCCGTCTGGCAACCATTGTTGCTCAACTTCCTGGCAACGCCAAGTCGAAAGAGATGATGGCCAAGCAGATCGAGAGCTGGAGGTCGCAAAATATGATTTCTGAGATGACCGAGTCAGTCCGCACCTTGTATGAGCTACTTGCTGGCAACACTTGCATCAGTGAGGGAAAGCTTGGTGCTTCTGAAGATAAAGCCCCGGCTTTCGGCATCTCGTCGCGCTTCGGCCTCGACTGGCGCCGTTCTTTCGGACTGCGTTTGTGGTTCTCGAAAGCCAACGAGTCTCTCGCAGATGCTGTGCAGCTGTATGTTGATGACATTGCTGCAGGGAAGGAAACTGTTCGTCCCGTACCATACTTTACTGAGCAGTCTCTCGCGGCTTCCTGGAATGATACCAATGCACAAGGCAATGAGGACACTTTGCTCGGTCTCTTGAAGCTCTACTCGAGACAGCCCTCTTCAAACGCTGGAGATGCTCGTTCTCTTGTGATCGGCCTCCTCTCTCCAGCATCTGTCTCTGGCAGTCCACTCAACGCTCGTCTTTCCTGGCAGCTTGCTACTCTTCTCCGAAAGAAGGGTGTTCTCACAACTGCCGAGTTGAGCAACGCTTCGCTGGATGAGCTGTCCTTGACTCTATCCAGCCAGCTCGAGGCCGCAAACGAACTGGTCTTCGCCACCAACGTTCTCCTGCATCTGACCAACGAGTCAGCTCGCGAGAGACACATTCGTGACCTCCTCTGCCGCCGTGCGTCCGCACTCTACGACGCTGGCAACCCCGATGCCCTGCCCACAGTCCTGACCCAAGACTTTGGCCTTCCCGAACAATGGCTCTGGCACGCTCGCGCACTCTACGCACGTTCCATGCTCGACGACCACAATGCCGAAGTCACCTACCTGCTGCGTGCCGGCGATTCCATCCAAGCCCACACCGTGCTCTGCCGCACTGTCGGACCCACAGCCATTATCGAGCGTGACTACGACAGTCTCCGCGAGCTGCTCGGTCTCTTCCACGACATGCTGCCCGCAGGCGCCATCGAGAACTGGCGCACAGGCGGTCAAGTCTACTTCGACTACATCCACCTGCTTGACCTCGTCAACCGCGACGATGACGCCAGCCGCGCTTCTAGAAAGGAGTTGCTGGATCGTTTGACCCAAGCTCTGCCCGGTATTCTCGAAGGCCGTGTTGGCAAGGTTGACCTCGAGGAGCGCGTTGCTGTTGGTGAAATGGCTGAGTTGGTTAAGGCTGAGGTTGAGAAGATGGGTAGAGAGGAAAGAGGTGTGGATAGGAACTTGATCGCAAGACTTCCTGTTGCTGGTGGCAAGTATGCTAAGCAGGGCGTTGATTTCAGCAGGGCTTATTACCGCGGTATCGTTGCCTAAGGAGACAAAGGGAGGAGAAGGAAATAAAGGAGTAGATGGGTTGCGTGCCTGCATTGTTTTTACTCTGAGAATTGATGGAAAGTGAAAAGAGAAGCACGAAAGAAGATGGAAGTAGGAGTTGTACAGTCAGGCATAGGTTAACTGGGTACTATACATTGTTTTCTTCGAACTCTTCTACCGTATCTAGGCACATGTGATAGAAAAGCGTTCTCATCGTCGTTACTTCCTCACAAAGCGGTTGTAATAACGCATTGCCATGTGGTATTGCCATGTGCCCATTAATTTTCCCATCTCGATAGCTCCACCTGTAGCATGCCTTCTGCACATACGGAATGGCCTGATGAAAATGTTTGATACTTGGAGATCTTGGAACGTGCTGGGAAGTAACGCCTTGCTGGTTCACCACCAATGACTCGGAGTAGCGTAAGATGTAAAAGTGTTGGTAGTCGTCCCTCAAGCAGTGCTCGGGGAATCGCGTATGCTGAGAGCAGCAGGAGGATGTGCGAGATGATAGACACTAAGCAGCAACACCTTCCCATGTGCAGAAGTTTGCAACACTTGGTAATACACAGTGCGATTGACAAAGAAGACAGTGTTCGTCAAGATGTGATACATTCTGGACTGTCTTTGGTCACATCGCTCGGTGCGAAAATCATTGTGAAGCTGTCTTGATGAGCATTGAGCTCCGTTTCTTCGTGGGCAGGGAGCATTGTAAGTGGGAATTACAGTCTACGAGCTGAGTAACGGCATACAAGTTGGGGCATGGAATTTGAAGATATGAGATTCGGTACGCCTGGTTTCGGCATTGACGCATCGCCTTCCAAATCAGAAGCAATTCGAGATACGCAGCTCCGCTCAAACTATAGTAGCCTTATCAGACTCCCTTCTCTGCTGCGAAGGCAATTCCTCCGCATCAGCATTAACCCCAAACAACGCCATAGGCGGGCCTCCATAACTACTTCCATCAATGACCACAGCATCTCCAGAGGAAAGATACAGATACCAATACACCACGCCCACAAACAATCCTCCTCCGACAATGTTGCCCAACAGAGCAGGAATCATGCTTTTCCAGATATACAACCCCACAGTGATTTGTGGCGCGCCGAGGAAAATACCGACGGGGATGTAAAACATATTCGCGACTACGTGATCGTATCCGAGGATTACGAATGCAAAAGTCGGCCACCAGATACTCCTTTGAACAGTTTGTGAGTGAAAACACTTATATAGGTGCTCGGATAAAGTACTTACATGATCCTGGAGACTTGCTCGCGGGCAGAGCAAGCAAGAAAGCATGCGAGACACACCAACCAGTTGGCGCCGATGCCGCGGAGGAAGATTTGATGCCATTGAGGGGCGACGACTTTTTTGGTGGCGAAGGCAATGGTTTGCTTGGTGGAGGCTGCATCGGAGAGGATGCCGGAGTAGCCTACCAGGAGGGCCATTATGAAGAGGGAGCCAGCGAGGTTGCCGATGAAGGTGAGAGCCCAGTGCTGTAGCATTTGAAGGATACTGGTACGACGGTGGAGGGTTGATATCGTGGTGAACTATTGGCAGGAAGAGTTAGCTCTGAAAAATCAGACACACGATCGAGGCTTGTTCGAGGAATTACCATGAAACTGCCAGTACATAGATCCGCACCCGTCAAAACGATAGCAACGAGACCGAAAGGAAAGATCAAAGCAGCGAATAGTTTAATCACTCCAGGAGCATTTTCTTGATACCACGGTGCCGTGTTGACGACTGAGACTGCAGCACACGCGAAAGCAAGGATCGCTCCTGCCATGAAACCGCTCGTCAAAATCTTGTCGATGCGCATGCGGGCCTTGGCTGCTCCCATCCGTGAAGCAATTTCGGTGGTTTGCTGTGGTGTGTAGGCATTGTGGATAACCTCTATAGGTTGATTGTATGGGTATGCCATCGCCATGGTAGGGAGTATGGAGGTCAAAAATGGCAGGAGGTCAAGTGTGGGCGGCAGGTTGTAAGGAGATCCTGGTCGAATTCAGATGGCGGTCTTGCGATGCATTTATATATGCTGAGATCGCCAATTGCAGTATCATCCGAAAGCCGTAGGGTAAGAGTTGTTGAGGCTCTTATCTTCGAGGCGGCTCATCGGCCACTAAAACCATCTGAGCCAGAAACGAGATGTACTTTGGTCATTCAAGAGTCTTCGCCCGCGGTCCCATGTTTCCATCGATTGGATAAGAGCGTGGAGACTAATGATTTATGCGTATTGCTCGCTTTCGAATCTGCGGTGGGATGGTAGCACTTCTTATCAGGATCGACCGAGTGGATCTGGGGATGGTCAAAAGTACTGTCAACCTTTTGTTCCGCATACAAGGAAGGCGGCAGAGCTTGTCCAGGATGAAGACATCCTATCAGAGGTGTTTGAGGTGATCCGTAAAGGCATTTAAGGCTGGAGGAGTTTCCTGAATATACAGAGAAGGTGACCAACAGCAGCAGCAATGATAATTATAATGTAGCATCTTTACCATGACCATGGTCTCGGGTTCTACTCCACAAACTACCCCCAAAGTGCTTATCTCTGGAGCTGTTGCAGTTGGGGGTTGAGCGAGTCGATCGTGGTGATGTCGTCCCTGCCAAGACCACAAAGTGACTTCCATTGCTAGCGTCCGCTAAAGATCAACACCACACCTTCCTAACCGAAACATGGGCCCGATAAGAGAGCACCTCTCGCAAAAAACAACGAGCTCTCATATCTCTCTGACTCGAACAAAAAGCTGGGCGTGGTTTTTACATCTCCGGAATATGGACAAAGACGTTATGTGTGTGCATTATCGTAATTAGGAACCCCATTCATCTTTTCAATAAGCATAACGTAAAGACTGTTATCTGACGATTGTAGCTCGGATGGCCTCTGAACTTGGGCTGGGAGTCGACTCGATTCGATGGCACTTCAGTCATTGCGATCATGCTGGGCCAGGAACGGCTGGGCATCCTCATCTTCGCTACCACGATCTCTAGCATCTTGATCATAACTTGTTCTCATACCAGCCATAGCCAGCGCGTCAGCCCTGCCCTTCTCGGTATCGATAATGTAGATGAGAGGAATTGGCAGCGCGATCAATACGGCCAAGAATGCAAACGCAGGTCGGATAGTGCCAGCAACATCAACAATCCAGCCCACAATAGCAGGACCAATGGCTGAGCTCCCTTTGTCCGTGACAGCATATAGAGCATAGAAAGCTGCTTCGCTGCCTGGAGGAATGAGAAGGCCATAGAAGGAACGACAGTAAGAGGATAATCCACCCATGACGAAACCATGCACGACACCTAGAGGATAGATCTCCCAGGCTTGCTGTAGACCTCCAACGCCCCAGGATTGGACGAAGGGCAGGTATCCGATCAGGCCGTAGATCGGAATTATTTCCATGAGTAGGACACATCCTATGATAGTCTGCTGAGTGTGTAGACGAAATCGGCGTGAGATGATTGGCCATATGAATGCTCCAGCGATACCAGACGATGTAGCCGTGATTGAGAGAATAGCGATCTGTACAGTGCTCATCTTGAGCTCAGTCCGAGCAAAGAGAATGGCTGTGCCTGATACAGTCGCGATGGAATCCGAGAGCAAGAACCACGCGATCAAGAAAATGACTGTCTGACGTAGCTTGGTCGCTTGCTTGACAGTCTGCCAGACCGACGCCCAAGCGAAAACAAAGTATGCCAACACCTGTCCTGCTTTGCCACGTCTAGTGTTGAGAGTCCTGAGCGGCGGTCCGGGGCGGTCGCGCAGCCAAAGAGCGCCAGGAATGGCACCAACAGCCCAACACACACCTACGAATAGCAACACCACTCGAAGGGGGATCGATTGAGAGGAGAAGTTTACCTTACCTAGACCGAAGAGTAGTCCGATACTGCATACCTGGACCAGTACTGCGGCGATATAGCCGAGTCCCACACCCTTGGCAGAGATCTTGTTCGAAAGTGCCAGAGCAGGAGACGTTTGCTTGTCAGATTGGTGATCGCCAGGCGCCGGTGAATACGATCCGTCAGGCTCAACCATATTCACAGTTGCCGAGGGTGACCCGGCTTGTCCTTCTGCGGAGAGAACGGATGGATGATTGCTGGCCAAGAGTGGAAGGAAAGAGTTCAACAAGACGAACGAAGAGCCAAGTGATGCCACACCCAGGATGACCAGAACAGATCCTAGAAGATAGATGCTGGGAGCGACCACGATGAACAGCATACTTGAGACAGAGCCAACACACCCGAAGGCCAGCAGGAGCTTCTTACGATACGTGCCTGATGCAAGTCAGTCACCATTTTTGAAGGGCAGAGATATAGCTTACCATGATCAGCGACGGAACTAAAGGATATGAGTACAATCGCCTGCACTAGGACGGCAATTGAAAAAGTGTACATGGCGAACGAGGCTGTCGAGATGTCTTTGCCAAAGGGTTGGATCACACATTGACTCTCATTCTTGTCGTTGGTAGCGCGGCTAACAGCTCGCAAGAGTAGGTGTGAAGTCTCAGCCACAGCGGACTTGGGTTTCCAGCATGGAGTGACATGATCCGATCGTAGAACACCTCGCTCTTTTGCAAGCTGCTCTAGAGTGACTGGAAGAAATGAACCTTAACAAATATCAGCGATATCGACGCGTTGTGGGCATGCACGTATTTACCAACACCAGCCACAGCAAAGATCTCGGCAGCCAGGCCGTACGAATACCACCCTTTCAGCTCACGATCGCTGGTCGGAGTGGTGTCTTCGTTTTCATAGCGAAGAGATCTGCCATACTCATTGCTCTCCCTGTCTCGCTCCATGTTTGATTAAACTGAACAACATGTCGTTTTCGCGTGCCAAAAATGAAAACATGACGCTGTTTCGTTGTCAGCATTGTTCGGGTGGGTCTTCCGAGGCTTCCGACCAAGGAAGGGCCCATCAAAACGCGTCACGGCACGACTTCCATGGTTTGTTTCTTAGAAAGAAGCATCCTTGCTATAGCGACTTGATGAAACTCGATCATTTGGGCACGATTGCAAGCCATCAAGACATGCTCAGACCGCTCTCAAACGAACTGGCTGAAAGAGCGAAGCCTGTCAACGAGAACGTCGCGTTCCTTGAATGATAAGAACCAAGCCATGCACGAGCGAAGCCTTGCGCAATATTCCATCAATAGGTGGTCACGCCTGGAATTTTAGGCAGGCCATCAGCAGCCCCGTCGGCTGAGGCCACCACTCATGCCCTGCTTCCAGGTGGGTGTGACTGATGAACTACAAAGGTGCATCGTATGAGTCAGTGTTGAGCGCCACAAGGATTCTTCCAGGAAGTCAGCTGGATGTTCCTGCTGACACGCAGGATATAAAGCACTTCACACCTCCATAAACCAGCAATTGATAATGCTTTACGACTTGCAGGATGAGCCACCATGGCTCCTCGAGACGCGATCGTTCTGCTAATCGGCATGAGATTCCTGACTTCAGGATACACAGATCTCGTTCGCACTCTGCAGCAGCGCGAGTTGAAGGCGCAGAAGCTCGTATGGGATTCAGTCAGAATCCAGACATCTCACCCCCACCGCGGATCTATATTCAAGTAGCACCCACAGAACCCGCCTACCCCTCACCACTGCCTCCTGCTGAACCCAGAATAATCCCTCAGCATGAGAGAACAACCAAATATCCCACCAGAGACGATTACCATGACTCACGAAGAAAGTCGTATCGGCCGTCCGCGGACTACGTACACATCGAACGAGAGAACAATCATGGTTATGTAGCGCCCCCGGCGCACGATGACAGTGGTCGAATGCCGAGTATACAGCAAAATTATCGACCTTCGCACTCACGCCCCGAGACATACGCAACCTTTGCACATGTACCGGATGCCTTGTATACCTCGTCAGCTGAGCATAAGCACGCCCGGACTAGTCATCGACGTCGAAATCGCATATACAACAAGCCTCCAGGAGGTACTGGAGGTGGTGGTGATGGCGGCGATATTCAAACTTCAGCTGTCGAACCCGCCAAACCGGAGCCAGATACGCTCAACAAAATTATGATATGTGTGTTTCGGAACAGCAAACGTCAATTCGTGCAAAAGGAAGTTTGGATGATGAAGCCAGGTCACAGAGATGACATTTTTCTGGAAACATCTGAGCATCTTCGCAAAGACACCACCTTCTTAAAATCCCTCCGCTCTGACGCTGCATTCTTCAAGGAGATAAAATGGCGGTACAAGCACCAGTTACGTGGAACTTTCAGACAATATCTCAGCTTCAAGACAGTGAGCACGGTAAGAGTCCTGGCAGTAAGTGTCTTCGCACATCATACCTCCATCTTCTGTGCCTAACACCTTCGGCTAGTTTGGCAACAATGTCTTCGGTCTCGCAGACATCCGTGAAAAAATCTTCTCGCCAGTCTTCATGCGCATCTACAACAACCCCCGCCGCTCTTTGATCGATCCCCTCGACCACCCTGAAGATCCAGGCCTCAAATACGATTCCTGGGTAAGTTGGTTCTGGCGAAAGCGGCGTGCGTTCGTGTTGGACAAGAAAGTGGATCTCGCTATTGAGCTTGTAGAAGCTTACGACCCAAATCGCGTTCTGGGCGGTATAGCTATAGCGTTGACAATATACTTCGCGCTTACGATTACTTGGTTGGCGTTGGGAGGGGACCCTGGGTATGTGGCTGGAGTCATGTCGTTTGTGCTTTCCATTCTTGCTGGTGAGTGATGTTGAAGTCTTTCTTCACGATCATTTCAGATAAAGTCCGGCAAAGGCTAACACTTTTTAACAGTCTTGGTTGGATTGACTGGGTTGTACGATTGGCTGGATCTAGGACACATGGGTGGTGGCAAAGACTTTCTTGTTCTCGATGAGTATGAATTTGATCAGATCGAGAAGGACGGCTGGGGCGGGCCTTTCGGATAACAGCTGCGATTGATGGGAGTCATTGTATACCGCCGGTACCAATATCCCAAGTTTTATGACTATCTCTGTAGTCGGCCCCTGCAATGTTCGTTTGCAGATCAAGGGCTCTATTTCAGCACTCAGACACGTCTGTCACTCGTTTGGATGTTGGCCTTCGGTCGAAGATAGTGATTCCTTGAACTGATGGTGTTGCTCTGATATTGAATGAGATCAGGGTTGCCCTGTCAGATATCGTTTTGACTTTTTATTCCACAACACAACAGTCGCAACCAGTGCGACAAGTCTTCAGCTGGATCTACAAACCGAAAACGATAGTGTTTGGTATCATTGGTGGTTTTAATAGTCGTCGTCAGCCCTATCGAGCGAATCGGTTATGGTTACCGAAAGCTGAGGGCGAAGTTCGCCCTGCGAAAATCGACCACGCTTCAAGTAGCAGTTGCCCCTCCGTTGAAACACAGCCACGCTCTTGACATGGTCAACGGGCAGCGTACGCAGTGTATCCACCAGAGGCCTCGGCAGATGTCTCGAGATGTACGAGAAGAGTTTGATAGGCCAGGCAGACGAAGACGAATCGATTCGGCGGAGGATTTGCAATCTTCCGCCCTGCGAAACGTCGACGCAAGCCCGCATGTTACACACCCTCAACCAGCTTCAGCCTTGAGGCGCCATTCAAGATACACAACTGACAATCGATGGGCGTGCAGATCATCTTATAAGCATTCGACTCGTCATGTAGTCGCTAATGAATCCGAGCTAGTAGGTGCCAACGACATGAGCTGGCGCAATGCCATTCGCAAGGCTTGAGGTATGGTGAAAAAACGGGCTTGGCTTCAATCTTGGTACGCGCGGCCATACCTTGTACTCGCGCTTCGGTAGTACCAAATCGACCTCTTTATCCGTTATCTAGTACTGGATGTCTGCAGTCTTCTCTTTCACCTCCCTCGAAGCTGGAGAGCCGCCGCATCATTGAGCTGGAGTTTTCCCAATATGCCGCAGTTTCGACATGTCTTCCTCTTGCTCCTTCCCTGGCTGGCTATAGCAAGCCCTTTACCTGAAGATTCTAATTCAGTACCGAAGACCGATGCCATCACGCATGCAAACCACATTTTCAATGCTGTGCACAATTCGATGCGCCAATTTGGCTCATCTTTGAACCACAATGGCATGTCTTTGTTCATCGCTACAGTTCCTGGAGACACAGAGTTATACCACGGAACATCGACCAAAGACCGTGTCAATGGCACACAGTGGCTAGCTTTCGAGCCTGAGCATGCTCTGATCTTTGCTCGAGGTCGCCGGGGGCCTCCACCAGGACCACCTCCTGGTGAAGGCCAATATACCGAAGATGCTGGAAAGGAGCACGAGCTTCCCGGTCATCGGCCTAAGCGTCCTGGAGGCAAGGACCGGCCGCGCAAGGAACATGGTGACGAAGGTTGTCACAGACCATCTCGCAATGAGTCTCGTCCGGATGCCCCACCCCATAGTCCACCACCGCCACATCACCAGGAGCCACCTCGACATGATAAGCCACCGCGTCGTTGTCCTCCCGGAGAGGGCCACCTTCCGTGTCCAGGGCATCCAGGCGAAAGTCGTCATGAACCGCCTCGCAGAGGTCCTCCTTTCAAGCATCATGGATCTCCCGAACATCATGGGCCTCCTTCTGACTGGTTTGAGCACCGCGGTGAGAACCACGATGATCGTGATCACCACAAGCACCATGGACCACCGCCTCATGAGATGGACGACGAGCACGATGATCTGCAACATGATCACCCTGAACACCACGGATTTCACATACCTTCAGTCGGCTTTTGGGTACACCGCCTTGGAGACTTGCTGCGCAATCCCAAACGGCGCCATGTTCCTGCTGTCTCGCCCCGCGAGGCTCCTCAGCTTGAGAGTATTGAGAGCAGGGACGAACAGGAACCGCTGGTCTCAGACAGACCTGAGGATCAGTCTTCTGGTTATCTGCACACCTACCGTACGAAGCACAGTCTGCGTCTGCTTTACGTTGACGGTCAATCTGCTGCAAAGTCGAAGAAAGGCACTCTCGATACTCAGGATGTCTTACTCTTGGCAAACAGCATAGACCACGATTCGGGCATGTTTGGCGAAAGAGAGCGTGCAGCTCAGTTGTGCAAACTAGCCAACGAAAGATGGGGCAATCGTATCGACGGCATCCTACGCATGGAAGGTGGATTTGAGATCATCTTATGCGACTTTGCTGCCCATTTGGAAATTGTTAGCATAGCCAAGACCAAGACCAAGTCTGGCGGTGGCTTTGGTGGTGGTGGTGATAATGGCGATGGTTTCAACTACTATCGTGCCGTTGCTGCTCGCTATCATGATATCGGCGGTGGTCGTGTGGTTCTTGACTACGAGCATTTTGTCTCTACCTTTGCATACCCAGAAGCCATCTACTTCGACGATACCGGTCGTCCACGTATCAACAACGAATCTAGCATCATCGATGATGTTCGCTTGGCTGTTGACCAAATGATCCTGCACAAGGCAGAAGACACCGATGCTGTGAACTGGCGAGCCATCGCTGACATGGTCATTGCACGCTACGCCGACCGTATCGAATATCTCGCGTCAGGCTCTCTCAGCACACTCTCAGCATTACAAGCAGAAATTGAGCGTGCGCTACGCCCATTCATCAATTACAGCGCTCGCAACTCAACTTCAGAGATTGAACGCTGCGCCTCACAGTTCCTCCCCGACTCCACAACATCAACACATGTGGCAGCTCAAGCAGTACGCCAAGTAACACACGCCTTGTGCACTAGCTTGACAATTGCATCCGAGCAGACAGATTACGCCATCGCTTTGAAGCAGGTCAAGCAGTTGAAGAATTACCTCGCTTGGACAACATGGAAGCAATGTCGTGGTTGTGCAGCGGATGAGATCTGTTTCTTGCCCATCTGGCCTGTGGGTACGGCAGAGGACTTTGAACAGCCAAAGTGCAGGTCTGACGTTAGTCTTGCACCTGGTCACGGTGATGGAGATCGCTATTGGAACGACTTTGGAGGACCTGGCCGTCGGGGCTCAGGGTCGAAAGGTCGTAGGGAGAAACGTGTATGAGGATGTATCTGTTTAGTATGTGGTTTACTGCTCTCCTTTTTTGTTTCATAACATTCTAGATACCCCTTTTTCAAGTCCAATATACATTCCCTTTCTCCTCTTCTTTGCTTGTTTGCTTGTACTTTTGGTGGTAGCTTGTTACAGATGCATTGAGTAAAAGTGATGCTCTGCTGCTTCGTCATATGTCACACAGTACCACAAAATCAGAAATGACAACACCGGGTGCCTGTCAGTACCTGTTGGATCACATCTCCGAGGTTGCGCGACAGGAATCAAACATACAAGATATTATCGAGACATCTCTTCAATAATTGGTTCTGTGGTGTAGTTGGTTATCACTTCTGTCTAACACACAGGCGGTCCTGAGTTCGAGCCTCAGCGGAATCATTGCTTTTGCTGTTTGCTGTACCGTCTTTGAGTCCAGAAGTAATCTCGGTATGGCAGTCAGAAAGGACCTCGGAGAATTTTTTCTGGGAATCTTGGCGGGCACGTGGAAAAGCCGAGCTGACACAAAAATGACCTGCCAAACCATTTACCCGAACGCCCGAGGTTCTAGACACATCTCTCGTGTTCACGAAAACCTATTTGCAGTCATCTGGATAGAAGTAACGGTATCAAATACCGACTGAGAGTCTGACTCTCGAGTCTTCACAAAGCCGACAACGAACCAAAGGCCGCGCATTTCTTCAGGTGTACAGGTACCATGAACACGCGGCGGCTACACACGCCTACCACCGCTTACTTCGTGTCGAGGACATCTGGGTCTCGACCCTCAAAACATCTCCTCCACATACACCCGCAGCCTCCGCGGCTCAAGTCTCTATTGCTTCCGACCCGAATCCCAATTCTTCCGCTCCGTGGACAGATTGTTCCGCACTCTTTCACACGCCTTGATGCCAAGGTCTTATGCACCGTTGCCGACGGTGGCACGGTTGCAGACGTGAAGTTTTCGGGGGGGAGAAAGCGGTTCGGGAGTGTGGGTGGATGGTTCTCGGTAGTGGAGAGGGACGTCTGTGGGGCGGGTGTTTGTGTCTGGCTGTTCGGAAATTTGGAAGTTTGAGGTCGGATGATATGGCTCAGTGTGATATGAAGAGGTGGAGAGGTGCGGGCGAGAAGTTGATGACAGGTGTCACAGGTGATGCAAAGATGATTGCTGGTATGATATGCTAATGCTAGAGGGGGTGATGGACATGTTGGACGTGGTGCAATACGGATATCGGGATGTGGAGGGCTGATTTGTCCTCATCGTCGACTGGCTGTCGCGATGACAGCCGTCGGCCGACCTTTCTGGAAAAGGTATCCCGCGTGTGGTGCTCTCATGTCATAAAGCACAGGGTGTCTTTGCACGTCAAACATTCGCCCTGATTCTCGCAGTGAATCTCGCAGAGTTGTGAGGCTCAAACAACACCAAGCACTTCTCGGTCCGAAGATGCTTCACCAAGTTACGCCACAACTTCGACCATTTCTCTACCATGAATTTTTCGTGTCGCGCGCGAATGTTTCCTTTCTCGCATGCAGAGCATGCTCCACTTACCACCAGCCTACGCCATGTTGTACTGTATCATTTTTTCAGGGACCAAGGCGAATTAGATGAAGAAAAAGAGCCGCCTGCCTTGGCCTGCGTAGACAAAAATACAGATGACGATGTATACTCATGCTTTGTAGCCGTGAGATGCCGAAGCGACATGTACCTGAGTACCTACAAACTCTGTTTTGCTGCATCGAAGACGCATCGAAGGATTTTATCTTCTCCTGGAGGATGACGATGGCGTTTTGTTGCTTTCAGCAGAAAGAGGTTGGGAATATTCGATCGTTGGGATGAAAATGGGAGACTTTCCTCATGCCTCGATATATTTGACCGAGCGAGCATGTGTAACGGGATTGTCTGTCAGACGACCATTTTTCGGGTGTGCTGGTCGAAACTTTGCGATATGTTCTTGAACCGCCAAAACATGTGCTTTGGAGAGCCTGGTGTTCGCTCCAGGTTACAACTCGCTCGTCTCTCGGAGAAAAGTGATCTTCAAGATAGGGTGAATGCAGAATTCTCTGATGTTTGGACGAGAAAGAAACGGAATGTGGATCTTCCCCAGGCGCCATCTCACCCCACACCCGGATCTTGCTCGTCCGGCGGTCAAGTGGAGACGAAAAGTGTATTTCGAGATCCTCCTCGCTTGCTGAAGAAGAAGTTTGATATACGGCCCGATCAACCATGCTCATGTCCGTTTACTCGAACATGACAACTTCGACAAGGATTCCAACCCGCATCGTGTGAGTTGAGAGTAGAGTAAGTGAGTAACCCTCGCCTGACAGATGTGTATGTAGAAAGCGAAGACCAGACCTTGTTGGTGCTGCGATTCAGATATGATTTCCGCTGTGTAGATGGGGAGTGTTTTTGGCGATCAACTGGCAACACACCCTGAGCTTTCGACGTTGATATCAGTCGTATGCGTCCACGAGTAAGCGGAATGGTCAGAGTCGTGATAGAACATTCTTGCAACGGCCAGATTCAGGCAGACTCCAAGCATGGCAAGGACCCACGCCGATGCTACCCATGTGACCTCTGGCAGAGGTATTGTCAGGTCTCGAGGGCCTTGATGCACGAGCATTAGTGTAACTGCTCGCGAGTCGCGGGGCATATGGTTGGAGAGATCATAACAGACTCCTTCGAGACTGGATTCTAGGCCGCTACCCATGAATCGCTTTGCAAGTCGTCTCCACATTGCAGTTATGCTCTGTGGATGACACAGACGAATCTGACATTCCTTGGTGATTAGCAAGGCGATCTTCAGTCAATGCAGGCCATGATCAACTCAGACGCATGACGCCGGTAGTTACAGACTGTTGTGTTTGAACTTTGGAGCCCTTGCAAGAGGATCAGATCAGCGCCGACCACTCGGTCTTCTCTGCGACTGGGAGTGGAAGGGCTACGTAGTGCCGAGAAATTACCCCGAGTCGAAAAGAAGACCAATCGCGCACCTTCCCCGGCCTTTCTCGCAATCTTGACCTGAGCGCCGTGTGTCGGGCCGGCAGTAAAAATGCGGACGGATTTCTACGGGTTCGTGTCGTTGGTGGTGTATGTGGGGGGGATGAGGCGATCCACCACGGTTTCCATGAAAGGCCGAGCAAGATCTGACGGCTACCGTATTTCTTGTCTGCTCCTCCCTTCGTTCTTCCTTTTTTCCTGCTCACAATTGTTTCCGTAATCGTCGCGCCGTCAATCAAGCACCAGCACACCATCAAAGCGCTTATCACATCAGCCTCTTTTTGCTTCTCCTGCCGTCAATCCCCAGATTCCCCACGCACTCGGCCGATCCAAACCAAACGACTCGCGTGCGCATATCAGCCCGTCCTTCCATCCGACCTCTGCCAATCACTTGGTCTTTAGCCGGCTACCTTCACAGCCCTTTGCACGTTGGATCTTCTCCCTCGGCTTAATTTTCTCCTACGCACGAGTCGTTATTCCCCAAGTCAGCCGAGAGTGACCGGTCCCTGACAGCCGATCCTCCACCCACTCGATTCCTCTTCAGTCGTCATAGCCGACTCGTTTTCAGCCCTTTCAGCTTAAAGGCCAGCCCTCCCCTGGGTCTCTCTTCTCCACATTCCTCCACAAACTTTCTCCAGTTTATCAAGTCGACTTGCATTCTACACATCTACACACACACAATGGACTCTCACTCAAACCAACACTTCTACGCCCAGCAAAGACCTGCCTACCCTCAGTCTTCTTACAACCAATCAAACTTCACAAGCTCGGCCAGCCTGTCATCACTTGCTTCGATCAACACCAGCCCTGATCAGACCAACATGAACTCTCGTCAGTCACCTACTCTGGTCTCTGCTGCGCCCGTGTCGTCGCCTTCCAGCCAGTCTCAGTTCTCGTTGCCACCTGCACAGAACAACTTCTACCAGCAAATGCCTCAGTTCCCTCAGCAACACCGCGGTAGCTTCTGCGAAGAGGAGAAGCCCAGAGGCCTGAACGACGCATCACCATTCCTGCAGGACTTCAGCCTTCTCGCCGAGGCTGCCAAGCGTGCCCAGATGGCTGTCATGATGAGAGACTTTGACGACCTCGAGATGTAATGCGAGTGTACTTCACTCAGGCGACTTCAAAGCATGCATTTTCAGTGCGTTACGGTTTACGATTGGATGATAAATGGGACGGGAGGCGTTTTCACGAATGGATGTGTTTTTAGTATGGCGTTGGTCGGCTCACGATGATTCACGGCTCGGCTGGAACTGGGACTTTACTAGAGATTCCCCTATGATTTTGTACAACAGCGGTTTAGCTCCTACAGGGACAAGACCTCGCAAGAGGCAGAATACAAGATATTCACGAAGCACTCTATCTATCTTGCTCAACTTCAGTGACGATCCTGCATGTTGCTTCTCCAGGTTCGGCATGTCATGATTGCCAAAGCGGCGATTGAGTTGGCTGGGAGCGGCAGCCTAGGCATCCATACCGTATTCTTAGCACGACAATCGTCATTGTGTCTCGAGTGCCGAGGCGGCATGACGAACATGGGGCAAATACGCTTGACAGCAGTAAAACACGAGGTTGACCTCGCAACACCAACAAGACGGAAAGTGGGAAGAAAGATGGCGCATGCGCAGACTTGGTGTTTGCACGTTGGTGACGATTGTTTCATGGCGGGCAGCCTGCAGCAGAGTCGGGCACAGTGTTTCGATCGGTGTGATGATGATACGAGAGAAGACACATCAACTACAGATAGGACAAAAGTACAGTAGAGCGCAAATGAACAAGACGATGGATATATCAAGACATGAAGTGATTGTTATGGTGTTGGGGAGACTGGGAAATTTGACTTGGGCGGGAGGCCGATCACCTAGGCTGTGCCTGGCCAAAGTCGCCTTTGGGCCAATGGCAACGACCAGGCGTCGTTGCTGCATCCGTCGCTCCAGTCCAAGCGCGCAATCACGAACCGACAGAACCTTGACTGCCTGTTCAACCCATTTTTCCTCACTACAATCGTCGTCGTCGCGCCTACCTCCTGGACTGCAATAATCCCGTCGCGTGCTGCTCTCTTTTGTGAACCGACCGTCGTCGCTCCTGCCTAATACCCGCGTCCCGCCTTTGCACGTGTCGTCAAGCCGAAGCGCCATCTCACTCTTTCGTCGCCAACGCTTCCGATCTCTCTACTACAGAAACATTACGCCAACATCTTAATAATTACTTGCGCATCAATTGCGCTCGCGCCCAAACATGGCTTACAATAACAACAACCAATACTCGGGCTACGGCGGAAACCCTTACGGCGATGGAGACAACCCTTACGGCAACGAGGGCTACGGCCAGGCAAACCCCTACGGACAGTCGTATGGTGATGTGTGTATTGTCGAGCTTGTCGCAAGAACCAAAATACTGACTCGCCACAGCAGCAGCCTCTCCAGCCTCCGGCACCCACTCGCCATGGAGAATCAAACTACTCGGCCATGACTCAGGACTCGCAATACAGCACAACGCAAGCTGCCGGTGTATCTGGTCAACACCCCGCTGGCGTGGTAGCCACTGGTACTCAGGCCCCAATGCAACAGGCAGCTCCCACTGTCCTCAGCAACCAGGATTTCTTGTCGCGCGTCGAGGCTGCCAAAGCCGATATCCGTCAATTGACCCAGTACATTTCCGAAATTGCCGCAGCCCACCAGCGCACTCTCAACAGCCCTGACGCTTCCTCCAACTCGGCTCTGGAGTCCATCATCACCCAGACGCAGGTTCTCAACACCTCCATCAAGGATCAGATCAAGTTTTTGGAGACAGACGCAGCCAGAAGCGGTCGCAACAACAACATCAAGAATAGTCAGGTCGGCCAGCTCAAGACGAGCTTCAAGAAGCAGCTCGAAGAGTACCGTAACGAGGAGGCTAGCTACGAGCGCCGATACCGTGAGCAAATTGCCCGCCAATACCGCATTGTCAACCCTGAGGCTACCGATGCCGAAGTCCAAGAGGCCTCTAACGCCGATTGGGGTAACGAGGGTGTTTTCCAGACTGCTGTATGTTCATCTTTTGTGCTTCGTCAATCACATGTGCTAACTTCGTCTCTAGCTCAAGACCAACCGCTCGGCCACTGCCAGCACTGTTCTCGGTGCTGTGCGCGCTCGTCACAACGACATTCAACAGATTGAGCGTACTTTGATCGAGCTCAACAAGCTCTTTGAGGATCTTGCCGAAGCCGTCGTTATCCAAGAGCCCATGATTCAACAAGCCGAGCAGCACACCGAGAACGTTAAGAAGGATACCGAAGCTGGCAATGTTCAACTCGATAAGGGCATCAAGAGTGCTCGTAACGCTCGTAAGCTGAAGTGGTGGTGCTTGCTTATCACTCTTCTCATCATCATCATCGTCGGTCTGGCAGTCGGTCTTACTCTTGGTCTGCGCAACAAGAACAACAACAACCCCGCATAAAGCCGGAGCGCTCTGTAATCTCTTGCTTCGAATTCGCCTGGATGTTTTGGTTCTTCAAGTCTCACATACTCTCGGATTCTCTCACCAACGCCAACGCCAACACGTCGACGGACAGAATGGGACAGGTTCACCACATGGCTGCGCGTCCTCGTTTGGAAAGTTGATCAATGGCCTGACGACAGCATCGCCGTTCAAGTGGCTCACGGTGTATGCCTCGAAAGAGAGAAAGATTTCTCGTCTTACTCGCCCTTCTCTTCAATGATTCGACATCCCGGATATCATTTGTTCTCTTCGTAACCATACTTAATTAACGAGGAGATATGATGATGTTTGTAATCGGCTCATAATTGTCTTGTTTGCGCCCTTGTTTCTTTTTTCTGTTTTATGTAAATGTGTATTACTCCCCCCACCCAAAGCAGCGAGAATATCAATCAGTCAATTAATTCCATTATTACACTTTTCTCTCGTTTCCTGTCCATATGATTGTCCGTGTGCAACGGCGTTCCATGTAAGGTTCTATAAAGATGTACAATGGGTCCCGATGACAGGATACATTTCCATTGAGAAGCTGTCTTTTCTGCGGCTTTCTTGGTCACCGTCTGTAGTCCCGGACATCATCGTGCATTGTTATAGTGTCCACGGATCGCAGGACAAGAAGGCCGGGAGATGACAGATCTGACACGTCGAAGGTATGGTGATAATAATGTGATGTTCAACAACGCACAGTTCACTTCAAATTCCAGACCTCAAGTCCGCAGTAGAGCGGATGATCACCCACTACTCTGTATAGACACCTCTACAGCGACGCACGGCTGAGTATGAAGTGATGGCCGCCACCCTCCAGAGCAGCATGATTTGGCTCCTGTAACTCTCTTGCGGCACGTTTCCCCCC